>NC_090925.1:400298475-400625261 GCF_040938575.1 Ambystoma mexicanum | reverse complement strand
AAAAGAATGGCTTTATAGACCAAATGTCTACAGTCAATTCAGTAGGCGAAGAGCCCTCCACCTTCCCACTGTGCAAAGATTCCACCCTGCAGTTTTATAACAGCAACTTATAGATCCCGTGTTCACCATAGGATGGAGACAAAATTACAGGGGACAAGATACCTTCCCAGGAAAATGTAATGTTCAAGAAACACTGAGAGGCGTGCAGAGAGGTGGCTTACCAGTGTAGACAGAGGCCAGCGCACGTTGTCCATGGAGACCCATCACCAGAGCCATATAGAAGCTCCATAAGGGTATCAGGTAATAATATCGCAGCAAAAAATGTCGCCAGTAAAAATACATTGTGGCAAAAATGCTGTGGTGTGACCCAGTAAACGTGTACTCCATTATCATTATACCATTGAAGGGGGGCGGGTTTGCAGGGGTGTCCCCTGCTACACTTAAATGGTATAATGGGTCCGGGGGTAGCGGGGGTGTCCACCGCATCCTTTACATGATTGTGGTGGCAAAACCACCGCATTTTTGGAGCTAAATTTTGTATTCACGGCCATTTTTGCTGCGATCTTAAGACATGAAACCTCCATAAGAGCCTGCGAGCTCCCAATGCTCCCCGGCTGTGGCAGAGCAGTTGAATAGTGAAATCTGATGAAGAATATGGACATGTGAGGAAGGGGAGGACTTCATGGGGCAAAAGACTATTTCAAAGGTTGATGACATCCCTCGACGATGAAATATTCCCAAGTGTGTTTCCCCAAACAGAGACGGGGATGGGGAGAACCCCAACATCCCACCATAGTGAAATTAATAACAAATCGGGGATCAATTAAACAAAAAGGCAAAGAAAATACCCTTACTTTTTCGCCAGTCCACACAGTGTTGGGGGAGAATCCAACTCGCATGGATTATCCATTCACCTCAGTCCACTCCATCAAGAGTCTCACCGTCCATCTCTTCCCGGCACAGTAGAACAGTGAGCACCTTCAGATCCTCCATGTTGGGTGGGCGCGTGGACATCCACTTCCGCCTGCGTCATGCGCACTAACCGTAAATAAATGAAATGTATGGTTGTTCATCTCTTCTTCTCCACTAATTGCATGTTTAGACGTTTGCGCACTGCACACATGTGGTTATGCAGGATGCATCTCCCACTGCATGCACTTTAGCAAGTAGTAAACTTCACAAATAGGATTACGCTTCTCCGTTCCCACTCAGCACCACTGTACCTTTCTGAACTAGCTCACGCACATACATGTGTGCTATGATTGTAAGGTTCAAAGACGATTAACACAAAATGTCTTTGTCTAAATAAATGGGGCAGGTTGTGGGTGTAATAGCAAAAATGTGCAATGTTTGTCAAAACCACACGAATAAAAAAAAAAATGGCATTCCATAACCCTATGTTTGTTTGTCTGATTAGCAGGTTTTGTATTTCAGAGAGAGGGGGAAAGTGTGAAGAGGTAGGTAACCATGTGCAAAAAGATATACTTTAAGGGAGAAGAGATAGCCTTTTAGAGTCTCTTAAGTAAGCTATACAGAACGTCATACATTCTCACAGCCTGCGCCTTGTCTCATCATGTTTTCAATAAAAGCCCTTTAGTTGGATTTCATGGACCAGTAGGTTTTTCTATTGCCCAACGGATGGTAGGGTTTCTGTGGTGCTGCTTCAAGATGGCCTCCTATCCTTGCCGCTCTGACACCATCACCTCATTTTTTGATCGTTGCAGCAGTCCTACAGGACCTCACTAGGGCACAGTGAAGAATTCCCAATTTGCAAGCAGTGAAGACTAACTTTAGCTCTCAAGTGAAGCTGAAGAACCAGCAGGGTTCAGCTTTCAGGAAAGGCGGTGCTCTTGCTGGTTGGTGTGAGGAGCTGCCATTTCGCGTCCAGTTGAGGCACAGGGCCATCCATAGATTGGCATCATCTGCACGAGGTGCTCGAGATCTGGGTGAAGCTCCAGTGAGCTGCTCCTAAGGGAGTGCATCAGGGTCAGCGAAGCCCATTGGGGGTATTCTTCAGCTGCGACAGCACCCCACAGAAGTAGATCCTGTGGCGCCATTTGAAAGGGATGGATCTGCCAGCCACCACATAGCACTGTGGAGTGCCTGCTGGCTCACTGCTTTCACTACCGTCACACGCACAGGCCCAGTAGCTCCTGATTGCCATCTCAAGCATGGTGGATGGACGCTCCATTCTGTTTCTGCATACCCACCCCACCCGCTGGGTGAGGGTACCAATATCTTGTCCCCTGTCTCCTGCCATTTTGTCTCCAAGCTATGAGGAAGACAGGATATATAAGTTGCTGGTATAAGATTGCAGGGTGGAGTCTCTGCACGGTAAGGGGCTGGAGGGCACTTAGCCTATTGCATTCACTGCAGCAAATTGGTCTATGATGTAATGTAATGTCATATTTTTTTAATAATGTGCCTGATATCGGAGACCCAGTTCTGTTCTAGTGTTTGAGTAAATGCTGATGCGCTTTGTCCTTTGATGTGCATCCATGACATGTTGTTATTAGTGCTGAGAGCTGCCTTGTGTGTGGGTGAGGGGCAACTGTTGAGAGCCATCAAGAGAGGAGGGTCTAACAGCATAATCCCGTGTGCATAGGAAGCAGATGTGATAATCACCAGCACTGATCCCCATTGTTCACTCTCATTAAGGTTGGGGCTGCGGCCTATTAGGTGGCAGAGCTGACAAGTGATGCTACATTTTCTGGGAGAGCAAGCTCCGAGGCCATATTGTTGTTCTCGCTGTGCATTTCCAAAGGTGTGCTGTTATTGTTTGCTGCATACTACTGCAGACCTTCTGATGTCAAGTTTAGCAGCCCGGTGACCTCTGCCTGCAAGAGAAGAGCAGCCGCTGAAAGTATTGTCTCTAGAGTGTGCCCCATAGGTTGTCATGCCCCCTGCAAGTAAAAAAAAAAACAATGTGGGAAGAGATGGTCACAAAAATTGAACTGAAAATGTGTTGACCAACTGCATACAAACGAATCTGCTTCTTCACTGCACCCCCCTCCTAATCATGGCTGCGGACGCCCAAGTGATCTGGTGTCATGGCTGCCGATTCCCTCTGTCCATGGCTCATGTACGTCAATGGCTCGTGCAGAAATAAAGTGCGGTCTGCTTCCTCCCTCTTGTGTGCTTCTAGCACAAACCCTATATTTATTTTATTCCTCCAACCATTGTGTTTTCTTGCCACCTCCTGGAGCCTCATAGTAGCCCTACTAATGACTATCATAGTGTATTAAAGGGTTTAATGCGTTACTGTACACAAGGTTCATGTCATATATCTTTGCATTAAAAATACTTGATTAACATCAGCTTCATCTCGAGTGGCGTCATCTACTTCCACGTCACTCTTACAGTCCATGTATTTCATATTATACTGCAAATAATCAACAGTAGTGTCCGTTCATTTTGAATACGATGCGCGGTCTTGTTATTGATCAGTAGGCAGCACTAGAAACACTAAGAGGGGTTGAAAACATGAACTATAAAAGAAATGAGCAGGATTATCCACTGGTAAGGGCCAGCCTTGGTAACCAATTTTGTTGCATGGTATATCATATCAAATGTAGTACAATGAGTGTGTGTTCAATAAGATCATTCCAAAGGGATTTTTCTCTTGAGTAAACATGTCCTCATTTGGATTTAAATTATTTTTCATATTGGAGAGGCTTTGGACCTTTGGTAAAATGTGTTTAAGTTCTGTAGTTGATACAAGATCAGAGGAGCCCCATCAAAATCGTTTTATATTGCAGATGGATTTCATAGTTCATTGCATCAGCCCAATACACTTGACTCTCGGTCATAGTAACAAGGAACAACCTGATACCTGTCTTCCGTGTGCACGCAGCTAACATGCAAAAAGAGCATTCAGGTATCATTCAGCATAGGCCCCTTCACTCCCAGCAGAATCTTCCTGTGACATTTAATATGTGGCCAGTCTTTTCCTTTTCCATACATTGGATGTGCTGAGGTACGTCTTCACTTCAGTTACACTCCACACATCGAGATTTGCATCTCCCGTACCTTCCAGGTGTTTCTAACTATGATCAAATCCCAGGTACCGCTTGCCTCGATTCCTGGAGTTAGCCAATATGCTGGAGCCCACGCTCCTCGGATGTGCACATGAGTGTTGAACAAGCACCCGTTTCTTCAACATCAGAGAGCCAGCTTGTGACATGTATAAGTGTCTCCACGACAGAGCGTCTTCAGCGCTTTCACTAAGGACAACAATATCTCATTCAAACCTCCAGTTTGCATCTATGATGTTAGAAATAAAACTCATTAATAAATGTTGTGGTATACTGCTCTAGTACTCTGTGACGTCAACGTCTTATAGGCGTGCTTGCACATTGGTCAGTTGTGACCCTGTTATGAGTCAGAATAATCATCCAAAAATGTCTTATAAGATTCTTACAAGTAGATTATAAGAACTTGCAAGAAACTAGTGGGTTTTTCATGTAACTGAATTTCTTATAAAATCGTATGAGTTTGAAGAAGTATTTATGTAAGATCTTTTAAGAAATGTTTTGGTATTTTTTCCATTTAACCTATTTTGTGCTCATGTTCACTTCCTTTATAGATGTTTGAGGCTGGGGCTACTGAGCTGACCCAGTCCTTTTGTTCTTCCCTCTGAGCTTCTGCGACTTAGCTTTCTGTCGAAGAGCATGTCCTTCTGATGGGCTAATCTGTTTGCTGCTCTGGTTGAACAATTCAGAAAATTAGACATTGCTTGAAAGTTCAATATTGCTACCAGAAAAGAACAGTCTGCTTCTCTGGATCAGTTCCGTTATACACATTTGTGTACCATGATGTCTGCAGCTGCATTACGATTGCTTCTTTGATGTTTTGGGCTTAGCAGCACAATAAAGTATTTGATGAATAACATATTTATTTATATTTATTTATAGTAGGAACAATGCACTTTTGATCACAATTGGGTGAGTTTTTGAGTGATGTTCTGACCAGGTTGTGGAGGGGAGTAAATGGAACGGTCACCAGGGACAATACATATGGATATACATAGATGAAGGACAACCAACATCAGACATTTGTAAGTGCAAGTCGGCAGTACAGCCAGCTGTGTTTGGGATGTGACAATGATGGATGAAGTGCTAAAGTGGAGGCAGAGAAAGTGAGGGACAGAGGCAGGTTAGAAGCAAGGGAAAAATGTTAGCTATAAAACAGACGAGAGGTAGGTTAAGAGGCTAACTCAGAAGCAATGCAGTAGGCTCTTAGTTTGTTTTGGAACACATTCGTGTAGACTGTTTCTTAGATGTCTGGGGGAAGAGAATTCCTTGGAAGTGGAGCAAGAAGAGAGAAAGAGTGGAAGCGAGAAGAAGCACAGGGAGGGTCAGGTGCCACAAGGGTAATGCAGGAGGCCGAGCAGAAATTCCGAGAAGCCATGTAGAGTTGGATAGAGGAGGATAGATACAGTGCTGCCTTGGACAGATTTGTGAACCAGGAGAAGAAATGTAAATCTGGTTCTGTTTTGCATTGTCAGCCATCCAGTCTGGTGACAGTACGAGGAAATAGGTGACAAGTTAATGAGGAGTTCAAGGGGAGTCCCGATAGCGAAGTTAATGATCTTGTTGAGAGAACATAAAACATAGTTGAGGAGACCAAAGAGGAAGCTGGCACAGTAGTCCAGTTTATAAAAGACAAGAGAACATAAGAGATACTTGGCGGTGTTGAAAGGAAGGAAGTGCCTGGTTTGCCTAATATTATGTTGGTTCGGGTGAGCCGCCATTGCAGTTTGGTATATGAAAGTAGAGAAGGTTTAAAGGGTCCTACATGGGTTATAGATGATGCAGGTGTTTCTGGCTGAAGATGAATAAGGGAGAGTGTCAGTCTGCAACTGGATAGGCAGAGGAAGACGTGAGAGGGATTATTAGGTAGGGGATAAGATGTCATGATCACAACAAGAAAACCTAATAATGCCTCCGAAAGATGTTTCAAGGGAAGTAAAGTTCCTAGCTCAGGTGCTGCCTGGTTACTAGCCTGGCGTTCCTGGGTGGTACATAGGTTTGGGCATTTTGCTGTATTGCCCTAATTGTTTGATGTGGCTTACTGGTACCTGAAGATGGCCGCATAGGTTGCTGATGACTTTCTTATGGTGTCCTCCTAGACATCGAGCATGGCTGCCTTTATAAGCCACGCCCAATGGGAAGCATGCGCTTTGCGTTGTTTTCTGCGTATGCAGTGGACCATTTACCGCGGCTCTACGTTCCTGAATCTAGTTTTTTTCATCGGAGTAAACTCATGTTATTGTGTATCAATCCGAAGCATAATTCAGAGCTCAATACCCTCCGTGAGTTCCGATGGACATCACCAAGTAACTGAAGGATTTCCCTTGAATTCCTACCTGCTGTTTCCTGCTGTGTTCCAACACGCAGCTTTGGCTCCCCTCACGATCGTCCTCCACAGCTCTTACTCATTCTATGGACTTGATCGCATCTGCAAATCTTCATTTGACCTTCAAACCCGATAATTCAAGAAGAAGGTATTAATATTTAGTTTTTTCACCAAGTTCGCATAAAAAAACATACAGAGGAAAAATATTGTGTTACATGCTGTAACCAGTTCATAAACTCTCTCTGAATCTTGTTATGCAGCACTGTGTCACTGTTCACCTCGTTCAGTTAAGCATTCTAAAGAAGTTTTCAAAGGCATTGTTTTGTTACACATGGTTAGCCTTCCTGGAGAACTCACCTCTCCCACGAGCCTACACTGATCCCTGCCTAATCATCATTATTGACACGCTCCCTGTGTTCCTACGCACTTGAGTTCCCCTGTTTTCTGCAATAACATTCAACTCACCTTGAAGTCTGTGTCTCCATTCGAACTCTTGCTCTCTCCTTGAACGTACCACGCTTACTCCTGCAATAAAAGAGAAAGAAGGTAAAATACCACGCTGAAGTACACCAAAATGATTCTGCAACCTAAGTGCTACAGCCAGTCTTCAGTAACCACTAATCCCTTCCTGGGGTCCCTTAAAATATACTTGCTTAAGACATATCACAGTAGGTTTTTTCTTCTTCTTTTGAACCTTTCGACACTCATCCTAAAGACCTGTGAAGGATATTCATTTTGGCAACTACATAGGAACATTCTTCAGGAGATGCGCCCCTGCCAATCTGCAGGATGGAGAGCTCATTTAATCTAAGCCACAGGTGAGCACAGAAACTTCACGTACATAGGCTCTGGTACTTGTGCGTAGAAATGCTGAGGGTGGGAGAGGAATTTAAGGCTAATCAAGAACTAACCTGAGTCTCCCTTCTCTACATTATCCTTATCTGCCTCACGTTCGGAAGGGATAACAACCTTGGGGAATACTGAGGGGAAGACGTTTTGGAGTGCTCCCGCAGAGATCAGGTAAGCGTTACAGAGGAACACCTCTGTTTTGGTTGAGTTTAACATCAGAAAGTGCAAAGCACAAAGCCATCTAGTAATTAATGGCAGAGAGCCAGTTTGTCAGAAACCGTCTTGTTTTTGACCACGATGTGTAGACGACGAATTCTACCCAACAATATAACCCTGTGTATGGACAGAATAATCAATACAAAGGGATCTATTATTTGGAAGAATGGACCCAACACAACCAGCAGATCACCTAAGAAAACCGGAAAGTAAAAAAGGGCGAGTTAGCTGAACACTGAAACAGATCTTGCAAAAAGGAAAAAACAAAACTAGACAGGCTTAAACCAACCTGTTTGTAGGCACAGGTAAGTCCTGGAATAGCAGTGATAAAGGATGTGGTAGATAGGAATCGGAATCAAACTCAGAATGGCTCTGGGATATCTAAGGCAAGGATACAATATATCTTAATACTATAGTTTTAGCAGACAAGTTACAATATGCGCTATGTTCAAGGAATCAGGCTGGGAGTCCGTTTTCGAAAATTCAGGTCGGTAGCGGAAAGGCTTGACAAGACTGTTCAAGGGTAGGCAAAACAATCCAGAGAGGAGGTCCGAGTCAGCAACCACATTTGGGAGGTTTTACCGTGTGCTGAGGTGGGAGTATCTTGATGCACTGCAGAATAGCCCACTTATGGCAAAACCTAAGAAGCACTGTGGGACCAGGAAACTATTCCCGATGGCAAGAGTACGTCTAAGGGCAGGAAGTCCTTTATTTTCCCTGTTGACACGAGAACGCTCCTGGTATACCCCCAAAGTACACAGAAGTCTCTAGTCCATACAGGGCACACACGAGGAGAAGGCTTCCGGGTTTGCCCAAGTGAGTGCTGATAGCAGTGCTGCAAGGCGGACTCTGTAGATCCAAGCGAACAGTAGGCCCATACAGGGAACGTGGACGAGATGCAAACAGGAGCACATTGTCCAAGGAATCAGGCTGGGAGTCCTTTTTTCGAAAATACAGGTCGGTAGCAGAAAGGCTTGACAAGGCAGGTTCAAGGGTAGGCAAAACAATCCAGACTAGAGGAGGTCCGAGTCGGCAACCAGGAAGTCAGTAATTCCAAACGAGGTATCAGGTATGGAGCAGGCAAAAGGAGTCCAGAAAACCAGGCAGTAGTTCAAGAACACAGGATGATTTAGGTAACAAGAGCAAGGAACAAACGTACTTGAACACATTCAGAAGCACTGAATGAACGTTCGGGAGGAGATAAAAAAGGAAAAACACAGAATCACGTAATTAGGACGTAACGTGTAAGTGCGTGGGGAAGCTATCGTGCCTGTCCTAGTTTCCATGGTAACCGCCACCGTCGGCTATAGACAGTCTGATTCTTGGCAGCTACGTATTTTCTTGAGGGAGAAGTATGATGCAAAAATGGTTCTTTAATGTGTTTTGGCAGGACGAGAATGCAGATGTTAGGATGGGAACCTGAAGGAGTGGCACTGC
The DNA here is from genome assembly GCF_040938575.1 of Ambystoma mexicanum. Classification (NCBI taxonomy): domain Eukaryota; kingdom Metazoa; phylum Chordata; class Amphibia; order Caudata; family Ambystomatidae; genus Ambystoma; species Ambystoma mexicanum. The sequence goes on along the minus strand of NC_090925.1, from coordinate 400,616,402 downwards.
GGTATGGAACAGGAAGAATTATTGAACCTAGTGTGCCGTCCACATTCCTGACACAGTTGGACATTTTGCTAGAGATCAGAGTTCAGGAAAAGAGAAGAAGGTTTGGATGTTGTCCGCGAAGAGTTGCGGTCCCAAAATGTCCTCCCTGCTAACCTACAATTGAGTATTTTAGCCACCATTGCCAATTTCCTCTGTGGAAATGTCTTGTTCACTTCATGTTGAATGATTTATTACCAGTCTCTCTATGTATGTACTCTGACCTGAAGTACAAGCTTACAAAAAAGACAGACAACAAACCCACTATTTAATAGAAATGATTGAACCAGCATCTCTTGAATAGATTGGCAGCATTGCTGGTTTACAGTGACTGGCATAACTGCAGGCATTGTAATTATTAGGTGTACCTTAGTGTCTTAATTTAACAACATTTCATGAGGCACAAACCACCTGGATTCTACGCAGTTCTTTCTGTGGTGATATTTCACAAAGATCCACTGACCTGGCTGAAACAAATGGCACGGTGATGCAGGTCCTTTTCAAGAGTGCTTTTTGCACCTGCTGATAAACACATTTAACAACTTTCACTAAATCTTTGCAATAATTAAGTGCTGTGTCATTCATCCACTGCATGTTGCCCCAGCTCACTGGCATTGGAGCTGCTGTTGAGTATCTTATTCCATTCTTTCACCCTGTTCTCTGTGTCTTGCATGCTCATTGGCGATGGAGGCAGTGTATCTGCCACTTCAAACCAGTTTTTACAGAGTTTTACTCATTTTATTTTTCAGAATGCCATTTGGTCTCTCCTGCATCCCTGCTGATTATGGATGACACGTACAATTGAGCTTCTGCTGTATTATAATTATTTTGCATAACTCCTGTACTAGTTTTGCTGTGAAGTTTGTGCCTCTATAAACTGTTGACACTCACAAGCACCCGTCACATATGGGTAAAGTTGCGCAACAGAGCCTTTTGCTTTACTAATTAAATACATCTCTATTGAATTCGAGGACACCTAAGCAACAACTAGCACAAACTCAAGAACTGCCACGGTAGGCCAAGCATCTTAATAAAATTGCACTGTCAATGTAGCTGTGATAACCACACCAATGGTGATAGATGTGCCCACGGATATATGTTCACTCATTTTCCTATGCATTGTTGTTAGAACTTCAACACTAATTGTTCTGCTACTTGTGGAAATCCTGTAGTTTATCACTCTTTCTTTATCTGCGCCATCGTTCCAATTCCACAATGTGTGCGCCACCGTGCATCATTCGTGCCAGATAATATTCCAGCACCTTTGAAACTGCCAAATGTTCTTCACGCAATTGCCCATGGAAATCACAGGGAACCACCCGCTCTGCTCCATGCATTTGTATCTCTCGATCTGGGGTTTGTTCCTTTATCTCTGCCAACTGTTCAAGTGCATCACATGTTTTATTTGTAGACTGCAATTGTTTTCGAGGAGGTTTTCGACGAAAGGCCAATATTTCTCACTATTTCACATAGAAGAACATTCCCACAACTGACATAATTCCTGGGGTTTAGTGAGCAGCACATTTCACGATTGCTGTTTCTTTAGGTAACATTATTGACTTGAAGAGGGCATTCAAAAAACGGACTTTTTTTATGGTGCCCCTGCTGCTGGTAGAAAACCTCTCCCTGTCCACACACTTCACTAATAATGCACCATCCCAGTAGTATAGCAGGAATGTGTAAACATTCTCGCTCAGCCACGTGTGTTCAAATGACGTCACAATTGTCAACATTCTGTCTCCATGTTAGCACCTTCAGTGCTGCCACACAATGTTTCCATGTTAGCAACTTCACTGCTGCCACATAATGTTTCCATGTTAGCACCATCAGTGCTGCCACATAATGTTTCCTTGTTATCACCTTCAGTGCTGCCACATGTCTCCAGGTTAGCACCTTCAGTGCTGCCACATAATGTTGCCATGCTAGCACCTTCAGTGCTGCTACATAATGGTTCCATGTTAGCACCTTCAGTGCTGCCACATCATATTTCCATGTGAGCACCTTCAGTGATAGCACTTGTTTCCATGTTAGCACCTTCAGTGCTGCGACATAATGTTTCCACCTTAGCACCATTAGTGCTGCCGCATAATGTTTCCATGTGAGCACCTTCAGTGTTGCCACATAGGGCCTCATTTCGAGGTTGGTGCTATTTCCGGTACCATGTCCACCCTCGTTCTGTCAGGTTCCATAGTAAATAGGTGGTAATTAAAGAATTATTATCCTTATGTTCTTTGTTTATTTCATTGTTAGGTTTGAAAACTAAATATAGTCCTTTCACTGTTAAAATGGTTGGGCCTTAACTTCCATATTCAGAGTACTGCAGATACCCCAAGCCAAGATGGAGGGCAGAGGCAGGAGTTCTGATTGGGTGGCAGGTTGACAATGGTGTGACTCCCAACATTCTAAACTGCCTTTCATTAGTTTAGTTTCCTGAGCTGGTCATGTTTCTGTTTATCTCCTATGTTTTGGGCCTTGGAAAACTCATAAGAAAATATCTTCAAGACTAAAAGAAAAAGAAACAACTCATTCAAGTTACATCTACTCTAAAGAAATTAATTTTCCCTGTGGAAGAAAACGCTGTGAGGTCTTCTAAAGCAAAAAATAAGCTAAGTACTTTTTATGTAATTAATCTAATTGAACTGCCAAAGTTAGCCTTATCTTCTGTTATTTTCTCCTCTAAAGTGCAAGGATTAAAGCTTTGTCCTTTTTTTAACATTGACATTGGAAAACCAGGGGAGCTCTAGTCAAAAGTTGATTGCGTGCGCGCGCACAAGAAACTGTTTATTAAACACTGCACTTACCTTGTCAGATCGCATTCTGGATGATGAAAAAAGGTGAACTCATTCTTGTTTAAAGAAAACAAGGTAAGCCTGCATGTTTAATTCATTAAAAGACGTCGTGTTGTGAAGCCAGTGTTTTTACATGGCAAACTCATTCATCAGAGATTAAGTCATGAAAACATGATATTTAAAGGCTATTAAAGTTAATGACTGCACAGGCAACCTTGTTTTTTAAAAGCAGCACAAAGAAGGATATTTATTTTTGAGCCAAGGTATTTTTAACAAAGAGAAAAATATATAAGACTTGTGTACCATATTATATGAGGAATCTTCCAAATGCATCTCATTACATGCAAAGACGTTTTTTGAGGAATAACTTTACTTTAAAACTGCACTCAATATTACATGGTATTTCCTTTGGTTGTTGAACTATTTCCATAAAGAGAGGAAAATGAAATGGAATGAACTGATTAAGGAAATAGTATCATTTTAAGGAAAACAAAAGATTATTTCTGTGTTTTCAACTATTTTTTCAAGTGTGGTTCATTCAAAAGACTCATCTTCTTGAGACATTCTGGAGTTTGTGTTCACAGTTTTATTGACATTGTTTGGAAACACATTTTCTTTTCTTCAAGTTCATTTATTTCCACAAGGAACCTCCATCAGTTTAGTCACTTGTAATGACATTCAGTTCATTGGTTTTCAGCAGCACAGTTATGAAACATGACCACCAAAGTTTGCTTTTAGGGTAAAAGAGTTGGAGTTATTTCAAAACTAAAAAAATATATAGAAATAATTATCATCCTCTGGGCTCTTTGCAGAGGGTATTCAGGTAGGATTGTTGATATTCATAAAATAATAGTTGTTTAGTTTTGTAATATTATTTAATGCTTAACAATTTTCATTCATGCAGAGACCGGATGAAGATTGAAGATCCAGTGTCTGATTTGTTATTTTATCCACTTTTCCCCCTTCCCCCCAAGGGTGTCTAGTACTCAGCTGTTCAGTTTAGTTGTGAGCTAGACATCTTAGTGGGATCGTGGGACTCAGCAGCTCCTGCGTTGGATGTGGATATTACCAGCCTGATAGAATGAAAGGCCCAAGTAGTTAACTTCGCCTGAGCTGCTGAGACCACTTCCCAGAATAATTATGGAAGCCTTGGGGGATATGATTAAGGAGTTGAGGGAAGAATTAAGGGTTTCTATAAATGAGAATGTCCTTTTAAATAAAAAGATTGAGGAGTTAAATATTAAGGTTACACATATTCAGGAAATGTCAGAAGAAAGGTTGGTAGGTAGGAGAGAAGAACAGATTTTGGAACCTCCAGTTCTGGAAAGGGAAGGTTCTAGACAGAGAGGAGATTCTGGTTTAGGAGCAATTGGAGGTTTAAAGTCTTTAATTTTACCGGTGCCTCTGGCACCACCTGAACGTTTTTCTGGTGAGGCTAAAAGATTTCAAACATTTTTCACTCAATGTGAATTACATTTTGTTTAGTAGGCCGGATATGTCAAAGATAACATTTATGATATCTTATCTTTCAGGGGAGGCTGCTAGTTGGGCAGGAGTGGTGGTTAAACAAAAAGATTTAGCTTTGTATGATTTTAAGTTATTTAAGGAGGAGTTCAGTAAGTTATTTGATAAACGTCAGGAATCCTTACAAGTTGATGGTGAGCTGCTTGAGTTAAAACAGGGGAATCGAGAGTTAGTCAGTTATATTACCCAATTTAAGACTCTAGTGGTTGAAAGTAACTGGCCAGAAGAGAAGAGAGCATCCCTTTTGTACAGAGGTTTAAGGGATGAATTGAAAGACGCCTTGTCTGGGGTGGTAAATAGACCAACTTCTTGTGACGCCTTGATGGATTTAGTTGTAAAGTTAGATTTTCACCTCTATGAAAGAAGATTGGAGCGTAGGAGGGGAGACAATAAACAAGAGAATAAATTTAATCCTAGATTTGATAGACCTAGGCAGGAGTTTGTAAATAGAGATTTTAGGTCAAAAAATTCAGAAAGTTCAGGAAGAATTAGAGGACCTCTTTCTAAGGAGGAAAGAGATAGGCGAAGAAATAATAATCTCTGTCTTTATTGCGGAAGGAGTGAACATTTACTTGGGAACTGCCCTTACACTCCAAAGAAAGTACAAAATCCTGACGGCAAGAATCATCAAGTAGCCAATACTCTTCAGGCGGCAGTTCCTCACATAACAATTAATGTATCCTTGATTTTTGAAAAGAAATTGGTGGGTAGTGGTCCTGTGATTATTGATTCAGGAGCAACTGTGAATTTTATGGATTGGGGAGTAGCAAAGAGTTTAGGTATTCCCTTAGTGAAGAAGGTTTTATCTGAGCAGGTTAGTTCAGTGGATGGATCAGAATTAACTTCAGGACCAATCACACATGAAACTTCTCCCTTACTAATGATTATGGCAGGGAACCATGGAGAGGAGTTGATTTTTGAGATTATCGATGCTCCACAATTGAAGATTATTTTAGGCATGCCCTGGCTTACACATCATAATCCTTTGATTGATTGGGGCAGAAGGGTGATTGAATTAAATTCCAATTTTTGTAAGGAACATTGTTTTGAAGGTAAATCCCTTGAAGATACTCAGATTGATGATGTTAAGGGTGCAAGGTTCTTAGGAGAGGTCGGAGCTCTTTTTCACTCTCATACTATTGGAGCTGTTATGGGAGAGTTACCTGATTGCTACAAAGAATTCAGTGATGTCTTTGATGAGGTAGTGGCAGGTGGTCTTCCTCCTCATAGACCATTTGATTGTAAGATAGAACTTGAACCAGGAGCCACTTTACCTTGTAGCAGGGTTTATGCACTTACTGAAAAGGAAAACGATTACCTTAAGGAGTATTTAACTGAAAATTTAGCAAAGGGTTTCATTAGACATTCCAAGTCCCCGGTGGCATCTCCTTTATTTTTTGTGCCTAAAAAAGAGGGAACATTGAGGACTTGTATTGATTATAGAGCTCTAAATAAGGTAACCATCAAAAACAGATATCCACTTCCTTTAATTTCAGTTATGTTAGATCAGATAAAAGGAGCTGAAATATTTTCTAAATTGGATTTGAGAGGTGCTTATCATCTTGTTAGAGTAAAAGAGGGAGATGAATGGAAGACAGCTTTCAAGACTAAGTATGGATTATTTGAATATTTAGTGATGCCTTTCGGATTATGTAATGCCCCAGCTTCATTTCAGTTTTTTATTAATGAAGTCCTACGTGAGTTGCTGGACATTTTTGTTGTAGTCTACATCGATGATATTTTGATTTATTCACAAGATTCGGAACAACATCAAAGTCATGTAAAATTGGTCCTACAAAAATTGAGAGAAAACCATTTATTTGCAAAATTGGAAAGAAGCCAATTTCATACTTCTTCAGTTGAATTCCTTGGTTTTGTGATTACTCCTGGTCGGTTGGAGACGGATTTAAAGAAGATTAAGGCTGTCAAAGACTGGCCTTCTCCGACTAAGGTTAAGGAGGTGCAGAGTTTTTTGGGTTTTGCCAATTTTTATAGGAGATTTATCGAAGGATTCTCTCAAATCATTACTCCTATAACTAAACTTCTTAAGAAAGGAGTAAAATTCATTTGGAGTGAAGAAGCTGAAGAGTCTTTTCAGGTTTTGAAAGATCGTTTCATTACAGGACCTGTGCTTTTACATCCTGATTCTTCTAAGCCTTTTTTCGTTGAGGCAGATGCCTCCAATCTGGCTATAGGAGCGGTTTTATCTCAAAGGCATGAAAACACTGGACAATTGCATCCAGTTGCTTATTTTTCCAAAAAGTTTTCTTCAGCTGAAATCAATTATACCATCATGGATCGTGAGCTTTTAGCGATCAAGGCAGCCTTTGAGGAATGGCGCCATTATTTAAATGGAGCTAGACACACTGTGACAGTTTTGACTGATCACCGAAATCTTATATTTTTAAAATCAGCTCAAACTTTAACACCCAGACAATTAAGATGGTCATTATTCTTTTCAGATTATGATTTTGTAATTACATTTAAACCTGGAAGTCAAAATGGAAAGGCAGATGCTTTGTCTCGTCAGTTTCCTGGTAGTGAACAATTAAAGGAGATTGATCAACAACCTATGATTTCCTCTGAACATTTTATTGTGGCGGGAGTTTTTGATGAAGGAAGTTTTTCTAAAGAAATTCAAGACTGTATGACCTCTGAACAAATGGATGAATGGGTGAGACAGGACCCAGTGAGAGAAATTAAAAATGGTTTACCATATTTCGACACTAGATTATATCTTCCTTCAGAGAAGCTCCGTGAAAATTTTTTGATTGATTGTCATGAATCAAAACTCTCAGGTCATCCAGGGTTTAGAAAAACTTTAGAGTTGGTCAGGAGGGAATTTTGGTGGGATACAATGAGAAGTGACATTTTAAACTTTGTTAAGACTTGTGAGACTTGTATTGGAGCCAAGTCACATGTGGGTAAACCAATGGGTTTATTAGAACCTCTTCTAATTCCGCCGCTTCCGTGGCATACTATTTCTATGGATTTTATAGTTGATCTCCCTAAGGATCAAGGTTGTTCTACAATTTTGGTTGTTGTTGATTTACTTACTAAGGAAATTCATTTTATTCCAATTAAAGGGGAAGTTACTGCAGAAAGTTTGGCACAGCATTTTTCCCAAGGCATTGTTCGGCTGCATGGTTGACCTAGTCAGGTGATTTCCGATAGAGGTTCTCAGTTTATTTCAAAATTTTGGAGGGCCTTTTGTAGAAGTCTTGGTGTGGAAGTTAAATTAACATCTGGATATCATCCCGAGACTAATGGTCAAGTGGAACGTGTTAATCAAGAGTTGGAAAAGTACTTAAGATGTTACTTGCAAGCAGGAGACAGTTGGGTAGATCTAATTTGGATAGCAGAATTTGCATATAGTAATTCTATGAAGGATTCTACTTCTATGTCACCTTTTTTCTGTAGTCGTGGTTTCCATCCTCGTTTCCTTAGAGAACAGATAGAGAAAGACATTGGTAGTCCAGCAGTTGAGATTAGATTACCGTCTATGAAGGAAAATTTGGTACGAGCAGTTAAGGCACTTCAATTAAGTAAGGCTAGTTATAAGAGATTTGCTGATGTTAAACGCAAGCCTGGGCCAGAATTTTGTGTTGGGAATAAAGTCTGGTTGTCTACCAAGAATTTGAAAATCAAGGGTCGAACTAAATTTAGTCCAAGATTTATAGGTCCTTTTGAGATTGAGACTGTGATAAATCCAGTTGCAGTTAGATTGAAACTTCCCGAAAATTTAAAGGTACATCCAACATTTCACATTAGTCAGTTAAAACCATTTGTTGATGGAACTAGATTAGGAGTTCCTCCTAGTCCAGTTTTAGTGGAGAATCAATCTGAAGAATTTGAGGTCAGAGCAATTTTGGACTCTAGAAGAAGTCGTGGAAAACTTCAGTATTTAATAGACTGGAAAGGTTTTGGGCCTGAGGAACGCTCTTGAGAATTTGCTAGTGATGTCCATGCTCCAATTTTTGTTGCCAAATTTCATAGGAAGTATCCTTTCAAGCCTGGTCCGGGAGGGAGGGCTTGGAGAGGGGGTACTGTCAGGTTCCATAGTAAATAGGTGGTAATTAAAGAATTATTATCCTTATGTTCTTTGTTTATTTCATTGTTAGGTTTGAAAACTAAATATAGTCCTTTCACTGTTAAAATGGTTGGGCCTTAACTTCCATATTCAGAGTACTGCAGATACCCCAAGCCAAGATGGAGGGCAGAGGCAGGAGTTCTGATTGGGTGGCAGGTTGACAATGGTGTGACTCCCAACATTCTAAACTGCCTTTCATTAGTTTAGTTTCCTGAGCTGGTCATGTTTCTGTTTATCTCCTATGTTTTGGGCCTTGGAAAACTCATAAGAAAATATCTTCAAGACTAAAAGAAAAAGAAACAACTCATTCAAGTTACATCTACTCTAAAGAAATTAATTTTCCCTGTGGAAGAAAACGCTGTGAGGTCTTCTAAAGCAAAAAATAAGCTAAGTACTTTTTATGTAATTAATCTAATTGAACTGCCAAAGTTAGCCTTATCTTCTGTTATTTTCTCCTCTAAAGTGCAAGGATTAAAGCTTTGTCTTTTTTTTAACATTGACATTGGAAAACCAGGGGAGCTCTAGTCAAATGTTGATTGCGTGCGCACGCACAAGACACTGTTAATTAAACACTGCACTTACCTTGTCAGATCGCATTCTGGATGATGAAAAAAGGTGAACTCATTCTTGTTTAAAGAAAACAAGGTAAGCCTGCATGTTTAATTCATTAAAAGACGTCATGTTGTGAAGCCACTGTTTTTACATGGCAAACTCATTCATCAGAGATTAAGTCATGAAAACATGATATTTAAAGGCTATTAAAGTTAATGACTGCACAGGCAACCTTGTTTTTTAAAAGCAGCGCAAAGAAGGATATTTATTTTTGAGCCAAGGTATTTTTAACAAAGAGGAAAATATATAAGACTTGTGTACCATATTATATGAGGAATCTTCCAAATGCATCTCATTGCATGCAAAGACGTTTTTTGAGGAATAACTTTACTTTAAAACTGCACTCAATATTAAATGGTATTTCCTTTGGTTGTTGAACTATTTCCATAAAGAGAGGAAAATGAAATGGAATGAACTGATTAAGGAAATAGTATCATTTTAAGGAAAACAAAAGATTATTTCTGTGTTTTCAACTATTTTTTCAAGTGTGGTTCATTCAAAAGACTCATCTTCTTGAGACATTCTGGAGTTTGTGTTCACAGTTTTATTGACATTGTTTGGAAACACATTTTCTTTTCTTCAAGTTCATTTATTTCCACAAGGAACCTCCATCAGTTTAGTCACTTGTAATGACATTCAGTTCATTGGTTTTCAGCAGCACAGTTATGAAACATGACCACCAAAGTTTGCTTTTAGGGTAAAAGAGTTGGAGTTATTTCAAAACTAAAAAAATATATAGAAATAATTATCATCCTCTGGGCTCTTTGCAGAGGGTATTCAGGTAGGATTGTTGATATTCATAAAATAATAGTTGTTTAGTTTTGTAATATTATTTAATGCTTAACAATTTTCATTCATGCAGAGACCGGATGAAGATAGAAGATCCAGTGTCTGATTTGTTATTTTATCCACTTTTCCCCCTTCCCCCCAAGGGTGTCTAGTACTCAGCTGTTCAGTTTAGTTGTGAGCTAGACATCTTAGTGGGATCGTGGGACTCAGCAGCTCCTGCGTTGGATGTGGATATTACCAGCCTGATACGTTCAATGTGCACTTACCGGTCTAGTCCGATCTTTGCGGGACCGGTAAATACCCATTGAAAATGTCCATCCCCATTCCCATTTGAGCCCCCATAGGGCTCAATGGGAATGGGCAGGGTGCTAATAACGGTACCGTAAATTACGCTACCGTTATTAGCTCTAAAGTCCCTTTGTGGATCCCGTCCATAACGTCTGGTAAAAGCAGGCGTTAAGGACGGGGCCGCAAAGGGACCTTGTAGTATGGCGCAAAGGGTTTACCGGCACCGATGTCCTTAACGGTGCCCGGTATCCCTTTGCACCCTACTCGGAATGAGGCCCATAATTTTTCAATGTTAGCACTGTGAATATTGCCTCCCGGTCACTCCAAGTCAATCAATGTAAAATTAATTGTGCCAGATAGTGCAACCTGAATAGCATATTCAGCAACGTCTCTCTGCCCTGCCGCATTGACCAATGCAAATGTAAATGAGACAGATAATGTTACCTTAGCAGCACCGATAAGGAGGCCTCACTGCCATTCTAAATTAGAAGGAAAAAGCAAATTTGACAGAGTGTGTCACCACTCCAACAACATCCTTGCTGCCAGACTTTCACACCGTAACAGAAGAGAAAACTGAGCCAAACCGCACTGTCATCTTAGTTCCCTCATGAATGTCAGACTGCCCAAACACAACAGCCCCAGTAGCTATACCTAACTCAGCTACGGCCACTGTTCTCAATACTCGTCCTAAAGTCCACGACCTACTTACGCCATTTAATGGAGCCTTATTCAACTCGAGGACAGTAATAACGCATTCACTGGATATCTCCAACCTAATGTCAAATAACAATCTTGACCTAATAGCCATCACAGAAACTTGGCTGCCCTCTCTCTAGATATACCAGACACCTACACCATCCTAAGGAAGGATAGACTAGATGCCAAAGGGGGGTGGGTAGCAATCATAGCCACACTCTCCCTCTCACTCAGAGAATGAAACAACTATACCATGCAATCAGGGGAACTGCTGTCAACTAAACTGTCCCTCTCCCACAATACCACCATGACCTTACACCAGGTTTAAAGACCACCAGTGCCTACCTTAACATTCGAGGATGATATCTTGCATTTCCTCTCAACAGACACCAAGCCGTCCTCTAAAATGTTCCTCTTAGGTGATCTAAACATAGGCTTTAATGACCAATCAGACCTAAGCGCTCTTGCACTTGCAAACTCTAGCGAAGCTCTCGGCTTGACCCAACAAAAATCTAGCCCGACCTATGACAAGGGGCATATCCTAGACTGATTAGCAGACCTTAACTGCAACATAGACATCCTCTCTAACGAGCCTTGCCTGTAGTCAGACCACAATATCATCTAATTTATCATACCTACTAATAAACAATTGAAGGCTTTACAAATAATAGCACCAGCAACCCTCTCCAGAAATATTGGAAATATCTCTGCTAACCATATACGCCCGCTTCTGAAAACACACCACACCAAATTTCAATAAACAACCCGATTTATACAACCAAACTGTTCTAAAAGTGATTAATGAACTCGCTCCTCTGACTAATCAAAAACGAAAGCCTTTGGCCCACCTTAATACATGGTTTACCCCAAGCCTCAAATCCTTCGATCATGCAAGTGAGCAGCAGAGAGGCTTTGGAAAAAGGACCCCTCACTAGTTTTAGCCAAAAGTTCTACCTTGCATGAAAGAAATGCTAAAGCCAACTCAGGCCACCATGAGCTCTTTGCTATACTACGGGACCTTGAATCCCCAGCCCCACAGCCTACTAATTGCTCCAAAGATCTTGTATGGTGCTCTAACATACAAAATGCCTTGCTTACAAAAGTCTCTGCACTCCAGAATAAAATTTTAGAGAAGAAAAACAAGCTTGTCTCCACCAAAGTCCTGCTGGACACAAGTGAAACGAAACCTGCTCCAGACACCTCACAAGTCCAGTAGTTTGAGTTTAACCCAGTCTCTGAATTAGAAATGCCAAGGTGACATTTGCCCAGCCCAAACCATCAAAGACTGTGATCAAGAATTGGCACCTTTCATTGCCTCCCTCGTTAATGTAGCATTCGTCTCCAGCACCGTATATTCAAATCTAACAGATGCCTGGGTACTTCCACTCCTCAAGAAACCTACCTTAGACCCTGACACACCCACCAACTACCGCCCAATCATGACCATACCATTCCTACTTAACATTCTGGATAGAGCAGCCTATCTACATGTCCAGTAGCATCTTTAATCCAACAACCTCCTTGGATTGTGCCAATTTGGGTTCGTCCTGGCCATGGCACGGAATCAGCTGTTATAGACTTAAAAATGCAAATAGACAAATTTGAAGACAACAGTAAACATGCACTTCTCCTCCTACTGGACTTCTCAGGAGCATTTGATTTTGTAGATCATAAATTCCTTTGCCAACATCTTTCTTCAGCAGGCCACTTCTCCCCCAAAGCCACAGAACAATGAGAGTGTTTTAATCCATCGCCTCGGCACCCCCAGGCGCAGTCACTTGCAGAGTCCCCCAAGGGTCCTGTGTCTCCCTGACTGCATGCAATATATTCACTAAACCACTCTTCGACCTTCTAGATTAATTGGGTATCTCCTACACAAACTATGCAGACGATACCCAAATCCTCATTCCTTTATCAGGCTCCTATAATCTAGACACCAATACTCTTGGTAGGATGTACCAAACCATTCAGGCTTGGATGGCCATGCACTCATTGTGCTTGAATGATGACAAGACCGAGCTGCTCTTGGTCATATCTCAACCACTACTGAATAAACTCGACAAAGCATACAACTCCTTTATCATTGACGGCAACACCATCCCAGCCGACAAAGAAGTACAAACATTGGCGTGTACTTAGACACCTCCCTATCCATATCTAGACAGGTAAACATTATCGCTTCTGCATCAGCATATATAACAAAACTCATAACCGCCAGCAGACCCTTTCTCTCCACTGAGAGATGTGTCACAATAGCAAGGGCACTGATAGTCTCATGATTGGACTACTGTAATGCGATTTTCACAGGAACTACTATCACTAATATCAAAAAGCTTCAGATTATACAGAACAATACTCTTAGAGAGGCCTAAACCCCCTGAAGAAAGACCACATCACTCCGGCCAGAAGAAACAAAAACTGGCTGCCAAGGCAAGAGCTTATTCTATTCAAAACTCTGTCCATAACACACAAATGCCTTGCCAACACAGAGCCTAGATACCTCACTAGAAAATTCTCAAGGCCACAATCCACCAGACCGACACAGTCCAGTCATGCTCATCTCTCGTTACCAAGATTCAGGTTACAGAGAGCCGGGGGTTCCAGTTTCCCAGTAGTGGCGACGAAACAGTGGAATGCATTTACGCTTACTTTAAGAGCCGAACCTTCATTCCGGTCCTAAAAACCTGGCACTTCTCCCAAGATCAATAACTTGCATCAAGCAATTACAAGGAATATATCCAATCCAAGTAATGAAACAGCATTGATCAAACTTGTTATCATATGTACTGTGCAATTGTTTGCATTCTGTATTCTATGTAACTAGCGACTGGATGTCTACGGGCTTGTTGTGCTATATAAATGCCAAATAAATAAAATAAAGTAGATAAATCACTGCTAATATGTTTATAAACTGCATAAACACATTTCAATTTCCCTCGTTCATTCCTCACACAAGAAACATCCGTATACTATTCATTGGACCTCATTAGAAGTTTGGTGGTATATTGGTGGTAAATCTGCCGAGATACCACCAAACGGATTTACAGTTACCACAACTTACAGGCCGATTCATGGAATAATTAGCGCGGCGCAAGTGGGCAAAAACGTGCGATTCGCAGTGGAATAGCGAAAATCGCAGTGCAAGTGCGAAAATCGCACGAAAAGCAGCGCACGTCGATTCATGGAAGGCCGTGCGCGAGAAAACCAGCGGATGTGCGATAAAAAAGTGCGCAGCGCACATTGGCGCACAGGCCATCTAACAGCGTGCGCCAGGTCACAGCGAAAATCGCACAGGCCACAGCGAAATTCGCACATAGCGCGGCGCACGCAACAAAAGTAGGCGGAACACGGGCGTAACACTCGGAATGGGGAACAACTTGCCAAAACGTGGGCGTCACGGGGGAAGTACAGGGCACAAGTGCGCGGAACGCCCACACGCTCGCCTACAACACGTATTCATGGAATAGAATAGGGCAAAAAAGCCACGCTCAAACCAGCGCACAGGCACAAACACGACCGCCACAAGAAAGCAGGCGGTAGCGTCTCTGCGGCTGTAAGAAATGTGCGCCAAAAGGTGCGCCAACAAATAGCACCTATATACTGCCATGATGAATGTCCCATACTGTGGCCCTCCAGGAAAAATGACGTGCAAAGGGGTACCCACAAACACGGACACCCGCTGACAAAAATATACGTGTGCGTGTATACCGGGGTGCGCGGGAAGTCTCACACGCGATTTCAGCAGGGTACGTGCATCACAGGGGTTCGCGTGAAGTCATTCACGCGATCGGGCCTGGGGGAGCGGGCTACGTGTATTACAGGGGTTCGCGTGAAGTTTCTCACGCGATCGGGCCTGGGTGAGCGTGCTACGTGTATTTCAGGGGTTCGCGTGAACTTTCACACGCGATCGGGCCTGGGGGAGCGGGCTACGTGTATTTCAGGGGTGCGCGGGAAGTTCCACACGCGAATAGCCTGGGCGCCTGTATTTGAGGGGTGCGCGGGAAGTTCCACACGCAAATAGCCTGGGCGCGTGTATTTCAGGGGTGCGCGGGAAGTTCCACACGCGAATAGCCTGGGCGCGTGTATTTCAGGGGTTCGCGTGAAGTTCCTCACGCGATCGGGCCTGGGGGAGCGTGCTACGTGTATTTCAGGGGTTCGTGTGAACTTTCACACGCGATCGGGCCTGGGGGAGCGGGCTATGTGCATTTCAGGGGTGCGCGGGAAGTTTTACACGCGAATAGCCTGGGCGCGTGTATTTCAGGGGTGCGCGGGAAGTTCCACACGCGAATAGCCTGGGCGCCTGTATTTGAGGGGTGCGCGGGAAGTTCCACACGCAAATAGCCTGGGCGCGTGTATTTCAGGGGTGCGCGGGAAGTTCCACACGCGAATAGCCTGGCCGCGTGTATTTCAGGGGTGCGCGGGAAGTTTTACACGCGATTTCTGCACGGTATGTGTATTTCAGGGGTGCCGGGGAGTCCCACATGTGATTTGACAGTGTGGGTCCTCCCAGGTGTACCCTGTCCACCCTCCACGGCCCCTGCAGGCAGCCCACACCACAGGGGACTACCCTGCACCCCTGGTCATGTCCCGCAGGCAGCCCACCCAACATGGGCATGCCCCCCAGCAAAGGCACATGTCTCCTTGAACTAATGAACACCAACTCATGTCCCCTTGCACCCCCACCCCCCAGCACTGTGGGGCACCTGCCAGCCGGCCCCCACCCATGTCCAACTCATGTCCCCCACCACCCCCACCCCCCAGCACTGTGGGGCACCTGCCAGCAGGCCCCACCCCATGTCCAACTCATGTCCCCCACCACCCCCACCCCCCAGCACTGTGGGGCACCTGCCAGCAGGCCCCCACCCATGTCCAACTCATGTCTCCCACCACCCCCACCCACCAGCAGTGCAGGGGCAGCCTCCACCAGGCCCCCACTCATGTCACCCACCACCCCCACCCCCCAGCCACCAGGGTCACCCTCCACCAGGCCCCCACTCATGTCACCCACCACCCCCACCCACCACCCCCACCCCCCACCCCCCAGGGTCACCCTCCACCAGGCCCCCACTCATGTCTCCCACCACCCCCACACCCCAGCAGTGCAGGGGCAGCCTCCACCAGGCCCCCACTCATTTCTCCCACCACCCCCCACCCCCCAGCAGTGCAGGGGCACCCTCCACCAGGCCCCCACTCATGTCACCCACCACCCCCACACCCCAGCACTGTGGGGCACCTGCCAGCAGGCCCCCACCCATGTCCAACTCATGTCTCCCACCACCCCCACCCACCAGCAGTGCAGGGGCAGCCTCCACCAGGCCCCCACTCATGTCACCCACCACCCCCACCCACCAGCCACCAGGGTCACCCTCCACCAGGCCCCCACCCATGTCTCCCACCACCCCCCACCCCCCAGCAGTGCAGGGGCACCCTCCACCAGGCCCCAACTCATGTCACCCACCACCCCCAGCCCCCAGCCACCAGGGTCACCCTCCACCAGGCCCCCACTCATGTCTCCCACCACCCCCACACCCCAGCAGTGCAGGGGCAGCCTCCACCACGCCCCCACTCATGTCACCCACCACCCCCACCCCCCAGCCACCAGGGTCACCCTCCACCAGGCCCCCACCCATGTCTAACACCACCCCCACCCCCCAGGCACCAGGGTCACCATCCACCAGGCCCCCACTCATGTCTCCCACCACCCCCCACCCCCCAGCAGTGCAGGGGCACCCTCCACCAGGCCCCCACTCATGTCACCCACCACCCCCACCCCCCAGCCACCAGGGTCACCCTCCACCAGGCCCCCACTCATGTCTCCCACCACCCCCACACCCCAGCAGTGCAGGGGCAGCCTCCACCACGCCCCCACTCATGTCACCCACCACCCCCCACCCCCCAGCAGTGCAGGGGCACCCTCCACCAGGCCCCCACTCATGTCTCCCACCACCCCCCACCCCCCAGCAGTGCAGGGGCACCCTCCACCAGGCCCCCACTCATGTCACCCACCACCCCCACCCCCCAGCCACCAGGGGCACCCTCCACCAGGCCCCCACTCATGTCTCCCACCACCCCCACACCCCAGCAATGCCGGACCAACAAGCACGTAGTACCATTAACATGACATCACAAATGTTACATATTAGTAGTCTCACCACCTGGAAATGCCTGCACTCCCACCACTACCAACTGTGCAGTGTTGGCGCCATGTAGAGTTGTAGGTGCACTGCTGCCAACATGGACCCCATCTCCAGACTAGAGGTCCTTGTGTAGACATGAGGAAGGGACCTGCAAATTGGGAGGTAGACACAGAAGAAGAGTTACACATCAATGCAACATGCAGTGTACAGCACAACAGCAATATGCACTAGGAATGTATACACAGTATTGACTACAGACTGCCCACACAGCTCATGGGAGTCCAACGTCACTGTGTAATTCACTGTCACTTGGGCACACCCTTTGCAAGCCCATAGAAACGGGAAGCAGGAGGGGTGTGTGTGACTCAAACCCAAGCATCTGAACCAAATACATTACAAGCCTGCATGTGCCCAGCCACAATGCAGCGTATGCCCACAGGAACCACGGAAGCCAACAAATCGTCCCAAAAAAATTGGGAATAAAAGAAATAAAAATAAAAATAAGAAACAATAAAAAATGGCCATTGATGGGCCCGGGGGGGTTGGGGAGGCCACCCAGGATGTCCGAGGACAGGATGCACACCAGAACCCACCTGCGTGGATCCTGGGAAGATAAAACACCTCCATGGGCTCATGGCCCACACGGCTACCCTATTGTGGGAGTATCACTGCTGTCGCTATTATCACCCTGTGCAGCTGCATCCGGAGGTGGTTGCACTATGGGAGGCAGCCCACGCAAGGCCCTAGTCTGCTCCTCCATGGCTGCAAGCATGCGGGTGTGGTAGGTCTGGTTCTGGAGGATGAGTGTGCGGAGGTCCCCATGCAACAACTCACGGGATGCCCGGACCTCCGCCCTCGTTGCCTGCATCTCAGCTGAGAGCGTACGGGTGAGACGCTCCAGCTGCTGTTCTGTCCTTTGGTGTGTTGAAGCCTCAAGCTCAACAAGAGTCGTCCTGAGGTGAAGGAGCTCCTGCCTCAGGGCTTCCCTGTGGCCCTGGGACTCAATGGAGATGGCCTCCTGCAGAGTCGCCAGTGCCGCCCGCCTGTCCCTGTTGGACCCCAACATGTCCTCCCTGTGTGACTGGCAGATGGAGTCGGTTGCCTGCTCTAGTCGCTCCATCAGCCTTTCTGGGGGGACAATGGAAGTGGCCACCCTATCCATGGCCTGAGCCATCATCTCGGATGATGCAGCCTGTTGGGTTGCCATACCGTAAATGGATTGCTCCCATGCGGTATTGCCGGGTGGCGTACGGCCACCACGTCGGCAGGCACCACACCTGTCTGGGGCAAGGCGAACTGCGCCTTGCTGTGCCGGCACTGCCTGAGGCTGCAGGACTGCATTCCCCGTCTGATCTGCTGGCCCAGGAACAGGATCAGATGTCGTGGAGTGTGACCCTGCATCCGTAACCACCGAAGGCGTAGCTGCCAACACTGACATCCCCATGGATGGTTCTGACCTTGGTGCAGGTGGGTGAGACAGAACAGAATCCCTCCCTGGAACACTCACCTGCGACGGCACGTAGGTCTCATCCGAATCAACACCTGAGTACAGCTCGGGGGAGGTGCAGCCAGAGACACCCCTTGAGAGCACAACCTGCAGCACTTGTGGGTTCTCCCCCACCACCACACCACGTCCCTCACTGGTGGTTGGTCGGCCCTCGGACCCCTCCTGGGTCTGCACCATCTCCACAACCCCAGCAGTATCAGGTGCGTCTTCCCCTGCAAAGACATGAAAACAAAGAAATGGAAACAGGCATTAGCACCATGGCACACAATGAGGGCTGAGAAGCAAGAGAAACAGTACTTGATTGACACATGTCCCACATGACTAAAACCCTCCCATGCATGCACCCTCACTGCGTATGAAGTGCAGGCAAATGGCACACACTGATGACACCAAGATGGAAGATGAACACATTTTCTGCATGCTGCCTGGCAGTGGCATCACACATTGGCCTGTGATTGCCAGGTGAAACACACATGCCATCACACAGATGGCATGTACCATTGCTATTGAGTGAAGATGGAGAGGAGGGCAGCACCTATTCATTCAGTCCAGTTCCCGCATGTAATCGCTTTTCTAATTCTAACAGGTCAGATTTTTCACCTGGAGCTGCCAGTCTGAAATGGTCCAATTGCACAGGGACATGTGTGTACAAATGATATCCAGGTAACAAAGTCACTCCACTTTACCATACCCATGTCAGACATGTGACTAGTGGACAGCGACATGCCTAGTGAAAGTGGTGGAATGCAAACAAACTGACTGAATGAACAGTGAAAAATAAGCAACTATGTTGTGGCAAGGTGACACTTCAAGGGCAACTGGCGTGCAGTTGGGCTAGATGTCTACTGTTGGCAGAAGGGATACTGCTATGGCCAAATGCAGCTGCGCAGGAAGGATTGCATGAAGCACATGGCTGACCCATACGACTCAGGCGCACACACTCTCACCTGGCACACAAACAGAAGCCCTCACACACACACCATGCACATGGATGACACACACATGCATGTGCACTCACCGGACAATGCCTCGTAATCAGCCAGATCTCCCACGCCTTGGATCTGTTCCTCCGTGACGTAGGTCCCAGCGACTGACTCATGTGGAGTGAGTTCCATGTCGACTACTGGAGACCCACCTCCAGTCACTAGAGTTGCGGCATGACTTGAGGCCAGCTTACTCTTTGCCCTGCGCTTTAGGTCATTCCAGCGCTTATAGCAATCATTGGCTGTGCGCCTCACGATTCCAAGGGCACTTACGATGTCCGCAACGGTCTGCCAGTGTGCCTGGCGCTGTGCAGGTGTGGTCTTGGATCCTGCAACAATGACCATCTCGTTGTCATGTCCGGACACATACTCGACAAGTGCATTCAGTTCGTCATCCGTGAAGCTGGGCTTCCTGGATGGGCCGGACTGTGTAGCCGTGTCTGGGGCATCAGCCAGTGCCGGACGAGCACTCTTCCTCTTCCGCTTGGAAGGTGGTGGTGATCCTGAGTGTCCTGCGCCACTCTGGACACTAGGGGCAGGAGCCCTGGTGGACTCTGTATCAGGAGTGTGGGATTGCACACTCAGCATGGGAGTTGGTGCAGGCATTGGCTCTAGTGTGATGGAGTCAGGGGGAATGTCAGCAGCATGGACTAGGACCGACACTGTCCTGGCTGGGTGTGTGAGGGCTGGGGTGGATGGAGCCGCAGCTGCCCCTGCAGCCTCTCCGCCCTGCCTCCTTGGTGCAGCAGATGACCTTGCTGGCCCAGATGCACGTGGCATGGTGACATCAACGTGCACCAGCGCACGTGTCATAGGCCTGCTGACCTGGAAGTCAGCCATGGAGTCAGCCAGATCTGGTGCCACAATGGGCTGGTCCAACAAGGGCTGAGCATGGATGGTGTCAGCCACATCAGCCTCAATGGGAGGGGGGGGATTATGGGTGCCCTTGACTGGTCCTCCACACATGGGGGGACAGGCTCACCCTGCAAGTAACGACCACGTCCCCTACCGGATCCACCACGGCCACCACTTGTGGCTCTTCCACCTTTGCCACCCTTACGGAATCCTCGCCTCCCAGCCATGGCACTGATGTAAATGTGCGTATGGGAGTGGCTGGAAACTATTGTCCTGGGCAATAGGGGGTCAAAGGGGTTGGGTACCAGATGGTAATTGTACCCTAGTGCTCTTGCAAGGCTGATTGTAACCCCTGGGGAAAGATGACGGGTCACGCTACGCACAGGAGCCCCAAAAAAGGGAGATGACGTGCACGCAACCCCTCCTAGACCACGTGTGCAGAAAGAAAAACCTGCACTACGCTGTGGCACCCAGTAACACAAGAATGAACGTATGCGTGTCACACGCAGCCTAGAATGACCTCTGAAGGGGTAGGCTACACACGGGGCAAGCACAGATGTTAGATACGTGCGTGACTCACCGTCTGCCTGGTAAACGAGTGTGTAAAAGGAGCACGTTTGGTTGGCAACACCCCTGCCAAAAGAAGATTTGTACGCTGTCTGAGGAGACAGGACAACAGTAGAAGGGAACACTGTTTGAGGGAACAGGCCCAGGTAAACCAGTAAAAGCGAAAAAAGAGAAAAAGCTGTCAGAGGTAACAGGGAATACGAACTTGAAACGCTGTGAAGTAAATCGCGTGTGAAACGACAAGAAGTACAGAATTCACCCACTCGCTCTCCACGAAAAGCACGTACAAGGAAGTGGTGTTCTACGCGTACCTTTTATACAGGCCCACACGTCCAGCGTCACTTACGCGGCGTGTACGCGCTAGGGCCATTTCCACCAATTACACACTTTGTCACTTCTGCGTGTAGGGACATTTCCTCCAATTACACGCTTTGTCACTTCTGCGTGTAGGGCCATTTCCACCAATTACACGCTTTGTCACTTCTGCGTGTAGGGCCATTTCCACCAATCACACGCGATGAGACTCTGACGTGCAGTCTTTCCACGTGTGCTCTGTCATCACGTGCTGTGTGGGAAACACCCGTGCGGGTCACGTCACAGACGTGCTTACGCGCTGAGGGCCTTTGGTCCAATAGAATCGCGTATGCGTGCTGACGCGCTTACGCGCTAAGGGCCTTTCCTCGATTTTCACTCTGACGTGCAGGATTTTCACGTGCCAAATCACTCCGTACCAAGCTGGCCACGCGTAAGCACACGGAAGACCACGCTCCTGCCCAGAAGGCCGAACTACTGCCCCCCAGAGCCTCGAGCACGCTCCCACCTACCATCTGCTGCTGCCTGACTGCCTGCTGCCCACGTGCCCTGCCATTTGCTGCCTGCACATCAGCCAGGGGTGCTGTTGCTGTGACCACCCCTGCTGGAACTGAAGACTCCCGACTGGAATTCCATCGCTCCACAGCCCAGCCCCAGGACCCAGTTGCCCACCCACTCCTGCCTCTGGGGTTGTCATGTCGGGGCAAACACCATCTGTGACCACTTACAACCCCCGGCCAGAGAGGCAGAGGGGCACCAGCTTCAGTGCCACCGAAGTTGGTGTCCTGGTGGAGCAAGTCCTGGGGCAGTATGATGCCCTCTTCGGAAGTTCCCGCGCCGACAAGGAAGGACGGACTCGGATCTGGACTGACATCGTGACTGCCATCAACGCGGAGGGGGTGGCAGTCCGGGACTTACAACATGTCAGGAAGCGCTGGGAGCACTTCAGGTCCAGGACCCTGAACAAGGCCCGGTGCCTCTTGAGGGCAGCGGATGCCAAGGGGCGCCGGGGCCACTTGTCGGAAGAACAGATGGGGGTCCTGGAACGCATATCCCCAGCGCTCCACGTCCAGGTCCTGGAGAAGCAGACCCGTCTGGAGTTGAGCGGTGAGTGTACATGCATCCTGATTGTGAGCAGTGCGTGTGGTGATTATTCGGTATTGTGCAGGTTGCACATCTGTTTGTATGGGGTCGAGTATGGGTGGGGGTGTACATGGCCGTGGGGCTGACACATGCGAGGGCTGTAATGTGTGAGACATGGATGGTGCTTGTGTGTGTAGGCTTGCATGGCAAATGCAGTTGTGCGTGCACACATGTTTGTATGTATGTGTATGTAAGTAGACATGTCCGTGATGTCACGCATGTATGTTGTTTTGGGCTGCATGTATGAGCACTGTGTACATGTGCATGTGTGTGTATTTGACAAGGGTGCAACAGTGATGCAACATGGATGCATGTGACTGCGGTATGTGTAAGCCTGATTGGCAGATGTGACATGGATGCCCGTCTGAACAGTGCGACACTTGGCAGAGGTGTACACATGCATGCAAGTGTGGTGGTGTGTGTACATGTGTGGTGCACTTCCTGTGTTGCATGTGATGTCTGGGTCACCTTTGGCTGCTCATGCTGTTGTATGTGTATGGATGGTGGTGGCAGTTGCGATATGGCTGTGGTATGGCTCATGCTTGCGAGTTGCAATGACATGTGTGTTGGGGATTGTGATGACATGTCTGAGGTTTGCCAATGCCACTCATGTGCAACTGTCATGTGTGTATGTGTCCATTGTACAGTGCCCTGATGCCTGTGTTTTGTTTCTCCCTGTCTGCAGCGTCAACTGATGAAGAGGGCGGAGAAGGTGCTGTGGAGCACAGCGGCGGGGATCCGACCGCCAGCCGGAGACGCAAGGCCCGGCTCCCCTCCCGTGTTGTCATCTCGTCGGGTAGTGAGGAGTCCGGTGCCGCGTCCCAGGCCGCAACTGCCGGGGGGAGGTCCAAGAGGCGGAGGTTGGAGTTGGACTCCTCGGCAGCAGAAGGGGCAGCTGGGACCCCACAGGGCCCAACAGGGGAAGATGGCACGGAGTCATCCAGGTTGGTGGGGGGTCTGGTAGAGGAGAAGGCCGTGCAAGCACCAGAGATGGGGTCTGGAGGTGGGGATCCCACTGGTGCTAGTGGTGCAGTCCAGGACCAGGGACAGGAGGCAGCACAGGCCGCTGCGGAGGTGCCTGTGTGCAATCCTGTCCCCGATCCTGTCCCTGCATCAACTTGCACCAGCAGGGATGCCTACGTCCAGACCCGTTTCCAGGCAGGGGATGAGCTGACGTCAACTGGCCTTCCTCTGCCTGCGGACGTGGCTATCCAGGTCCGGGTTGAGCCTGTCCTGGCTGGTGTGGCGTTGCGTCAACGGGCCATGCGAGGTGAACTGCAGTCTTTTCATGGAGAGACTGCACGTCATCTCGAATGGCTCGTTGACCACGTCAGCCTGCTGGGACAGGTCACCCAGACCGGATTCCTCCGTCTGATGGGGCTTGTTCCGACCCCCTCCTCAACTGGACCCCCTACGCGCCAGTCGTCCTCTGTGCCATCTTCCCACCCATCAGTCACCTGGGTGCCCTGTGGAGCTGCCTCTGACAGTGCGGCCAGGCTGGTGGAGGAGGCATCCCTGCCACAGTCGGGAGTCGGACGTCCAGCAGGGGTGGCCACATCAACAACTGCACCCCAGCCGGCGGAGGATGTGCAGGCAGCAGGAGGCAGTGCACGGGCAGAGGCAGAGCAGCAGCAGCAACATGGTGGGAGCCATGAAGGCTCGGGGCCTTCGACATCGGAGGGGCAGGCATCGGCCGGAGGGCAGCAGGACCCAGGACAGAGAGTGTCTTCCGTGTGGCAGCGGTTGGGCCACGCCATAGGTGCGGAGCGGCGGCGGGTGGAAGAGGCGCGGCTCACAATGGTCAGGGCGGAGAACTCCATGCGGAGGGCCCTGAGGCGGGCCGAGTGCCTCGAGGCAATCCGCAGGGGGTTGGAGGAGGACACGGCGTCGTCCCTGCGGACCCTCGGGGCCATGGAACTGGACCGCCTCCGGGACATCGAACAGGAGTTCGATGATGCCCTGGCCCGGAACACCACGGAGTGAGCCGCTGGACTTGCCCGCCGCCTTTGTATATAGTTCTTTAGTTTTAGGTTTCCTTTGTTTTTTCTTATGATATGGAGTCGACGGACACTGCTCCACTTTTTGTATATAGTTGATATTTAGGTAGGTTTTTTAGGAGGTTTCCTTAGTTCAGTTGTGATGATGGACCCTTGTTATTTTTGTACATAGTTCTTTGTTGCATGGAGAGTTTTTACATTTCACTTTGGACAAAATTTTTTGGATTTGATTTTCCACTTTTGTGTTTTTATGCGGACATGCAGCTTATTTTTTCACATTTACATTGTAGTTATTTTTCTTTCTTTACCATTCGTATTTTTGTCCAATACATTTTTTTTTCCATTGTTCACTGTGTGGTTTCATCTCATTGGTTTCATGCATGTCATGTTGTGTGTTTTCCCATTCAATTGGAAAATATGTGTGTGACGGACATGGGTTCATTTGCTTCATGAACATTGGGGGTGTAACATGTGTTTTCATTTCCATGTGGGTGAATGGGTTACTTGGTAGGGCTTTTTGGCTGTGGAGGCTGACCATTACGCACATGATTGGGGATTGTGAGGACCTGGTGGGGGCTGCACATGGTGGCAGGGGGGTGGGGGTGGTGGGAGACATGAGTGGGGGCCTGGTGGGGGCTGCCCATGGTGGCAGGGGGGTGGGGGTGGTGGGAGACATGAGTGGGGGCCTGGTGGAGGGTGCCCCTGCACTGCCGGGGGGTGGGGGTGGTGGGAGACATGAGTGGGGGCCTGGTGGAGGGTGACCCTGCACTGCTGGGGGGTGGGGGTGGTGGGAGACATGAGTGGGGGCCTGGTGGAGGGTGACCCTGCACTGCTGGGGGGTGGGGGTGGTGGGAGACATGGGTGGGGGCCTGGTGGAGGTTGACCCTGCACTGCTGGGGGGTGGGGGTGGTGGGAGACATGAGTGGGGGCCTGGTGGAGGGTGACCCTGCACTGCTGGGGGGTGGGGGTGCAGGTGGACATGAGTGGGGGCCTGGTGGAGGTTGACCCTGCACTGCTGGGGGGTGGGGGTGGTGGGAGACATGAGTGGGGGCCTGGTGGGGGCTGCCCATGGTGGCAGGGGGTTGGGGGTGGTGGGAGACATGAGTGGGGGCCTGGTGGAGGGTGACCCTGCACTGCTGGGGGGTGGGGGTGGTGGGAGACAAGGGTGGGGGCCTGGTGGAGGGTGCCCCTGCACTGCTGGGGGGTGGGGGTGGTGGGAGACATGAGTGGGGATCTGGTGGGGGCTGCCCATGGTGGCAGGGAGGTGGGGGTGGTGGGAGACATGAGTGGGGGCCTGGTGGAGGGTGCCCCTGCACTGCTGGGGGGTGGGGGTGGTGGGAGACATGGGTGGGTGCCTGGTGGAGGGTGACCCTGCATTGCTGGGGGGTGGGGGTGGTGGGAGACATGAGTGGGGGCCTGGTGGGGGCTGGCCATGGTGGCAGGGGGGTGGGGGTGGTGGGAGACATGAGTGGGGGCCTGGTGAGGGTGCCCCTGCACTGCTGGGGGGTGGGGGTGGTGGGAGACATGAGTGGGGGCCTGGTGGGGGCTGGCCATGGTGGCAGGGGGGTGGGGGTGGTGGGAGACATGAGTGGGGGCCTGGTGGAGGGTGCCCCTGCACTGCTGGGGGGTGGGGGTGGTGGGAGACATGAGTGGGGGCCTGGTGGGGGCTGGCCATGGTGGCAGGGGGGTGGGGGTGGTGGGAGACATGAGTGGGGGCCTGGTGGAGGGTGCCCCTGCACTGCTGGGGGGTGGGGGTGGTGGGAGACATGGGTGGGTGCCTGGTGGAGGGTGACCCTGCACTGCTGGGGGGTGGGGGTGGTGGGAGACATGAGTGGGGGCCTGGTGGGGGCTGCCCATGGTGGCAGGGGGGTGGGGGTGGTGGGAGACATGAGTGGGGGCTTGGTGGAGGGTGCCCCTGCACTGCTGGGGGGTGGGGGTGGTGGGAGACATGGGTGGGGGCCTGGTGGAGGGTGCCCCTGCACTGCTGGGGGGTGGGGGTGCAGGGGGACATGAGTGGGGGCCTTGTGGAGATTGACCCTGCACTGCTGGGGGGTGGGGGTGGTGGGAGACATGAGTGGGGGCCTGGTGGAGGGTGCCCCTGCACTGCTGGGGGGTGGGGGTGGTGGGAGACATGAGTGGGGGCCTGGTGGAGGGTGACCCTGCACTGCCGGGGGGTGGGGGTGCAGGGGGACATGAGCAGGTGTGCAGGGTAGTCCCCTTTTTTGTGGGCTGCCTGCAGGGGCCGTGAAGGGTGTACAGGGAACACCTGTGAGGACCCACCCAGCCTAATTGCGTGTGATAATTCCCGCACACCCCTGTAATACACGTACCTGGCCAAATCGCATGTGAGAATTCCTGCGCACCCCTGTAATACACGTACCCAGCCGAATCGCGTGTAGAACTTCCCGTGTACCCCTGTAATACACGTACCCAGCCAAATCGCGTGTGATAATTCCCACGTACCCCTGTAATACACGTACCCTGGCCAATCGCATGTAGAACTTCCCACGCACCCCTGTAATACACGTACCAAGCCAAATCGCGTCTGATAATTCCCACGCACCCCTTTAATACACGTACCAAGCCAAATCGCGTCTGATAATTCCCGCGCACCCCTGTAATACACGTACCTGGCCAAATCGCATGTGAGAATTCCCGCGCACCCCTGTAATACACGTACCCAGCCGAATCGCGTGTAGAACTTCCCGTGTACCCCTGTAATACACGTACCCAGCCAAATCGCGTGTGATAATTCCCACGTACCCCTGTAATACACGTACCCTGGCCAATCGCGTGTAGAACTTCCCACGCACCCCTGTAATACACGTACCAAGCCAAATCGCGTCTGATAATTCCCGCGCACCCCTGTAATACACGTACCTGGCCAAATCGCATGTGAGAATTCCCGCGCACCCCTGTAATACACGTACCCAGCCGAATCGCGTGTAGAACTTCCCGTGTACCCCTGTAATACACGTACCCAGCCAAATCGCGTGTGATAATTCCCACGTACCCCTGTAATACACGTACCCTGGCCAATCGCGTGTAGAACTTCCCACGCACCCCTGTAATACACGTACCAAGCCAAATCGCGTCTGATAATTCCCACGCACCCCTGTAATACACGTACCAAGCCAAATCGCGTTTGATAATTCCCGCGCACCCCTGTAATACACGTACCTGGCCAAATCGCATGTGAGAATTCCCGCGCACCCCTGTAATACACGTACCCAGCCGAATCGCGTGTAGAACTTCCCGTGTACCCCTGTAATACACGTACCCAGCCAAATTGCGTGTGATAATTCCCACGTACCCCTGTAATACACGTACCCTGGCTAATCGCGTGTATAACTTCACGCGTACCCCTGATATGCACGTTACCCGCTTTGCGTTCCTTGTTTGGCAGCCCTGTGGACTGGTCCAGGGTTAGCGCTGCCCTTTGCGATGATTTAGCAATTTTGATGGCTTTTCCTTGCGCGAGGGCGTTCTTGGGGGCGTTACTGGCGTTGCTGCAGGGTCGCTGCGATACTCTGCGCCACGGCTGGTTTGGGAGCCTATAATCCATGAATACGCTGTGCGCGGAAATCGGTTTTAGCGCACGTGCCTGGCGCAGACAATCGCACGCGGACACTCTGCGCCAGCCGCTTGCGACACTTTTCTGCGAAATTCTATGAATTACCCTGTGTGTCTGGTGAAATTACCAACAGATTACAAGTGGCAGTATGGCAGTGTTAGTCCCCATTTATGGAGTGCATAGGACTCCATGGAGATTTCAGCGGAATTACCAGTGGCGGTAATCCTGCTGAATTGGTGTCAGGGTCTGGCTTGACTGAATTCCACAGGAGATGATGCTGGCCCCACAGACCATCACCAAGAGTTCACCTCTCAACCCTAAAGTGAAAGCTGAGTTGAAAACCCCAGGAAAGGGAAAGGGAATTTGGATAAAATAATAACGGAGACACTGCAGCCCTGCAACCTTCTGGTAGGCTCTGGTATCTGTAGTAACAAACACACTTGGTTACTTATACATCAGTGTAAACCTTTTTCTCTAAATTATTCTTTTTAAAACAACTCTAACTTCTTTACCTCTTATACCTCTGTTTAGAACTTAGAGGTTAATTGTCTGTAGAGAATATCTTGAAAACTTTTGTAATGTTTCGGTGTATATTGTCACTAGCCATTCCAGTCTCTTTAATATTCTGAAGAAGATGACTTTTGCAAACACCTTACAACCTTAGATATTCTTCTTTGACTTTAAGTTCACTTAACTCCATACAATTTACATTTCCAAATACTCTTGAGAAATAGTTTTTCTTGAAGTATTGAATTCTCACTGCATTCATGCGATTAACACGCGAAATCACAAAACGCGAAAAATTGTCCTCGCGCTAAAAATTACACGTGCACTTTAACAAATACACGTGCACGTGAAACATGAATTTTTAACAATTCACATGCACGTGAAACACGTGCACTTTAACAAATTCACGCGCATGTGAAACACGCTCACTTAAACAATTCCACGCGTACAGGAAACACGCGGACGCTCTGAAAAAACTATGCACGCAATCGCCAACCGAAACACACGCTAAAACTACTCGCGCTCAGTTAATATGGACTCGCGCTCTATCGCTATCCTACACGCGCTCTCTTACGTAACGTCACGCACGTGAAAAATATACACGCGCTAAGAACTACTCGCGCTCAGTTAATATGGACTTGCGCTCTATCGCAATCCAACACGCGCTCTCTTACGTAACGTCGCTCACGTGAAAAATATACACGCGCCAAAAACCACCCACGCTCAGTTATGATATGATATGATATGATATGGCATTTGTAACGCGCCTATACACAGGTGTTCAGTTGATATGGACTCGCGATCTATCGCAATCCAACACGCGCTCTCATACGCACGCGCTCCCAATGACGTTACTGAAATCATGAAGACTAGCGCGCACGTTAAACAGTCTTGAAACACATTTCGCACAGTTTACAACTTTAAAACTTGCGCGCACAGTCTTTTCAATTGTTTTCTTCCTATTGTAAATAAACTGTAAACGTTCTTTCTCTCAGTAAGCTTTAAACTTCTATACTCTTTGAGTTTCTGATAAACAATGGAAGTTCACTGTGAAAATCTTTAAGCTTTTAAAAGGAACAATCCCTCCTGATGTCTTCTTGATCTCCCTGGCTCAGCAAACGATTTTCTTACTTCTTTAGTAAATCTTCTGAACTCTGAAAGGCCTTACTTAAGGAGCTTAACTAAAATACAACCAGCCACTGAATTACTTTGGATGAATGGCAGTTTAGAATCTTGCTCACCTCCCAAGAATCCTACCATTATCCTTTCCACCAATCAGACAAACCAAACATAGCATTGTTCCTCAAACCAATCAGATTAAGTTTCTTTCTCTCCATCTTGACTTGGGCAACCACAATGTTAATTCTATCTACATACTCTTCCTATTTACTACTCAGCCAGCTAGCCATCCCTGACAATTGGCTAGCTTTTGGTGGTAAAGTGGCAGAATTACCTCCAGCATTTTTCTGGAGGTTTTTCTTCCACCTTACCACCATAACCATAGTTCAGTGGTGCGGTAATGTGGTAGTAATGCAGTGGTAACTGAGATACCACTGCATTACCACAGTTTTTGGTCACACTGCCAAACTCATAATGAGGCCCATTGTCTGGATTTTGCAGTGGCATTTCCAGCAAATCTTTTTGCAGCTTTTTTGAGCATTGCTGTCATAAGGACACAGTCAGGGGGTTCCACATCTGCCGGCTATGGCAATAATGAGGCCGGATTCAGAACCAGACAGCGTGTGAGGGTGATATTCATTGAACTCAACAGCATTAATGCATATTTTGTACGTCTGTAAGTAGACAAAGGCTGAATTTGATTGTTGAGTAACAATTCTGTGACTGCATGTGGCACTGATACAGCAATGGGTGATCTGAACACTATGTTCAGTGCTATGGACTCCAAGCACAGGGTCAGATGCAGAACGCAGGCAGGCCAACATGCCTGCAGGTACGGGATGTAATGCTGGCCTGTAATAAACTATGGCACGTTCTTTGGCCCTTTGTTCCTTTGCCAATACCGCTTGTGCCTAACCTTGTTCATGCCAATGTAGAATACAAGTCTTTTTGTGATCATTCAACCCGAGAACAGGTGAACTTATCAATGCTTGTTTTATTTCAGCATTTGTCTTTGCTGTCCATATTAAAGGGATCAGGTGCATAATTTTATATAGTGACATTATTATCGATGTGAAACCTAACATCCACTAGCAGCAATACCCAGTTCCTACTAAAGTGGATCTCATTTGAATGATTGTTAGAGGTTTAGGCAAATTAGAATTGCTTTAATTCTTATTTCTGTAAGGTTTCTACTTCCTGCTGATATATAATGTCCTTGGGTCGACGCAGGCCCAAGTTAGGAATTACGTCTAAGTGTGGCATCTGCCACACTTAGAATTGAAAATATCAGCCTGTGCCGTATCTAGACAGGATTGTGAATGTGAGCGTGTGCCACACTTAGACGTAATTCCTAACTTGGACCTGCGTCACATCTAGACAGGATTGTGAATGTTAGCATATGCCACACCTGGATAAAACTTGAATCTTAGCATGTGCCACGCTTAGAATTGAGAACATCAGCCTGTGGCGTATCTAGACAGGATTGTGAATGTGAGCGTGTGCCACACTTAGACGTAATTCCTAACTTGGGCCTGCGTCGCATCGAGACAGGATTGTGAATGTTAGCATATGCCACAGTTAGACGTTATCCCTAACTTGGACCTGCGTCACATCAAGACAGGATTGTGAATGTTAGCATATGCCACACCTAGATAGAACTTGAATCTTAGCATGTGCCACACTTAGAATTGAGAAAATCAGCCTGCACCGTATCTAGACGGGATTGTGAATGTTAGCATGTACCACACTTAGAGTTGAGAACATGAGCCTGCGCCGTATCTAGACGGGATTGTGAATGTTAGCATGTGCCACACCTAGACGGAATTATGAAGATTACCAAGCACAACACTTAAATGGAAATGAGAATGTTAGCATGTCCCACACTTAGACAGAATTGTGAACATTGGGCTGTGCGGTACCTGAATAATATTGTGTAAAATTGGTGAGTGCCACCCTCAGACTGAATTGTGTAGGTCAGCGGGTGCTACACTTAGACAGAACTGTGAATGTTTGCATGTTAAATGTCACATAGTCCTCTAGCCAATATAAACTCGAACTCTCTGCATACTTAAAAAAAACTCACACAACCATCTCTCGCACAACAAGCTGCACGCACTTCATCACACTGCAACAACACATAGGTCGCACCAACAGCACACACGAACTGACACCGATCCAATACTCGCATCAAAGCTCAGCACCCGGTGTCTACCGAGTTGAAGCTGCCAACAGTACACCATTCCTCTTACTATCCTACTCCCTCTTCACCTTACTAACCCATCCCACCTTCTCATTTACAGATGCTCCAGAGCGCCTGGGGACCAATTCCGTTGGTGAAGGTGCCCTATATAAGTACCGTTAACATAACATAACATAACATTGCATAACATAACATAACATAACATAATGCATTTTCTCCTTACATAACTGCAGAATCTTCTTGGAAGCTATGTGTCCCTTTCCTGTCAAAACAATTAAATGTACTAACATGTCTTGTTTGCATGATTCATATGAGGGTGAGGTGCAACCAGGTCGTCTGCATACTGTCAATGTCAAGCCCCCAGAAACTTAGTATCATCACAATCTTTCTTCTGGGCTTGTGGAAAGAGTATTGGAATTTCTTTGTACCCCCGGGGAAAAAGGGTTGACCTAGGTTGATGGCCAAAATTAGTAAAGGCAAAGAGCTACTGTCTGTCTGGGTGTACTGGGACAGAATGGAAGGATGTACATAATTCAGCAACTGTGAAATATCCAGTGAAGTGGGAGTCCAGGGGGTCCCGAGACTACCCCTCCGCCCCCCGAAATTCATGATGACACAAAAGGCAAGAAACACTCGCAGCCACCCATTTTATTTTGGACAGATCCCTAGTGCACCAATGATTGACAAATAGAGTGAAAGGTACACTCTTAGTCAGCCATACAGACCGAATACAATGCAAATCTTTCCATGTGTGTGAGAAGAGCCTGTGATCATGGACAGCGAAGCCTATATGGACAGCCTCGACTGAACACCAAAAAACCATGGTACTGACGTCATTAATGACACCACGACATAGCAGCGTTAGTCATGAAGCACACTTGCAGTCCACACTGCACCACATAAACACACACTCATATACATGAAGAAAATGAGTGCACAGTTCTATAGCTAGAGGACAGATACAATGCTTTTATTATTTTGTCACTAGCCAAATGCAGTAATGCAGAACCAAAAGGCACAAGAGATCCTGAGCAAGCTTGCTGATGCTTAAAGCCAATAGTTGTGTGGACATACAGGGGTGTATATGGAACCTGATTGAAACATGTATAGCTAACCCATAGGGAACGTAGCACAACATGGACAATGTAGAAAATGTAGAAACTGCATTATAAGGTTTAGGATAATTACAGCAGGCCCCAGGCCACAGAGCAGGAGACAAGCTGAGCTGATTCAGGCTGCACAGAGAGCAAAACGCGTGAGACAGGCTCACAGTCAAGGTCAGAGCTATGTAGACAAATTCCAATCCCCAGACGACAAAGGGACCAGCTTCAGAGAAATGGAATACATCCTCATAAATTGGAGCTCCAGAGCTCAAATTTGTGGTCTCTAAACACGTGATGCATTCAGACGAGACAATGGACAGTCACCCACGGTGAGAAAGAGGAGCCGGTCTCAGCAAACTAGACCCAGACCACAACAAGTGTTGCAACCGCAAGGAGAATATTCTCATAGGCAAAGGTGGTGTACACAAGTTACAATACAGACACATAATTGTTCACATCACCTTGAAGAGGGGAACCGCGAGCTGAGAACTCGATCAAGTCCCAGGGCTGAGGGGATCAGCTCTAACCAATCAAAATTGAGTATTGCATGGGTGGATGGCAAGGGGCAAGAGCCAATGGCAGCCCACTATTCTTCAACAATGAAATAGATAGTCTTTGGTGATGGGACAGGCCAGTCACCTGAAATGCGAGGATCAGTAGAATAACACATATAGGGTCCACTATAGGTGGTTGAGACTCTCAGCAGCCAATCCCTCACAGTGATATGCTTTTATGGGAAGGGCCCAAGTGATGATGCAATAATGCTAGAAAACCGGCCTGCACGCTGTGGAGCTTTGAGCTGTGCCTGAATATTCCTGTGTTCTCGTTCTGATCCCTGTTGGTTTTGTGTGCAAAAAACTGCAGTTTGCATTCGCTTTTGACTGAGTCTTCCGTTTGTCCTGGGGATGGTGTTTGGCCCTCCAAGTCCGCAGTTTCACAGCATCGCTGTTGCATATCAGGGAGTTCCCCCCAACAGCAGATTTGGGTTTCAGACATGACAATATCATCACTGAATTGGGTAATATGATAAAAGATGGCAAAGATATGTTTACTGCTCTTCAATCTTGCACAAATCTATAGACCTCACCTATGCCTTTATTGGTAGCATTGGTGCATCGCGTTGGCTTGTAGTCGGCACAAGTATTTCTTGGTCTTAAAATGTATTTATTACTACTCCTGCTTCTGCCTCATGTTTTAACGTCTGTTGTGGTTTTCTAGGTAATGGTTTGTGGTATGTACCTATATGTGTTCTTGTTCTATGCCATGAAGTAACCCTACTTCATTTGCATGCTGCAAGCATACTTTTGGGGCATTTTTGACAATAACTGTTCTAAATTCTCTATGTTTGTTTCTTCTGCATTGCTTCTTTCTCTTTTCGTGCTCTCTATGCAACACATCCATCACATCATTATCATGCTTTTTTGAGATGTCTAAATCACTTTCACGATCCCCTTGGTGGAGAGGGCAGGAGCCCCCACCCCACCAACAAAAGGCCTAGCAGACTACAGCCTACAGCGACTGTGACCAGCACACCCACAGGCCCTCCTGTGCAGCATTCACACTCGATGACCACCCTGAACTGCATAGCTCAGCCTCAGCGCTGAGATCATCTTTAGTGGCAGCACTTGCCTTTGCCTGCCTCGATGTGCTACACCCGTGATCCTCCTTTGTTCACCAGCATATACAAGAGAAAGCGCTCCTGATTTCCTGGTTGCAGCCTCGCCTGATTCTAAAATGGCGGGCGCAACGCGGGATGAAATTGAGGCTACTCTCATGCTGCCTAGCAACTGAGAAGCTCAATTAGCCAATCCCCTCCGCAGGCAGGCCGTAGCACCGGCGGCCCCGAAGAAGGCCTGAAAAAGGCCCTGTTTGCCCCACCAGAGCCTCACTTTCACGATCCCCTCGGTGGAGAGGGCAGGAGCCCTCACCAATAGAAGGCCCAGCAGACTACAGCCTACAGCGACCATGACCAGTACACTCAGAGGCCTTCCCGTGCAGCATGCACACTCGATGACCACCCTGAACTGCACAGCTCAGCTTCGGTGCTGAGATCATCTTTAGTGGCAGCACTTGCCTTTGCCTGCCTCGACGTGCTACGGCCGTGATCCTCCTTTGTTCACCTGCACATAAAATAGATAGCGTGCCTGATTTCCTGGTTGCAGCCTTGCCTGATTCTAAAATGGCGGGCACAACACAGGATGAAATTGAGGTTACTCTCATGTTGCCTAGCAACTGAGAAGCTCAATTAGCCAATTCCCTCCGCTGGCAGGCGGAAGCACCAGTGGCCCTGAAGAAGGTCTGAAAAAGGCTCTTTTTGCCCCATCAGATCCTCACTTTCACAATCCCCTGTTAATGACTCCAATCAAGCATTCCCACTAGGTCAGTGCCTTGTCTGGGATTGCTCAAGGGAAGCCCTTATTTATATATTTTTATGACACGTTATACTCTGGATGATAAACCCTTATATAACGCCCCTCTCTTCGAATTCCCCTGACCTCACTGAGCCAAGAAGTAGGTTTGTTTTGCAATTTAAAAGATTTATTGAATAATTAAACCATATATATATATATCACACTTTTATAAATAAATTGATAATTGATAACACACTTGTGAATATGAGCAGTAATCAGCAATAGGCAATCCTACAGTGGCACAGTTCTTGGTTACTTATGAATAAGAACAGAGGACTAAGGTAGCAGAGAATGCTTTATATGGTTCAAGGAAATGCAAGGTGGGACAGAATGCAACACAGAAATAATTTGATATGACTTCAGCAAAAGATAATATGATTACTTTTCTCTGACAATTCACTCCCCCCCTATGCAATGTAAGGAGATGGAAGTAACACACACAGTCTTCAGGAATACAATCACAGTACAATCCGAATTCAGTTCCCCCCTAGCAAGCTTAGATCACAAGGATGATTTTAAACACAGGCAAAGTACTTTAAATGTGGTATGAAATGAAGGGTAAAATAGGCTAAAAATGATTTTAATTCCCTCTAGAGGTTCAGGGTGAGGGAGAGATAATTTAAATCAGTTCAGGCCAGCCCTATCAATGATTCAGGGATGGTTACCAGGTTGAAAACGGAATTCCGTAATGGAAGCAAAAGACAAATATTTTTACACGTGGCTGAAATGAACCAAAATGTCAAATCGCGGCAATTTAGTCGCGTGCGTCGAGCGCAATTACGAAGGAAATATAAGGAGTAGCAAGTTGGTTTAGAGCTTGTTGGAAAGCTTAGAATCTCAGCTTTAAAATAAAAGTTAAATCTTCTATCACAAACGGTTCAAGAGATACGGACGATTTTGTGAAGGTAGATTCTCAAAATAAAAGTAAAGCTCAGAATGACAGATGACAATTTTGCAGCTTTGAATCAACAGGAGGGACACGATTTCTATGATGCAGTTCTCAATAGGTTAAAATAGTTTGAATTAGATTATATTAAACTAAGAGATTGGTTTTGCACAGTTCTGGCTGAGTACTCACACTATATTTTGGACAGGAATGCGACTTCATCACGGATCGGGTCAGGATTGGCTGTGGTTCTCTAGCCACTGGGTACTGGTTCTCTGGTTCTGCTCACAGCAATCTGGGTCAGCTCTCAGCACTGCACAGCGATCTGGTCTCTCTGGATCTCTGGTCTCTCTGGATCTCTGGTCTCTGGAGATTGATGGATTTGAAGTCTGGAGTCTCCCGGCAAAGCGTACCGCAAGAAAGTGGAAAGTGAATGTCCCCGTCTGGCTTCCAGTGGCTCTTTTTATGTCTATTGAAAATGGGTGTGGATGCTAACTTTCTGTGCCCACCCCACTCACGATTTGATAGGTCAAGGATTTCTTTTTGACCTGATTTGAGAAGGGAGCAGTGAGTCATCAGGTGTCATCTTTATGGCATACAGAAAGAACACTCCGATTTGCTTTTACCTTAGAAAATCATTTTCATAACTAAACACATTTCCCAGATACACAAGTGGTTAACATTACATGTACAGATTGCAATTGACTTAAGGTACATTCTTGTTCAACTCTGATCTTCATAAGAGCTTGCATTCAAAAATGACAACTTATTTTTGTTTTTAGTTGGTTTATCAATATCGGACGTTTACCAAAAATGGCACAAATGTACACCGCCTTTCTACACATATTCTAGTAAATTTTCATTTTTCTAGTGTGAACCCTGTGTCTGCAATCTCCATAATTCATGGGGTTTGTTTCAGAACATCGTACAGAATTGAGTTTAGACTCAAATTGTAGGTACAAAATCCATTTTAAGGATCTCCAAATTGTACATTCCTGTCATCTGGTTACAATTAGTTATCAGTGTTTTTATAAAACATATATTTGCCTTCAATTCAATTCACAAAAAGTGTCTGGCCCGCCCCTAGGAACTGGGTGAGTCAGGGATCACATGTCTCTTCTTCCAGGCAGAGCTCTGTTTACAGTCCACACCCAAATCAGCATACTCCATTCAATTGAAAGAGTCTATTGTGTTGACTGAGGTCAGCAGACCAGGGGGCCACTCTGCATTTGGTTAGCATGACCATGTGATCTCCTGGGCTGTTGCTGGTAAGGGCTGGTGTGAATGCTTCCCATGGACAGAGGCCCTTGGAACTGTTTTAATTGAATCAGACTGCCTCCTGGGAACAAACCTTTGAAGTCCCAGCTAGCTCAGGATGCTGTTTAGCTTCTGCAACACAGGTCCCCAGTCAGAGTTTAGACCGCTAGCGCCGGTTTGTGGAAAATGCCGGTACTGCACCTATTTTTGGGATCTGTCTTGA
This sequence comes from Ambystoma mexicanum, assembly GCF_040938575.1. Taxonomy (NCBI): domain Eukaryota; kingdom Metazoa; phylum Chordata; class Amphibia; order Caudata; family Ambystomatidae; genus Ambystoma; species Ambystoma mexicanum. Next base: position 400,578,797 of record NC_090925.1, on the reverse strand, counting down.
ATTAATACATTTCCAAAAGAAAGGATTTTACTTGATAGTATATGATCCTTGCTTGACATGGCATTGATGTGGATCTGTAGTAGAGTAAAGTAAAACACTCAACCATAGTTGGATTTTTGTTTGGTGGTTCCGGGCCAATGATCTTAGCAATTTTTGACATTAATAAAAACGGGTTTTGAACAGAAACATCTTTCTTTGCACTGGTGGGTGGCAGGTCAGGGGACCATTTTGCTGTGCGCAAAACTGCACGGTTCTCCAGGATTCTGGTGCAAAAGTGGGCTTTTCCACCCTCTTGGATTTCCTAAGCCCACAGCACCAACTGTTGCATCATAATAGTCCAAACGTGGGTCAGGACACCCAACAAGCCCCCCCGCCAGACTGCACTTTGATTTTGAGTCGAGGGGGAGTCGGGTGCAAAGGATGTTTTGATCCACGCGCTGGTATGTCCGCATCATCTTCTTCCAATTCCGCAGATGGCACAGTTCAGCATCTTTGCCTCCATCCGGTTGGATCGATCGGTTCTCCTCGCCTGTCCTGATGGGAATATTGGGCGGTACCCTGGGCCCCTCGGATCTTTTCTCACGGTCCCCGGGTCTTTCTCCTTGGTCAGTCTCCATGGTTTCATCTCTCCTAGGATGATAAAGCAAAGCGGCAATACACATTCCTAGACATTTTTCCACCACTATTAATGGTGTGGCGAACATATACATTTTATACATCCGGATACATTTTGCAGTCTTATTTTAAAAAACAAGATATAACAGGAAACATTTTCATACCAAAATCATGATATTTTAGAGACTATATGCGGGATATTTTAGGGTTGGAACTGAATTACTCTGGAGCGGCCCCCTCTGGGATTCCAGAGGATTCCTCCAGTTGCTGCAGAGTGTGCCTGGGATGGCAACACTTTAGCTGATTTGTATGTACCCACTTGTCTTCCCCTTCCGCCAGACTACCTTTGGGGATGCGGATCTTATAAGCTACTGGGGAGATCTTGTCTATAATTTCAAACGGTCCCTTTCATGTAGGCAAATATTTTCGCTGTTTGGCCTGGTTTCTTTGGAAATTGTATAGATAGACCCGGTCTCCCACATTATATTCCTTCCTGGTGGTTTTCAAAATCATAGAGAGTTTTCATGCTATCTATCTAGATTCCGCTGAGCATAGGCAAAAGCATGTTGGAGGTGTTTCCTCAAATTCTCCACATACTCATGAGTTGTGGAGGCATTGATCAACGTCTGCTCTTGAGTCCTGTAGAGCAAATGCTGGGGAAGCACCATCTTGTGTCCAGTCATCAACTCAAATGGTGACATTTTGGTTGCAGATGAAGGGGTAGATCTGATGGCCATTAGGACCAGCAGTAATCGGATATCCCAACTTGGCCCAGAATCTGCCACAAACTTTTTTAATATGCTCACAATGGTCCGGTCGTAGCGTTCTACTGCCCCAGAAGAAGCTGGCCGGTAAGCAATATGTAGCTTCCTTTTGACCCCCAGTATCTCCCACATCTTTGTCATCACTTCACTAGTGAAGTGGCTACCTCTGTCTGACTCCATCCTTTGAGGTAGACCGAAACGGGAACAGATGTGTTTAATCATCAGGGCAGCTGCTGTTTCTGCCTTGCAGTTTGGGGCCGGGAGACATTCCACCCACTTGGTAAACAAGCATGTGACCGTCAACATGTACTTATTTCCTCTAGACGAGCGAATCACAGGGCCTATGAAGTCGATTTGCAAATCTGACCATGGCAGTGTCATCCCCCTCTTTTGGAGAGGCGCCCGGTGTGTGAGGGATGTTGGCTGAAATTGTGCACACACAAGACACCCCTTCAAGTATTGGTCGAGGTCCTGCCCCATGTGTGGCCAGTATGCAACCTCTCTTAAGATTTCCAGTGTTGTGTGAAACCCCCTATGACCGGCGGTGGCCGCATCATGGGCGTGACTTAACATCAGGCTTCGGAATGAGGTAGGAACCACCCACTGATCATGGCCAGCTTGGAATTTCCTTACCAACAAACCGTCTTGGATTCGAAACATTTTTGGCCATTTCATCAACACTCTAAGGTCCTCCTTCCCAATGCAATCAGTATCCGTCAGGGGAAAGTTCTCAGGGTCCTCAATGTGTTGGTAAAACTCACCAATTATTGGATCTCCTTTTTGAGCCGTGATTAAATCAGCATCAGGGGTCTCGTTACTCCATTGTGCAGTTGAAAGATCGTTGTGAGCATTTGTCTGGGACCCAGTGATAGCAGTGACTTGGATTTCCCCCAACAGGGACTCTATTTCTATTAGATCCCCTTGGATGGCCCCGGTTTTGGCCAGCTCATCAGCTAAGTCATTTCCAGTTTTGTCTGGTCCCTCTACTTTGGAATGACCCTTGATCTTCTTCCAATAAATGGTCATCCCATTCAAGGTGACCAGATCATCAATGGTTTGGATCAACTTCCCATGTTTCAGGGGTTTGTTATTAGCACATAACATGTCTCTGGTTTTCCAATTAACCAGGTGCTCCACGAACCCGTTCCGTACATAATCCGAATCTGTGATTATGACCAGTTCGTGGAGTTGATGTTGGACAGCAGTGAGGATGGCTTGAAACACAGCCATCAATTCTGCCACCTGACTACTTCGGGGACCAATTTTGTACCCAGCGGAGGGTTCTGGGGACTCATTCACCCATGCATTCCCTATGCCGGCCACCAGTTCTTTCTCCCCGTTGTTGTCAACATGGTAAGAGCATCCATCCACATAGACAGTGGGCATTCCCTCACACTTGTCTTCTTCAAAGACTTTGTGTGGGGAATTAAGGTATGCCTCCATGTTGTCCTTGATTTTTAGACTTTCGTCCTCGAGACAGTTTTCTCTGGCACAATCATGCAAGTCAGCCAGAACTTGCGCGAGGGGACTCTTCTTGTTTTGGCCATATCTGACAGGAAAGCCTTGCATTGACAGAATCCAGGAAGTAATTCGGGAATTACTCATATTTTCCGGCCTGGATTCTGTCACTTTGAAGGTATTGCAGAGGCTGGTGTGGAGTCTCCACTATGATGTGTTCCCCCTGGATGAACGGGCAGTAATTCTTCAATGCCCACACCGTTGCCAGGAGTACCTTCTCACAATCGTTGAATTTTTCCTCCACAGAGGATAAAGTTTTGCTCGCATAGGAGATTACTTTATTGATCGTGTCATGCTTTAGGTATAATATTGCCGTCAAGCACGTATTAGAGAACACTGTCTCCAGGATGAACTCCTTGTTTCTGACAGGGTAAGCTAGGCAAGGCGCTTGTGAGAGTCTTCTTTTGAGTTGTCTTACTGCCTCGGATTGCTCTGGACCCCATTCCCACTTGACCCCCCCCTTCAAGAGATGAATCAGGGGTCTGGTGATCTCTGCGTAGCCCTCAATGAACTTTCTGCTGTAATTAGTCAGTCCCAGGAGGCTCCTTAGTTCCCGCAGAGTTGTGGGGTCTTTCAGTTTCTGAAGTGCTTCCACTTTCTTTTCTTGGTGACAGAGACCCTGAGGAGTAATCTCATGCCCCAAGAAATTAACACAGCTTCTACACCACTGTGCTTTCTGAAAGGAAAGTTTTGCTCGGGCGGCCCTCAACTGGGTCAGAACAAAACGGATCTCCGCTATGTGTTCTTCCACAGATGAACTTTTGATGAGGACGTTATCTACATAAGCCTGGTTACCCCTCGCACCCAGGTCGGGCATGGCCTTATGTAGGAAAATGTTGAACTCATTGCCGGAGTTGAGGTATCCGAAGGGAGTCCGGGTCCATGTGTACTGCTGGCCCCCAAAAAGGTAACAGCCAGTTTGTATTGGTCCTCCCTACTGACAGGCACGGTCCAGTATCCATTGGTCAGTTCTATTGCAGTGAATACCTGTGACCCCTGAATCTGGGCCAGCCCTTGGTCAATGCAGGGCAGAGGCCATCGGGAAGTATGGACCCGTTTGTTGAGCTCCCTAAGGTCAGCACAGAGTCTCCACTGGCCGTTTGGCTTCAATATTCCCAGCACCGGATTATTGAAGGTGCTGTGTACTGGAAGGATTATTCCCCGGGACGCAATGTTCTTAACTATTTCAGTAAGGGACTCCATGGATGCGAGAGGCAAACGATATTGCTTCACAAACACTGGAGTCATTCCAGGGTCCGTGGGAATTGTTGTTGTGTGGATGTCGGTGCGACCACAGTCATATGAGTCTACCGCAAAGAGATCTTGGAAATCCAAGAAAACATGTTTCAACTTTTGCTTCTGTTCCAGAGTCACGCAGGCATCAGCTAGGGTGACTCTCTCTTCCACCATCTGCCTGAAGCCTGGAAAGACTTCTGGTTTTGCTATCTCAGCGGCCTCCTCCAGCTGGGTGGAGAAGTCTCTGGTCAGAGTGCTGATTTGGACCGGAGGCTTCAGGTGGAAAAGGCAGCCCTCATGGACCTGCAAAATCACCTCATCCCCTCTGAAGTCACAAGGCACATCTTCCTTACCATAAGGGCAAGAAGTGTACACCAGGAAGTTCCCCCCATGCCGGGTAAAGATCCTGTCTGGTGTTGTATTGTCATCACTGTCACTGTCAAGACAGTCCTTGGGGATTGGTCCTAACAGTTCATTTCCTAGATCAATGGAAAAATGTCGGTCATTAACCGCCATTCCAATAATGGTGCCTGCGGCTAGAGTAATACTCTTTATGTCGCTGTTATCCACCTCTATTGAAATGGTGTCATGTTCTATGTTGACTAATGGTCTTGGGTTATCCCTAACCCTTGATGTTGGAGGAAAGCAATTAAATGAATATAAGCATCAGGGTTTTTCAATTTTTGTCCTCTTTTAACTTTCACTTCCAGGGAGAATTGTCGGGTCCTTTCTGGGATGGTGACTTCCTCTTTAATCTGAATTTCGACTGCATAAGGTAGCAATTGAGCTGACCTAAATGCTTTTTCTGGATCATCAAAGCCCATGGGATTATCCGCTAATTGGGACCAAGCTTTGAAGTTTATTAAGTCCAAACTAATGGCAAAGCGATTGAGAATGTCACTGCCTAAGTAAAAGGCGGCAGTGACGTCACGCACGACCCAACAATTATGGACTATGCTCTTGTTGCCAATGGAGATTTTGAGCATACACCTGCTTGGCAGGAGATGTTTGTAATTAGGTGCTTTCAGGTCCATTTCCCATTTGTCTATCAGTTTGAATGCGGGAATGGCTGGATCTTTTGGGAGTTGGCGGAACATGGCTTCGCTGATGAAGCTCTTACCGTTGTTCACACATGCTCGGGCGAGAACAGAGTCCTTCCCATCATTTAACTGAACAGGGATGAACAACTGCTCTCCAATTTGCTGAATATCAGCCAGGCTCTGAGCTGATTTCACATCTTTCTGGGCTATCGGAGTGGGAATGTCTGATTGTGAATTGGTAAAGAATTTCAGAGTGTTTCCTTCCAGTGTGGAATACCACCTTAAACTGGAGGGAAGGTTGATTTTCAGAAATAGAGAGGATCCCCCATCACCAGTCTGTTGTCCTAATGCTTGGTTGTTCTGGAAGTGAAATTCTACTTGGTCAGATTTTTGTTCAGCCATGTGGCAGGTGACGTTTAAACTAATATGGTTGACACTCTGTTTTAATTTTATTGGTCGGCTAGTCTGGATCCAGAGGACCTTGTTTACGCAATCTATTAGGGGTGACAACCTTCTCAGAAGGTCATTCCCTAGAAAACAAGGGGTGCCCTCTGGAGTCACTACTATGACCGGGTGTTTCACCTTGTGTCGCCCAATTTTGATGTCCAAATCTGCAGTCCCCTCGACGGGAATGTCCTTCCCATCAAAGTTCTGGAGTTGTCCAGGAAGAGAGCTGAGGGGAATTTGGTACTTCTCCCCCCTACCTGAATTCAGCTCATTAAAGGCACTTCTGGACAGAAGGGTAGCTTGAGATCCAGTGTCCACCAGCTCCAAAATTGTACCCTGCCCCTGTACTTGTACCGGGGCATAGTATCTTCCCTCCTTCTCCTCAAGGGGTACAGATAATGCACATTTTTGGACAACTGGTGGGCTAATTTTCTGGTTTTGGACATTGAGAGAGAAGAAATTTGGGCAGAATTATGTGGAGAGCCTTGGGAATCTGAAAGAAAAAGTTGGCAACTGGAAATGGTTTCGGTTCTCTGGTTCCGGTTCTGGGCCGCCCCCCCCTTTTTGGAGGCAGTCTTCAGGATGGGTTTGAACCAGGGGTTTTTGGTATTGTTGGTTCTGGGATAGGAAGATGGGCGGCGACAGCTCGATCCCCACATCTACCCAGTCTGGATTGGAATCCCTTGGAACCCATTTTTCCTTAGGAGGAGTTTACCCATCTCTGAAGGAGAAGATCCTTTTCCCAGGATCCTCTGAGGATCCCTCTCCCTCAAATTGGAAGGCCTGTACCTCCTCCACAAAATGGGTCTGTTTGGGACCTTTGTTTCTCCTACCTCCTCTCTGCTCCTTGGGTGGCAGACTTCCAGGGGTAGGAGATTTTGTTTCCGGTTCCTGGTTTTCCACAGGTTGTTTACAAGTTGAGAAGGAAGCTTCCTCCAAGGCTTTACACCCCCCTTCCCCTTGTGCCTCCTCCCTGGGAGCTGGTGGGTTATCGGGGTGCTGCCCCAATCATTGGTCTGGAGCACCAGGCCCAGAGTTTGGGGCATTCTGTGGTGGCATGCTCATCTGTGGGTTCTGTTGAGCCCTCAGTATGTGACCCAGATCTCGGGCCATATTTTGGACCTGGCGCTCAAGTTGGGAAAGCCGCTCAGGCTCATACGGGGTTCTGTTTTCTCCCTTGGGCTGATCCCGTGAAGGGTAGCTATCCCTTCTCTGGTAATACCCTGGGTTGGGGAGATTTGGGTACCCCTCCACCCTTGGCCTCCCCTCTCCCGGATTAGGTTGTCTGGGCTCAGGAAAGTGGGGAAAGAAGGATGGATGATTTTGGGGCTGGAAGTTGGGTGGATACATGGTGAACAAGTTCTGCCCAGGATTTGGTGAATTTCTGCCCTCCTGTGGGAAGTGCGGAGGAAAGTTCCCTGGGTTGGACGCTTGGTTGGATCCCCCCCCCTTGGGCCGGAGGAGTCCACACATAACCCAGGATTGGTCTGTTTCCCTTATAGCGGGGACTTACATAGTCAGGGGAGCGGAGGACCCCATTTGTGGGACTACCTCCTTGACTCCCTGTCTGTGACTGGCCCGAGGGCCTTCTGGGCTGTGAATTATTTGGTGCAGGCAGGTTTTTAGGTCCCCCCATCTCCAAATCTAAATTCGGGGGCAACCTTTACCTCTGCCACCTTGGCAGCAGCAGGGGTGCTGTTGGTTTTGGGGTTTTTGGGCTGATTCTTATTTTCCACCGGTTTCTGCACCTCATAGATGCGGGTGGCTTGCTCAATGACCCAGTCTAAAGATCTTTTCTCGTGAAATCTCTCACAAGCTGGGTCATTATGTATTTGGGAGTGCATGGAAAAATGTGTTGATGAATTCTCTGCTGTCCGTGCACACCCTTCAGGTGGTCTGCGCAAAGGCACGCTTCAATTCTTGCACAAATTCTTGTGGGGCCTGATCCTCCCCACATTGTAAATTGTAGGCTGCCTTGCGAGCCTCTTGGGGATTCCGTTGAACAGAAAAATGTTTCAAGATGGCCGCCCTATATGTGGACCATCTTGAATGGTTTTGGTCCTCCAGCCCTGCAAAGAAACTGGAGTATTCTCGGGAGAATGTCCATTTGACATACTGAATGCAGCTACTGCTGTCCTTCAAATGGAAAGTCTCCATCATTTGCTCGAAGAGCTCCAAGTGTTCCCAAACAGAATACTTGGAGTTCTCGTGATAAGGGGTGATGACACTCCTTATTGCCTTGATCTGCTTCAAGGGGTCCTTAAGCAAGGACCTTTTTGCCTTATTGGCCTTTTTGGTTCGGGTAACCCTGGTCCATTCCTCCTCTGACTCAGAAGCACTGCTCCCAGAGGTGCCCGTCTGATCTTCCAGGATCTCCCGGATTCTGCGAGCCTAGGAATGGCTGGCAGAATGTGGGGACCTGGTCTCCTGTGTCCTGGGCTGCTCAGAGGAGTCTTCAGATCCCTCCTTGCTTCCAGGATTTGATGGGTACCCCCCCCACTGACCTAACTGGGCAGAGGTTTTTAGGATGCCCTTAGTTGGCCTACTGTCCTGGGGTTCCCCACTAAATTGCACTGTGCTTAGGTGCCCATACCCGGATGCCCGCCCATCCATTCCTGGGAGGTACTGGCCTATGAACCCCATACTTTTGGCCGGATAGTAATCTGCACTCCCTGTGGCCCTGTGCTCATGTGCGCCAGGGGACATGGGGGTGGCAGAGTCCAAGGACTGGGAGAGATGAAGGCCTCTGGTACTAGGGCTCCTGAGGTTATGCTCAGGTGTTTACCTTTCCCAGAAAACTTCATCTCTGTCAGCCCCTGCTCCCTGTTGCAATGCAAGAGCCTGCGCTTTCAGTTCCTCAGTTAAGGCCTTACTAGACTCTATCAGTCTCTCCTGCATGGCTACCTGTTGCTGGAGCCTATCATTGTGCTGACAGAGAGCCTCATTTTCTCTCTGCGCTTCCTGGTTGGTCCTGGAATACTGGGCCAGTCTTTGCTGCAGGAGGGTTACCTCCTGAGTCCCATAACTACTGGCCTGCTCCTTTCTTGCCAGAGCATCTTCCACCCTCCTGGTGTGCTCTAACAAGTTCTGGTGCTCTTTTTGGAGGTCACCCAGCCCCTTGAGGGCCAGGTGATTTCCTTCAATTTTTTCTTTTAATTGGCAGACTTCCTGGCCTAAGGTGTCCCTTTCCTGACTAAGAGCCTGCATCTGGGCCGCCAGGTCGTCCCACTGCCTTTGAAAGGCACCAGCTTTCTGGCGTTCTTGATCAAACTCTGCCTGGGTATCCAGGTCTTTCAAAATCAATTTACTGCTTTCCTCTTTCTCCCTATCTAGGTGGCTTTGCAGGGTGACTACCTGCTCTGCGCTTGCCCTATTGAAGTCCAGTTGTTGCTCCAGCTTTTTCTGGCTCTGCCGTAGGGCGACCAAACCTTCTTGGTACTCCTTCTGCAAGGCCAGAAATCTGTTATCCTGGTCAGACTTTTCCTGTTGCAGGATATCCATTTCCTCCTTTATTTTAATAATATACCGCCTACTATCATTTTCTGACTCCTGGCTCCTCTGCAGCCTCTGCTCAGAAGAGACCAGGTCAGCTTGGGCCTTCTCTAATGCCATCAGTTGCCTATTTGCCAGCTCTTGGCCTTCAGCACATTTGTCCTGTATGGCTCCCATATGTAAATATAAATATGCCACTACCCTGGCAATCTTGTTGTGCTCATCCTTGGCCTTAGGGGCCATATATAGTTCACTCAAGGCCACATGTAAGGGACCCTGATCTCTCCATATATCTGACCCTGTTTCAGTGATCTGGGGGTGCGATTGCCTGCAACCAGACCGCCTGGTCCTGATGAGCCCACTCACCTCTCACAAATAGCTTATGTAAGAGGTGTTCTCTGGCTATTTTGATATCTACCAAGGTCGTCATTCTGGAACTTGATTTCCTTCCTGACTTACAGAAGTTTATATTTTCTTTTGCAAAACAGACTGTTTCCTTAGAGCGTTCCTTTGAGGGGTGTTTTTACAGTGTAACACGGCGTGGTGATCCAACAGAATTTATATATTCTGTCAGTTAGCACACTGTATCAATCTACACAAGTGATAGTTCTAATCCAGAATCCCCGGCTATGAGCCCCCACTCTGTTAATGACTCCAATCAAGCATTCCCACTAGGTCAGTGCCTTGTCTGGGATTGCTCAAGGGAAGCCCTTATTTATATATTTTTATGACACGTTATACTCTGGATGATAAACCCTTATATAACGCCCCTCTCTTCGAATTCCCCTGACCTCACTGAGCCAAGAAGTAGATTTGTTTTGCAATTTAAAAGATTTATTGAATAATTAAACAATACATATAAATATATCACACTTTTATAAATAAATTGATAATTGATAACACACTTGTGAATATGAGCAGTAATCAGCAATAGGTAATCTTACAGTGGCACAGTTCTTGGTTACTTATGAATAAGAACAGAGGACTAAGGTAGCAGAGAATGCTTTATATGGTTCAAGGAAATGCAAGGTGAGACACAATGCAACACAGAAATAATTTGATATGACTTCAGCAAAAGATAATATGATTACTTTTATCTGACAATTCACTCCCCCCCTATGCAATGCAAGGAGATGGAAGTAACACACACAGTCTTCAGGAATACAATCACAGTACAATCCGAATTCAGTTCCCCCCTAGCAAGCTTAGATCACAAGGATGATTTTAAACACAGGCAAAGTACTTTAAATGTGGTATGCAAAGAAGGGAAAAATAGGCTAAAAATGATTTTAATTCCCTCTAGAGGTTCAGGGTGAGGGAGAGATACTTTAAATCAGTTCAGGCCAGCCCTATCAATGATTCAGGGATGGTTAGCAGGTTGAAAACGGAATTCCGTAATGGAAGCAAAAGACAAATATTTTTACACGTGGCTGAAATGAAACAAAATGTCAAATCGCGGCAATTTAATCACGTGCGGCGAGCGCAATTACGAAGGAACTATAAGGAATAGCAAGTCGGTTTAGAGCTTGTGAGAATCTCAGATTTAAAATAAAAGTTAAATCTCGCTTCTATCACAAACGGTTCAAGAGATACGGACGATTTTGTGAAGATAGATTCTCAAAATAAATGACAGATGACAATTTTACAGCTTTGAATCAACAGGAGGGACACGATTTCTATGATGCAGTTCTAAATAGGTTAAAATAGTTTGAATTAGATTATTTTAAACTGAGAGATTGGTTTTGCACAGTTCTGGCTGAGTACTCACACTATATTTTGGACAGGAATGCGACTTCGTCACGGATCGGGTCAGGATTGGCTGCGGTTCTCTCGCCACTGGGTACTGGTTCTCTGGTTCTGCTCACAGCGATCTGGGTCAGCTCTCAGCACTGCACAGCGATCTGGTCTCTCTGGATCTCTGGTCTCTCTGGATCTCTGGTCTCTGGAGATTGATGGATTTGAAGTCTGGAGTCTCCCGGCAAAGCATCCCGCAAGAAAGTGGAAAGTGAATGTCCCTGTCTGGCTTCCAGTGGCTATTTTTATGTCTTTTGAAAATGGGTGTGGATGGTAACTTTCTGTGCCCACCCCACTCATGATTTGATAGGTCAAGGATGTCTCTTTGACCTGATTTGAGAAGGGAGCAGTGAGTCATTAGGTGTCATCTTTATGGCATACAGAAAGAACACTCCCCTTTGCTTTTACCTTAGAAAATCATTTTCATAACTAAACACATTTCCCAGATACACAAGTGATTGACATTACATGTACAGATTGCAATTGACTTAAGGTACAGTCTTGTTCATCTCTGATCTTCCTAAGAGCTTGCATTAAAAAATGATGACTTATTTTGATTTTTAGTTGGTTTACCAATATCGGACGTTTACCAAAAATGGCACAAATGTACACCGCCTTTCTACATATATTCCAGTAAATGTTCATTTTTCTAGCTTGAACCCCGTGTCTGCAATCTCCATAATTCATGGGGTTTTGCCTCAGAACATCGTACATAATTGAGTCACAAAAGCCATTTTAAGGATCTCCAAATTGTACATTCCTGTCGTCTGGTTACAATTAGTTATCAGTGTTTTTATAAAGCATATATTTGCCTTCAATTCAATTCACAAAAAGTGTCTGGCCCGCCCCTAGGAACTGGGTGAGTCAGGGATCACATGTCTCTTCTTCCAGGCAGAGCTCTGTTTACAGTCCACACCCAAATCAGCATACTCCATTCAATTGAAAGAGTCTATTGTGTTGATTGAGGTCAGCAGACCAGGGGGCCACTCTGCATTTGGTTAGCATGACCATGTGATCTCCTGGTCTGTTGCTGTTAAGGGCTGGTGTGAATGCTTCCCATGGACAGAGGCCCTTTGAACTGTTTTAATTGAATCAGACTGCCTCCTGGGAACAAACCTTTGAAGTCCCAGCTAGCTCAGGATGCTGTTTAGCTTCTGCAACACAGGTCCCCAGTCAGAATTTAGACCGCTAGCGCCGGTTTGTGGAAAATGCTGGTACTGCACCTATTTTTGGGATCTGTCTTGAATTAATACATTTCCAAAAGAAAGGATTTTACTTGATAGTATATGATCCTTGCTTGACATGGCATTGATGTGGATCTGTAGTAGAGTAAAGTAAAACACTCAACCATAGTTGGATTGGGCCCATAATCTTAGCAATTTTTGACATTAATAAAAACGGGTTTTGAACAGAACCATCTTTCTTTGCACTGGTGGGTGGCAGGTCAGGGGACCATTTTGCTGTGCGCAAAACTGCATGGTTCTCCAGGATTCTGGCGCAAATGTGGGCTTTTCCGCCCTCTTGGATTTCCTAAACCCACAGCACCAACTGTTGCAGCATAATAGTCCAAACGTGGGTCAGGACACCCAACACCCCTCAGTGGAGAGGGCAGGAGCCCCCACCCCACCAACAGAAGGCCCAGCAGCCCACAGCCTACAGCGACCATGACCAGCACACCCACAGGCCCTCCCGTGAAGCATGCACACTCGATGACCCCCCTGAACTGCACAGCTCAACCTCGGCGCTGAAATCATCTTCAGTGGCAGCACTTGCCTTTGCCTGCCTTGACGTGCTATGGCCGTGATCCTCCTTTGTTCACTGGCACATACAAGAGAAAGTGGCCTATTTTCCTGGTTGCAGCCTCGGCTGATTCTAAAATGGCGGGCGCAACGCGCAATGAAATTGGGGCTACTCCCATATTGCCTAGCAACTGAGAAGCTCAATTAGTCAATCCCCTCCGTCGGCAGACGGAAGCGCCGGCGACCCGAAGAAGGCTTGAAAAAGGCCCTGTTTGCCCCTGTTCGCCGTGGTTAGCCACCTCCTGCCTTATTGGGGTAAGTGCTCCTGCTAGTCATTGCTGCTTGTGATCTACATTCTGCCACACACGCTTGGTCCCCTCTAGGATCTAGACTCTCTCTGACTTTGTCTACATACTTCCTCTACGTTCGCGAGACACTGAACAACCCCAAACCTGCATGTCAACCACTGCTACGTATGCCATACTTTCCTGAGCGCCGATACATGCCCCGCTCATGGACCAATGTACCGTCAAACTTGTTTTCGGCACTATGGTTGTGCAATTTATAACATGTGGAAACCTGTTTTTGCTTAGTGCGCATGCTCTGTCTGCATTGTCCACAGCAATCACTGCATCCACGCCTTTTGATTTATTTTCCATTAGCCTGTCCACTGCCTAAATCAAACTAGCAGCGCCTGTACTGCTCTAGCCTTCTATCCCAAAGCAAATCAGCCTACTGCATTATGAATGAACCAGCCAATTGCATTAGAAGTGTACTAGCCTACTGCATTATTAATGAACCAGCCATTTGTACTGCATTATAAGTGAACTAGCCTACTGCATTACAAGTGAACTAGTCTACTGCACTGCATTATAAGTGAACTAGCCTTCTGCACTGCATTACAAGTGAACTAGCCTACTGCACTGCATTATAAGTGTCCTAGCCTACTGCATTACAAGTGAACTAGCCTACTGCACTGCTTTATAAGTGAACTAGCCTACTGCAATGCATTTTAAGTGAACTAGCCTACTGCACAACAAGTGAACTAGCCTACTGCACTGCATTATTCTGTGAACCAGCCCAGTGAATTAGCCACTTTACTGAACCTGTCCAACGTCCTTAGTACACTAACTGCTCCCCATCGGGACCTGAGCTACCCTCTGTTCCACTGTTGTACTAACGCTCTGAGATGCCCCTGCCCATATGGCCTGCCTGTATAGTGTCACCCTCACCCAACCATGGCATCCATCCTCCCGCTTCTCAATGCTATCCTACCACCTGATAGCCTTTCGCCATCGCAACCATTCTCTCTGCTGCATTCACCTCACACCCACGGAGAGTCCTCAGATTGTAATAATTGCAAAACAGAGAGCCCACACAATTCCACCTTCAGCCCTGCTGAATGGATCCACCGTTTTGCGACACCACCCACTCCCTGGATCCCTTGCCCAGTAAAGGAAAGGAACCTAAGACTTTTCTCCTGGACCCCGCAATGTAGTGCTCCTCACAGGTGAGCCCACAACCCCACCCACCTAAACCTACACCTATCAATCCACTGCCATGCCCTCCAACCACACTTAAAGCATCCACAACACCTAGCTTAGTTAAACAACCTATCATTAAAGGTGCACTTTTTAATGCTCGATCCCTAGTCGGCCATGTGTTAGACATTGCTGACTTAATCTCTAGCAACGATCTCCACTTCTTGGCAATTACCGAGACCTGGTTGCATCAAGCAGAAGGCACTGCATTGTCTCTTGCCATCCCAGATGGCTACTGAATTAATAAGGAAAGATAGAGAGGACAGCAAAGGAGGCGGTATAGCATTCATTGCTAAAACGTCCCTAGACCTCAAAATCACCCCGACTGCCAGCCCCACATCCACAGAGCTGTTATCAGTCAAGATCCCCCTATCATCAACACAAACTATCCTCATGCACCTCATTTATCGCACCCCCCTTCCTCCGGTCATGTTTCCTCCTTTGAGGAAGATATCTCTGACCTACTGACTAATAACACTAAACCAGGATCACACATAATCCTTCCTGGTGACTTTAACTTAGGTCTTTCTGATCCCAACAACCTCAATGCCTCATCCCTGGAAAACGCCATTTCCCAGCTCAGCTTTAACCACCGCGTAACAGCCCCGACGCACAATAAAGGAAGAACACTGGATTGGCTGGCAGACCTCAACTGCTCTACCACCATCCTCCAAAATACTCCACCCGCTTAGGCAGACCATTATTTCATTTCGTTCACAATGCAGGGGAACGCACCAACCATACCTACTCCCCACATTGCAACGCAGGTCCTCACCAGAAACAACCAAAACTCAACGCTCAAAAACCTACGTCCTCTGATCCAGAACCTTCTAGACCCAGCCAACTTCAAAGACTTGGACTCAAATAAGCTAGTGGATTTATACAGCAACACACTGGAGGATGCTGTGAGCAGCATTGCCCCTATTAAACTTACCAAAGCCAAACCAATTTTTCACCTTAACAAATGGTTCACACCTGAACTAAAAAGCCTCTGGAAGGCCAAAAGAGTGACATAATCCACTTGGAGAAAATCGCCTAACCCCACTAACAAGGAGCTTTTCACCTCAGCCACCCCAGCCTTCAAATCGGCTATCCTCTATGCTAAAAAGGAAACCTATGACAACCGTATTCTCAATGCCAAATCCAAGACTAAAGAGTTCTTCAGTATTCTCAGGGAACTTGAGTCCCCGGCAACACCTGCAGAAACCTGTGTGAAAGATGCAGCCTGGTGTGCTAACATACAGAAAGCTCTTGCTGACAAAATTACTATGCTGCAATCAAAAATTGAGCAAAAAAAGATCAACCTAGCCAAAAACGCCAACCCCACCTACCCTCCGCCTATCAGCACTCCTGCTTCCCTGCCCATCAGCACCCCTGACTGCCCACCATTTTCCTTCTTGCCGGTCTCGGCTTACGAAGTAGAAAATATCATGAAAAGCCTCAAACCATCCAGATGCCAAGGAGATCTTTGCCCAGCAGCAATCATCCAGGAAGGTGCCAAGGAATTGACCCCTTTCATCTCAGCTATAATCAACTCTTCCTTTGAGACCAGCACAGTACTCGACAACCTCAAAGAGGCCTGGGTAATGCCCCTCTTAAAAAAACCTAAACTAGATCCCAATGTTCCCACTAATTACAGGCCCATCACCACCGTTCCTTACATCCTAAGGATCCTAGACAGAGTGGCCTAATTGCAAATTCAGAAACACCTGGAGGACCACAATTTACTTGGCCTTAGACAATCGGGCTTTAGGCCAATACATGGAACGGAAACAGCCCTATTAGACCTTAAAATCCAAATGGATGGGGCCAAGGACAAGGTAAGCTTGCCATGCTCCTGCTGTTAGCATTCGACCTTGTCGACCACCAGATCCTCACCGATCACTTGGCCACAGCAGCTGCCTTCTCCAGCAATGCCTCTACTGGATACAATGATTCCTGTCTAACCGCACCACCAGGGTATTCACTCTGTCTGTCTCAGTGGACCCAATTTCCATCCACTGCAGGGTACCGCAAGGATGCTGCGTATCGCCAATGATTTACAACAGCTTCACCATGCTCCTGTTTGACCCTCTTGATAACCTGGGTGTCACATACACGAATTACGCCAATAAAACCCAGGTTCTCATCACACTCTCAGGATGCTATGAAGATGATTGCAAAAGGATTAACGAGATCTACCTGAAAATCCAGGCATGAATGGCAGAACACTGTCTCTGCCTCAACGACGAAAAAACAGAGCTCTTGATCGTCGGCTCCCAAACCCACCTCAACAAATTAGACCCCTGCTATGCGTCCATCAACATCTATGGAAACCTAATCAAGTGGCCAAAGAAATTATAACCTTGGGGGTATACCTGGACTCCACCCTCTCCCTTAAGAGGCAAGTGAATGCTACCTCCTCCTCCATGGCCTACACTAACAAACTAATTAACGTCTGCAAGTCATTCCTTTCACCTAGTAGCTGCATTACCTTGGCCATGGCACTAGTGTTATCTAAGATTGACTACTGTAAAACCCTCTACTTAGGCACCTCTGAAAGGAACCTCAACAAACTCCAGGTCCTTCAAAATAATGCCCTAAGAGTGGCATTAAGCATACCGAAATCTGCCCACATCTCTTGTTTCATACAAGACGCACACTTGCTTCCGGTGCAGGACAGAATCGCTCTTCGCATGCTCGTTATCACCCACAAGTGCCTCTAAAACTCCCCCCAAATACCTAGCAGATATAGTCAACAAACGTCAACCAACGAGACCAACTAGAGCCACGTACTCACATTGCCTGACCGTCCCTAGATTTCTTCTATAAAGAGCAGGGGGAGCAAGTCTCCCAGTGTTAGCGGACAAACAGTGGAATGCCCTACCCCTTAGCCTCAGACTGGAGGAATCATTCTAGACCTTTAGAGCCAAAGTAAAGGGCTGGCTCTTCAGTAAGAAAGCGTAGTGATCAGCTACCTTACCCGTTATACACCTACATGCTTACTCTCTCTTCTGCCTATTGTAACATCAACTGTTTGGTATTGTAACTGTCTCTCTCACCTCCCGACCCTCATGTAACTACGGTCGACCAGCACTTATTTTCTTCTGTTTTTCCATACTGCTTTTCTCTAAATTGTCTGTAACTATTGTATAAGCTTCAAGCGCCCAGTTACCAGAGGGTTCGGTGCGCGGTACAAATAAAGAAACTAAACTAAACTAAATGAAAAGCTCTCCATCTGGAGTACAATACATAATACACCTTAATTTGCAAACTAGGTCACACCACACCCTGGCAAATCTACTGGTGACATTGGACTCACAAGAAATGCATTTCTATTTGAAATTGGTCCAATTGATTCTGTCAAAGGTTACTTACTGGCTAAAATGGGAATGGCTGAGATCTGTACAGTTTCTGAAGATGATGGGAAACTCATAAACTCCTTACTCTTAATTGGTTTGTCCTTTGTCAATAAGATACAACAAACTCTTTCCATTTATTTCACAATCTACAAAGTGTCCCTCCTGATCAACGGGTATCAAAGATTGCATGATGACATCAGTTCCCCCTTGCATTCCCCAGCTGTTTGTTTTGCACATGAGGGTGAATGAGCAGCTTCTCCTCACTTTACTTGGAGCTCAGGCTGACATGGGCACTCAAACCTTTAATGTCTGTCCTGCTTACAATTGTGGCAGGCTGTGTCACTTGTCAGAAAACTACTTACATCATCCTCTGGTTCAAAGCCACCTCTGCCAAACCCCGTTCCTGTGGGCGGCTGGTTCCACTGGCAGCCACTGACCCCACCCAACCCATTAGTGACCATGCCTCACCTGGCCCATGTTGCTGTTGCTATACATTCTGCAAGTGAAGTGTCATTGATTGGCTGTTATTCATTTCTTTCGTTTGCTCCTGACATGAAACACTATCATTTGCTACCGAAACCAGCTCTGAGTTTTTCCACTGAAGGCAAAATCATTCTCATGAGCTGATTCATATCAGACCATGAGGGATTGTAGCACAGGATCAGAGTCGTCAATTCCTCAGTAAGCCTCTGTGGGTCATCTCCCACACTAGGAAAATACTTATATAAATTCCTCAAATCCGTAGCTGTCCATGGGGCGTGAATCGTTACCAGGCTACCCGTACCTTAATCACCCACTCCTGATACCTGTTTCAGTGCATTTGTAGTTTCCCAGGTCCTGTGCTGTAAATTGCACCCAAGTGAGTATGGGATGGGTTTATAGTGAACACACTTGCTGCTATTATGGCATCAGCCCGAGCTTGAGGCTGCATGCATGTGCTTGCTGTGTTCTCAGCTTACGTTCACTGGGAGCTTTAGGATTGTGTTTGTGCTTGCTTGCCCTTGCTTTGTTCTGAGGTTGACTTTACTGAGATCTTTGGAATTGGGGTCATGACGCTTGTTTGTTTGTTTGTTTGTTTATTTATTTGTATAGCGCTCTTGACCCAGGGGTGTATGTGCGCTTTGAGCATCTGGTTACAGGCAACAGTAGGGAGCAATAGTACAACAGTAATGTGGCATATAAAGGTTGACAAGAAGGCAGTTAGTGCATAGATAATAATAGGCAAACACAATAAGAAACATTTGAGCATTGGGTATGCATACATACATGGTTGGTTATTTGTTGAGTAACCAGGTAATGACCTTAGTTCTGAAGGGTTGGAAGGTAGGGGTGGATTTGATATCCAGTGGAATGGTGTTCCAAAGTTGTGAGGCCAGAGCTGGGAAGCTGGATCCACCAGCTCTTTTGAGGGAGTATTTGGGCACCGTCAGCTGTAGTGTGTTAGACGATCTAGTGGTTCTAGTGTTCTGTCTTAATGTGAATTTGTTAGTGAGATAGGGCGGGGCTAAGTGGTTAAGTGCTTTGTATGTAAGGCATATGGTTTTTAAGTCTATTTTTTGTTGGATGGAGAGCCATTTGCAAGCAATTCTTGTGGCAGAGACATGTTCTCTTCTGGGAAGATTTAGGGCTGCACGGAGTGTGTTATTTTGTAAGACTTGCAATTTATTGATTACTGTTTTATTGGCACCTACATAGAGGCTATTACAGTAGTCCAGTTTGGATTGAATGAGTGCTCTGGCTAAAGTGAGGCAGTTGTTGGTGGAGATCAATGGTCTTCAGGCACTAATTAATTTACCAGTGTAGGCAGTGGCTGAGGCAGTCATATTAACTTGTTTGGCTAGGTTGGTATTCATGTCTAAATGGAAACCGAGGCTTTTTACACTTTTGGCGATGGGTATGGTGTTGCCGTCAATAGTAAAGCTGGTGTAACCGGGACCGAGTTTACGGATGGTGTTAGGTGAGCCGACAAGAAGCAGTTCGGTCTTATCATCATTCAGGCAGAGCCCATGTGTGGCCATCCATGCCTGAATGATGGAGAAGACTTCCTTGATCCATTTGGCGTCCACGTTGTAGCTACCGGATAGAGTGAGGAGTATCTGGGTGTCATCTGCGTAGTTTGTGTAGGTGACACCCAGATTGTCCAGCTTGTCAAATAGGGGCTTTGTAAATATATTGTACAAAGTAGGTGAGACACAAGAACCTTGTGGGACACCGCAGGTAATAGGGATAGGGTCAGCCGCTGCTAGGGGTGAGAAGACCCGCATGGTCCTATTGTCAAGGAAGGATTGGATCCATGTGACCGCAGAGTGAGAGAAGTGTGCTGCCGATGACAGATGGTTGCACAGGATTTTGTGGTCGACCAGGTCAAAGGCAGCGGAGAGGTCGAGGAGAAGAAGGATGGCAGCCTTACCTTTATCTTTGAGTTCGTCTATCTGGCATTTGAGGTCAACAAGGGCCGTTTCTGTCCCGTGTTGTGGTCGAAAGCCAGATTGGTGAGTTCCTAGTAAATGATT
Source organism: Ambystoma mexicanum (assembly GCF_040938575.1). Lineage (NCBI taxonomy): Eukaryota > Metazoa > Chordata > Amphibia > Caudata > Ambystomatidae > Ambystoma > Ambystoma mexicanum. Next base: position 400,558,757 of record NC_090925.1, on the reverse strand, counting down.
TGTCTCGAGGTAATCCTGGATTTGTAAATAGGCCACTCTATCAAGAATTTTTAGTAAGAATGGGACGGTGGTAATGGGTCTATAATTCGTGGGTATGTCAGGGTCGAGAGTGTTTTTTTTAGTAGTGTTAGGACCCAGGATTGTTTCAGATTACTAGGGACCAAGTTATTGGAGAAAGACAGGTTTATTAATTTAGTAATGAAGGGGGAGAGATCCCTAGCTGCATCTTTTATGATCTGAGCGGGGCAACTATCCCCATTGCAATTCGAGGGTTTCAGGGATGCTATAATTTTCTGTACCTCCGGTATGGATACCTTTTTGAAAGTAAAGCCTGAGCTAGTGGCGGTAGGTGGAAGAGGGGTGGGACTGGAGGTAGGACCGGGAGTAAGTTGTTGTCGTTTGTTGTCAATTTTAGTTTGGAGCCCTGAAATTTTGTTAGCAAGGGCATTCTGGATCCCTGTGCACCAAGGTTTATCCAAGGCCTGTTGCATCACGTGTGCTTGTGATTCCACTGGCATGGTGCATTCCTGGCTTATCCCCGCATTTCCTTGTGTATCAACAATACCTTCCTCACCCACGTTCTCATCTCTCACCCTTGTTCATCTCTATTCGTATTGGATATAATTGTGTCTAATTGTGCTGGCAAAATGGAACTCACTTCTTTGCATTAAACTTTCCTATTCCTCTGTACTTTGTCTACTTTATTCTTCAGTCTAACATCTGTATCTTCGATGCCACTCATTTTTGCAAACCAGTTTGGAAAAACCTCATATTCTTGTGGCTTCATGTTCTTACCTGTGTCCTCTAAAGTGCGTCTTAAATGGAAGAGTTTTACTAAATCAAACATTCCGACAGCTGGAAACATTTAACATGGAGCTCCATTTTTATGGCTATATACAGGTCTTTGGTAAAAAAAAATGATGTACTTCAAGTACCCAGCCATCTGCATCTGGAGCTCTCCGTTCTTCAGATTTGCTCTTACCAATATGATAATGAATTCTTTGAATTCCCTAGTTGCGGTATCCTTATTATGTGCGCTTGTAGGGTGCAAAATGTGCTCTCACCCCTAGCCACTGGCTAGTGATAATTGACTCTTGGCGAGAAAGAAATGGTGTTCTATTTGTAAGTACAGAATTGAGGTGACAACTGAATTTTTATGACTGCTAGTAGCTTGCGATATTAAATAATTACCCCTGTTTGCTAGCATTTATTTGCATATCCCGTATCGCCTTTGTGTGCCGTTATTATGAAAAAATATCCCATTTAGTTTCCCCTGACAATACCATTGGCTCTTGCCCACAGCTTCATTTCCCATCAGCAACTCTCTTGTAATTTTCCCTATCCGATTAAAGTTTATCTCTGTGTTGTGAATCTGACTGTGATGAATTGCCATTTGGCAAGGGTTCAGAAGCCCTGGCGTTTCATTTGATTTTGTATTACATTTATACAATGATTCTGGTAATTCCAGGCCTGGAAAGGTAATCTGCCAATCAGATTCCCATTTGATTAGCCACATGCCAAAAGCATAGTGTGCACCTGGGCCCTGCTGCATCAGTAGCCGCATCTGCAGTGCCTGCTCTCCAGTGCACAGAGAAGGTTCAGAGGTCACCAGTGGTCATTGTAGGGAAGTCTGATTCATGAGAAAAGATGCAGAGCAAGGCGTCACTTTAAAAACAATAATAAAGCTGTAGCCTGCACGCAGCAGTGGGGAAAAACATGCGCAAAGGAAACATGCAATGTTTTGCAGCCACTCCAAAATCTAACTAACAAGGCCTGAGGTGTACATTTCAAGTTCCAGAAAATAACCTGCAACTTTTATTAAAATGGAGAACTGCTTAACCGGATGAGAAAGAGAAACACAGTTTCAAGAAATGAAAAGTTAATATTTTATGCTGCTGTGTTTTGAGGGAAAATGTAAAAACAAGGGGGACAGTATAATGTGTATTTTAAAAGCTGAAAGTGTGAATGGGACCCCGTTAAAGGAAGCCAGAGCTGAACTCTTGACATATGTATTCTGCTCATGCCACCACCCCAAAATGAGACGAGAACACAGCTCCCACACTTTCTCATGGATATGAACTGATTTGCAGGACCTGACAATAAATCCTAGGCCGGAATTTATATGTTGCATCTGTGTCTGGTGGGTTTCAGATAATGAACTAATGGGGATTCTGAAGATCTGTGGTGCCTGATCTGACCTCCCAGGCCTCTCTCAAAAGAAGGAATCTTGATACTTAGAAAAATAAAGTTTATCTAAAAATCTAACAGACCCGGGATCTGTCCAAGGGGGTCCCAGATTCATAAAAAGAACGTTATTAAATAAAGGAGAATTGTGCGTACTTGGTGTGAGGTGGGTGGACGTTTCCCCAGAATTAGGTATTGCCTGATTCAAACATCCTACACCATCTGACATGTGCAGTGATAACCAAGTCTTTGCAACACTGGGGCTGCTTTTATGATATGTATCCCTGTTCCAAATACTACATTCTAAGTTTGCTGTCCTTGTGGCACATAAACATTTAAAGATAAGCCATACCTGAGTTTAAGGTATGGTGGCCCGCATCTCCCATATTTATCAAAGCTACATCAATTTATATATCAGACATGTGTCAGCCTGTGTGCCCAGTTCAGCTGTGAAAGGGTTTTGTGCATTCTACCCCAGACAGGATGAACTTGCTGCTGCTAGCAAGACTACAGCCTTGGGGGTTGCCTCTATTTGTTCCTTTCTGAGGGCAGGTAACACCCTCCCCAGAGAGACAGTCACCCCACAGCAGGCTGTCCTTGGAACATGAATAAGAAGACTTAGCCCTCCCCCACCCCCTACGAGGCTGCTGCACACCAAAACGGGTCTTTGATCCTATTGAGAAGGGAAAGGGATGGCATTAGTGTCAATAAAATACTGATGTTAGAATCCACCTTAGGGGTGAATCAGCCCATCCCACATGAAACACGGCCCAAAAGCTAAGAGAGTCATGAGAGTCAAAAGCTACCAACAGATCTTTACCATCCCACTCCTATGCTTTACTCTTTTTTCTTTGCATACGCTTTTTTAACTGGGCTCTTTGGACCCAAAGCTCCTCCTGGGAAATGGGTCAATTTCCATTTGAGACTCTGAGCAATATTTTTCACCTCATCGTTTCACTTCTATACTCTTTCATCAAACCAGCCTCAACTATCAACCGAGTGGTTCCTGCTCAATTTATCAATACAGAAGAGGCATGCAAGGTGTGTCACCAGTGCTGTGAACTCTGACTTTGCAGTCTGTAGGAGAAAGATATCCAAAGACAAAATCACAGTTAAGAATGCAATGGAATTTCTCACCACTGCGGCAGAAATTATGCAATGTCAATAAAAAAGCAATGAATGCCTCTAAGTTTTGACAACAGAGGCAGGTCAACAACTTTAACCAAAGTTCTGTTACAGGGGCTATTCTGAGGAACTATCACCAAGCAAGAAGGGGATACCACCATTTAAATAATACTGACAAATTGTTCCTACTTGTGTTCCTAAATCTTAGAGGAATCCTTAAATCCAGATCCTACAATGATAAAATCAGATGGGGCCGCCACAATCGGAACATCATTTACAAATGACCAAAAATAAAAATCGAAGTAAAGAAGAGTCAACAATGAATTTGATGTTACAGACAGTCAAAAGATTTCAATTTATATTGTAAATGTGTGTATAAATGTGTTAAAAAGGCAAATTAATCTGGCTCTGCTTCTGGACCTAGATGGAGCAAAGGTTCTGTACGGTTATAGGTAAATATCAATACATCACGTACTAATTCAGGAATCAGGATAGTAAAACAAATTGAAAAATAAATTGCAATAAAAACAAAACAATAAAAAATAAAATTAAGACATTAAGATAGATCTGAAATATTAATCAAGTTTAAAAACAGATTTTGTAGTAACACGCAAAAAATTATAAATAATAAAACATAATATGTATAAGAAATAACAATCACGGTTGATAAAACAAATTGTAATTGTTCATGAAAAATACAGCAAACATAAAAATACAATGTATATTGTTCAGAATTAATAACACATACAAACATATATCAATTGAAAAATACAATTTTAAGACAAAATGCAAGTATTACCAAATAATATAGGCTTTTTTATAATGTAATTGATAATAAAATCACCGAAAATAATTGCTAAATGTCAAACATTCGATGTGTTATATATTTCCTTTTGTACATGTTTAGAAATGTACATAATTAAAATACAAGGTAAATAATTTACATTTGTATTAACTTTACATACTGCCAGCACACTAAACAAATAATTAGAGGAACAAACAAAATGGCTCCCAGCTGCAGCAGCTCCAGTCAATACATTCCCGGCCCCTTTCCAGTGCCATCCCATCCAGAGACCCAGGGTCAGAGTGAAGGGCCCTCCCCCTCCATTGTTCTGTGTGTGTAGTACACTGCCTAGACACAAACAAAACATACATCCCAAACACAATATGCAATTAAATAATCAATTGTGTGTCCCAACTTCCTCCTATCCCAAATGTATCCCTTCAATAAAAGGTGTTTAAATGTTCTTTTTAAAAATCAGCAATCATTAAATAATTAGTTCTACGAAATACAATTAGCCCCTGTGATAGAATGTTGCAATCCTGGGCGCCAATAAGCATGCATGGCTTCTGGGCGAAAATGGCCGCTGTAGCCATGGATCCTGTTGGTTTGCATGATTCCCTCAGCAATCTCCCATGGCCTTTGTCCCTCGCACCACCCCTCTGCTTCCACTCCCCAAGCTACCTTCCTGCTTTAGAATCTGTTCCTTCTTCATTTGTGTTCCGGTGACCTTCCCCCGTATCCATGCTGGTGCCGCACTCCTCGTTCTGGTGAGTTGGTTCTCATCCAGCTCTGTGTCTCTCGAAGCACATGCTGCTTCCTCTTCCCAGGACCCCTCTCCCCTATCCTCAGGGGCACCCCGCTCCATACCTACGTCAAATGCGGTGTCCTGTGAAAACCAAACAAATTGGAAAAGGACTTATGCAGACAGGCTGCCGAGCGTCCATTGCTAGGCGGCCATCCCACATTAACTTTATTTTTATATTTTATTCTTATATTAGCGCCAGTGCGATTAGCATTACTGCTTTTAAGCTGCAGAGAGATACAAGATCGTATGATCCTGCAGCCCTCCTTATCCGTAAATCAGGATCCTGGGCTCATAAGAATAGATCCTGTGTTGCCCATGTCTCCAAGCAATAATGCTTGGCTAGTAATTACCTCTGTTTTAGTATGAAAAAATAAGAGGGTCAATCAACAGAACAAAAGATGCCTCCAGATTCTTCCAGTCACAAAAATATAGTCCCTCTCACTACCAGGGCAGCCATGAGAGAAAAACAGGAAGTACAATGGCATGCTGCCAACCCAGCATGCTGGCTGAAATGCATGGCAATCTTGTTGCTTCATCATTTAATGTTTAATAACCTGGAATTAATTGGTTTGCAAGAAATATATGAGCAAACAGTGATTAGCAGGAATATATCTCCATACGCACTTCCTTGGTGGCACAATTTGTTCTTCTGGTACATCTTCTAGGAGAGTGGAAAAATGTAACACCTGGAGAGCATCATTTATCAAGCTAATAATAGCATATGTACTTAAATACCTGCAAAACTGATTTTCAGGCAAGTGATGACACCTGCAAACAACTTTGCAACTTTGAAAAGTTTGCAGAGCCTTGCAGTAAATCTTGCATTGTGTGGGGCGCTGCAGTCCTGCACCTTTGCACAGGCCTATGCAAAGTTTGATTTGTGCTGAGGTAAATTGTTAAATTATGTTACATTTATCTCATTCACTGGCCTCATGTTCTCTCCCTCTTGCCCCATGTGGCTAAAACCGAAGAGTTGAATCTCACAAGTCACTGAATTATGCTAGGTTAATTGATTGTATGTTTTGAATGCACCCACACTGAACCAGCAGTGAAGCAGTGCTTGATGACAGGGTTTGGTGCCTTAGAATGGTGGTGGAGGAAAGGTGCAGGCGTGGCGTTGCAATGTCCCTCTGCTGTTTCTTTCATCCTCAGAGGGAAGACTGACAGGCTTTTTTCTAGCACATGAACCTTTCTCCAGAGAACATCATACATCCTGCTTTGCACGCCAGACAGATCCTTCTCACTTAAAGCCCCTGAGCGCACCAAGAAGCCCTTTCTGTACCCACCGAGGTTCATCATTTGGCTGGATTTCCATCAGCACTCTTTAGTCCTCCCATGTTCCCTCTGCCACTCCTGTGCCTTGTAAGCTACTAACCCTTCTCCTCTTTTCCTGTAGAGCGTCCGGTACCTTCGATAGAGAGCTATTGGTCTCAATACAAGCAATTTATCCTTGCTAAATACAGATTGACATTATCCAGAACCCCTCTCCTCCAAACTCCTTGCTTTTCCCCTGCAACACCGTTTCCTTCTTCCGCAAGCGCGGTTTCTAATAACCTTTGGCACTGTCAAGAAAAAAAAAGAAAATAACCAAACAAACAAAACATCCAGACAAACGTCTTTCAACACATCACTGTGAGCCATCAACGCCTGCCACATTGGTGCTGTGGCTGCTGATTCTGAGACTACACAGAGTTCAGATTTCAAGTTTGTACACTACTTTTTACCAATAGGTCAAACGTGAATCTTCAACTCCTAAAGAGTGCCGGTGTAGTGAATTTGACGGTGAGTCCGACGGAAATTGACTAGACGATGTGTGTGCAAGAGAATCATGGCAAAAAGAAAATGGCTGCTCTGCTATTGCATTATGGTCAACCAGAATAATGCAATGGTTGCAAAGAATGCTCCACCCAAACTCCCAATACCAAGCCGACGCGAGTTTGTGCAAAATTGCTGCTCGCCTTAAAGCAGTGTTTTTCAACAAAAATCAAGAATGCCAAACATGTGTATTAGAAAAGCGGTTCCTTGTATTTTTTTTCGCTAAGCTTAAACAACTTCACTTCCTTGCCAAAGAGGGAGCCTCCCCCCGCCCTCTCTCCCAGCCTCGCCACCTGACGTTCCAGTGATGCTTCATATTGAGTGATGCTTCATATTGTCATTTTAATATTTAATTAGTACTCCACTTTAATTTTAAGCACTTGCCCCCTCAGGTTAATGTTACCTCTGTAAATCACCAGTTTTCTTACACACATTCTGTTTCTGTTGGTCTTGTTTTTGTCCCTGGTATATGTCCTAATATTTTTACACAGTGAAAACATGGCTCTCGACTTGTCCTCATCTTTATGCTATTTTCCAGGCACCCTTCATGAGGATGTTTCCAACATCTATTAAAGTTTAATTTTTAGGTTTTTCTCTTCGAAATTGCTATTCATGTTCTACAAATAAATAAAAATAAAAGAATGCCCGAAATGTGTAGTAAAGCCGCACTTAGCATGATTAATTGTCTTATTGGGCATCAGAAAAATCTGCCACCCTGGTACTGGTACTGCTCAACCTCTGCCCCCACCCGGCTAGTGAAATATTTCAGGAGAGCAAGTGAGATTGTAAATGGCACCAATTAATTTCACTGAGTTGGGCCGGCAACTATTTGTAATAGGTTGCCAAATAAGATCCTTGTTGTTAGGCCCGGACTGGGCCTTTGAAAGGAGGACAGACACACCGATGGAGAATACACGTCTTTCTTTATTTTCATACATGTACCAACTGAACTTCCCAAGCTCCTCCCCTCCTTCTGACGTACGTCCCACCTGCTGTCTCTCACGTGGTAGGGTTGCAGTCTCTTAAGGAGACACGAGCGCTGCAGTAGCATAGCCCCGTAACATCACCCCCGGACGAAATGTCCTTGCATCGAGTTCAACACTCTTCGACCAGGCGAGCTGGTTTGTTTATGGCGCGTTGGGGCCGGGTGCTGGTACCTTCTTGAGGATCTTCTTCAGGTCTCTCTGTCCTCTTGACTCCTGGCCGAGGAGAGAACCTTGGAGGCGTCCACAGTGTGTCTCGCCCATCCACTATCATCGCTTAAGGGTCTGGGGTTTGGAGTCCCTCGGAATCTGTGGTTGTCGCCAACTTGAACTTTGAGCAGTTCCTTGTGATTTCTCTTTCTTCATTTTCGGTGGTCACCATTGTTCCTCTAACGGCCGTGACCTGTAGTGTCTGCGGGGAGAATCTAGGGTCACTCTTCTTTACCGTTGGCTGTTGGACGAAAACCTTGTCTCCTACTTGAAAGTCTTTCGGACGTGCTCGCCGCTTTTCATCGGTTTGGGTGCGGGCTCGTTCTTTTCTCTGCGCATCTCTCTCTAGGAGTTGCATGTCTGTGTCCGGTCTGTTCAACGGATGTTGAATGATCCTTGTGTGCACTTGGTACTTTACCATAAGCTCAGCCGGGGTCTTGTTTGTCGCTTCATGCGGAGTGTTCCTGTAGTCCCGAAGCATTCTGCACAGAGCTTGGTGGAGATCTACATTTTCTAGCTTGGCTCTTTGTACCGTTTTCTTGATGGATGACATGAACCGCCATGCCGTTCGCCTGGGGCCAGAGTGGCGTTATTTTCTGATGTTTAAACCCCAGGTGTTTTGCCAGCTTTGAGAAATCATGTCCACAGAAAGGGGGTCCGTTGTCAGATTTGATCACATCTGGTATGCCCCATTCACTCACTACTTCATCAAAGATTGCCGCTACTTGTGCAAATGCTGTGGATGATGACCTTTTGACAATGGGGAAACGTGAGTGTTCATCAATGAACAGGAGTAGGTATTCTCCTGACTCTAGGGGCCCGTAGAAGTCTACCGCCACTCTTTCCCAGGGGCGTTCCGGGATATGTGTCACTTGTAGAGGTGCAGGTGCCTCCTCTCTGGCCGTGCATTGGCATGCAATGCAGTTTCTTACCCATCGGTCAACTAAGGCATCGAGAAAAGGAAACCATACGTGGCGTCGTAGTTGGCGCTTGGTGTTGTCTGCGCCTCTGTGTCCTTCGTGTGCTGTCTTGATTATTTCAAACCTCAGGGCTGTTGGGATTATTATTCTGCACCCTCTGAGAAGTATGGTGCTGTCTTGTACAGCCAGCTCTGAGTGGATTCTAGCAATCCTTTCCAATTCGTCTCGGTTTGCTCCTGGGTGTGTTGACAGTGCCCTTTTGTAGTCTTTCCACTTCGTACCTCCGTGGATTTTGGGCGTATGGACGTGGTTGGTAGGCCTGGGTTAGGGGGTTTCTAACCGGCGTTCTGAATTGAGGGGCAACTGGGAACTTTTGTGTGGGGAACGGTCTGCCTTCTCTGCAGACTGATTGGAAGTGTCCCTCTCTGCCGCAGTTGCCGCATCTCTGTGAAATGGCGGGGCAGGTTCCTGCATGAGGGAAAGACATCCCAGAGCGGTAGCATTGGCGTTGGGTCCTCGGCGTCGTGGAATAGCTGGGGTTAACGCCCTTATCCCCTTGTCTTGCGTTGCTGGCCTGCAGCGCTGCAACGGTTTCAGCTTTCTCTTGTCTCGTCGAGGCTGTGTTCGAGATTTGGGACACTTGCTTTTCAACCCTCTTTAGAATTCTGGCCATCTGGCTCACTTCCTCTATGGTGATAGGTTTTTTGAGGAGTTGTTTCTTTAAGGTTTGAGACAAACAGCCTTCAATAATCCTCAACCGTATGGCTTCGTCGAGTGAGAAGGCTTCGAACTGACAGTTGGCCCCTTTAATTCGTAGGCGGGTTATGAATTCATCAATGGTTTCATCGACCCTCTGTGTGCATAGGTTGAATATGTATCTTTCATAGTCTCTGTTGGGTTCAATTACTAATCTTCTGTTTATGGCCGCTATTAGAGTTGGGAAGTCAGCTTGTTCAGCGGGGGGAATGGTCTTGGTAAGGATTTTGATGTCATTGCCCGCCAGATTTAGGAACATGCTGCGTAGCCGAGGGGACTTGTCTTCCCCAGCAGCATCAATGAAGGTGTTAAAGTCCTCTAGCCAATCAGTCCATCTTGGACCTTTGTCTGCTTGTGGCATCATTGAAAATGGGGGAGGCATGCGCCATGCAGTAGTTGCTGTGTTCCTTGCAGGGGCTGGGGCATTTGGTGGCTGATGGGCCTGAAGTGAGCTCATGCTGAGGGATTATACAGCAGGCCGTGTGTGTCTGAATTATGTGTGGCAGCAGTGTTGTCTGACCCACCTCTGACGACTTCCAGGCTTCCGTTGCGCCTGCTGATGGGTTCTCAGCGTCGGCCGTGTGGTGCTTGGCACGTGGGTTCTCTGTGGCGTGGTGGTGCAGTTCTTTTGCAGGAAAACAGGCCTGGGATCAGGCAACGTCGCCGGGACCACCCGGGTGGAGGAGGCGGACCAGTTCGCTCGGTGAGGAGACGGCGGGCCTGGGATCAGGCTCGGCGCCGGGCTCGGAAAACGCCCACGGCGCGGACGCGCTGTTTGCACGGCAAGGAGGAGGCAGGCTGGGCGCCGGGCGCGGAGTAGGCCGCGGTGCGGACACGCTGTCGGCGCGGTGAGGAGGAGGAGGCGGGCCTGGGATCAGGCACGTGCGCCGGGCTGGAAGGTGCCCGCGGCGCAGACCGGAGCGGGATCGCTGCTCGCAAAGGAGGAGGAGGATTCGGTGGTCTGGTAGGTCAATTCGTCGCCAAATGTTAGGCCCGGACTGGGCCTTTGAAAGGAGGACAGACACACCGATGGAGAATACACGTCTTTCTTTATTTTCATACATGTACCAACTGAACTTCCCAAGCTCCTCCCCTCCTTCTGACGTACGTCCCACGTGCTGTCTCTCACGTGGTAGGGTTGCAGTCTCTTAAGGAGACACGAGCCCTGCAGTAGCATAGCCCCGTAACACTTGTGTTTCTGAAAAAATCCCAGTGATCTGAATACCTTATTTAATCAATTAGCTATTTCTCAAATATGATTCCGGCTTATAGCAAAGCCACAGAGTTTACTGAAGTGTAGAGTACATGGGGAGCTAATATTGTTTTTAAATATAATCTTCAAAAGAAAGCCTTCCTCCAAGGCCCAGCAGAAGCTGGGAAACTGGACATGAAGGCCGTCGCCCCTTTCATCCACTGTCTAGGCAGACCGGCGAAGATGAAGTGCGCATGATAATTTGTTAATGATAAGAGACGCAGCGCTGGCATTAAGAAATATTTAAAAGCATTCAAATGGGACTAATAAGGAACACAAGAATACATTTTAATTAGATAATTATTCATAAATGGAATGAGAAGATGTTTTATTACTCATAATCACAAGGAACAGGCTTTTGAGATCATTGATGGTGGTATGTGAGCGTTATCATCACGCTTAATTTCACCTCATGATGAAGCGATACTAAATCGTAAAATGATCAGAAGGGCTTTTTCGCCAGCCCAGGCTTTGAAATGAAGGCACAGGCTTGATGAATGAAGGCAGGGTTTCTGTTATTTTTTTTTCCTTTCCTTCTCACTCTGTCGCGTCTAAATGTTTTTTGTGCTTGACGTGTTCCATCAAGTTCACATTATCACTAGTCTCCGGCTTGCATTTTAGAGTTTTGGTTGTCGAGCCAGGAAGATTGCGTGTGTGACATTCTGCACAGCAGGGACTGCAAGGGTGAGTGCACAGTGTGGATTACATATTGCGGCACAGGGTGCTTAAAGGTGGGTACATGTTTTTATGGCATGCTGAAGAGCTGGATCCACAAATGTGTATGGATGGCATTCTCTAGACCTGGGCCTGCACATGTAGCAGATGCTCTAGGTGGCATTCTGTAAACCTTGGGATACAGATATGGGTAGTTTCTCTAAATGGCATCTGGGGCTGCATCTATTGCTACATGGCATAGCTGGCATTCTGTAGACTCGAGCATGCATACATAGCAGATGGTGTGGATGGCATTCTGTAAATCCAGGGCTACAGGTATAGGTGGAACCTGTAGATGGCACTCTGTGGATCTTGGGCTGCATCTATTGCTACATGGCATAGCTGGCATTCTGTCGACTTGGGCCTGCTGCACACATAGCAGATGGTGTGGATGGCATTCTGTAAATCCTAGGCTACAGGTATAAGTGGATTCTGTAGATGGCACTCTGTGGATCTTGGGCTGCATCTATTGGTACATGGCATAGCTGGCATTCTGTAGACTCAAGCATGCATACATAGCAGATGGTGTAGATGGCATTCTGTAAATCCAGGGCTACAGGTATAGGTGGATTCTATAGATGGCACTCGGTGGATCTTGGGCTGCATCTATTGGTACATGGCATAGCTGGCATTCTGTAGACTCAAGCATGCATACATAGCAGATGGTGTAGATGGCATTCTGTAAATCCAGGGCTACAGGTATAGGTGGATTCTATAGATGGCACTCTGTGGATCTTGGGCTGCATCTATTGGTACATGGCATAGCTGGCATTCTGTAGACTCAAGCATGCATACATAGCAGATGGTGTAGATGGCATTCTGTAAATCCAGGGCTACAGGTATAGGTGGATTCTATAGATGGCACTCTGTGGATCTTGGGCTGCATCTATTGGTACATGGCATAGCTGGCATTATGTCGACTTGGGCCTCCTGCACACATAGCAGATGGTGTAGATGGCATTCTGTAAATCCTAAGCTACAGGTATAAGTGGATTCTGTAGATGGCACTCTGTGGATCTTGTGCTGCATCTATTGGTACATGGCATAGCTGGCATTCTGTAGACTCAAGCATGCATAGCAGATGGTGTAGATGGCATTCTGTAAATCAAGGGCTACAGGTATAGGTGGATTCTATAGATGGCACTCTGTGGATCTTGGGCTGCATCTATTGGTACATGGCATAGCTGGCATTCTGTAGACTCAAGCATGCATACATAGCAGATGGTGTAGATGGCATTCTGTAAATCCAGGGCTACAGGTATAGGTGGATTCTATAGATGGCACTCTGTGGATCTTGGGCTGCATCTATTGGTACATGGCATAGCTGGCATTATGTCGACTTGGGCCTCCTGCACACATAGCAGATGGTGTAGATGGCATTCTGTAAATCCTAGGCTACAGGTATAAGTGGATTCTGTAGATGGCACTCGGTGGATGTTTGCCTGCATCTATTGGTACATGGCATAGCTGGAATTATGTAGACTTGGGCCTCCTGCACACATAAACAGATGGTGTAGATGGCATTCTGTAAATCCTAGGTTACAGGTATAAGTAGATTCTGTAGATGGCACTCGTGGATCTTGGCCTGCATCTATTGGTACATGGCATAGCTGGCATTATGTCGACTTGGGCCTGCTGCACACATAGCAGATGGTGTAGATGGCATTCTGTAAACCTTGGGCTACAGATAAGGGATGAATTTGTAGATGCCCTTCTGTGGAGCTGGGGTTGCACATATTGGATATATTCTGCAGATGCCATTCTGTAAAGTTGAGCCAGCGCACATAGTAGAAGCAGTAAATGGCATTCTGTCACTCTTTTTTATTTTAATTGCTTTTATTATTTTTAAGAAATAATAATAATAATACAAGTGTTCGCAGGTTACAGACATCTAGAGGAACTGATTGCTAAAGATAAACATAGAATAGCCATAATAATATGTGAAGAAGTTAATAATGCTTAAAAGCATTAATTAAACAATATATATTATTTTACAAAGTTCTTCGAGCATAGGTTATGGAAGCAATAGAAGATGGAACATGACTTGTTATACCCAATCTGTAACAAAAATAAATTAGGGGGAATTGGAAAAAGAAAGATGGGGAAACAAACAAGTAGACAAACAGAAAACATACACAAAACAAATGGGAGTAGAGCAAGGGGGGAAGGTGGGTATAATGTTATATTTGTTCAAACTGCAATTGCAGTTTTAATAATAGAATATGACAAGCATATGAATGATATTAAACGTAAATATCTAATAGATTCAAAATGAGTATGTTGGTTCAGGTACCATGTGCAGTTACATTGAAATAGTTAAGATAGCGGATGAAAAAGAACCATTTAGAATTGAATTTGGGGATTGCATTCAGATCTTTTGCCATACACAATTCCATTTTATGAATATTACAGAGTTCCACCATCCTCTGGTGGGGAGCGATCAAACATCCTTCCAGTTAGCTGTAATACATTTCAAGGCTGTGCAAATTAATAAATCATAGAGTTTGGCTGAGTCTGGGGATATATTAGTTGTTAAAGCTATACTGCCTAGAAGGACATTCAAATAGGACAGCTGAATATTGACAGAGAATATGAGCTTAATGAACTTCCAAATGTCTTGGAAGTAAATGAACATTCAAAAAACAGGGGGAAGGAGAAGTGAGGGTGCTCAAGATGTCCTGAGTGTTTGCAGTGAGTGTGTGGCCAATGCATTGCAGGGGGCCTGCTAGGGGGAAAGAGGTGAGGTGGAGACTGCGAAAGTGTTGACCAGTTCCTTGCAGATTTTAAAGAGTTCAGCCATGTTGTTGGATGCACCATAGATGCGAGCCTGGATTTGAGCCCTTTTCTTGGAGCAAATTGAGAGTCCATAGTGCATTTGGAGTAGGAAACAGGCCAGTTTGTCAGAGGGTGAGCCTGAGGTCTGCCACTTCCATTCCGCCGTTCTGCACTTGTGTTTCAGATCTGCAAGTTCAGAGTCGTACCAGGTGTTATGCTTGGAGGGATGTCAAGAGTGTTAGTGATGGCAAGATGGAGGATGCTGAGAGTGGAGTCAGTGGCAGAGTCTACAGTCTACAGTAGGGGGAGGTGGGATGAAGGTAGATGTGAAAGTAGCTTCCTTGCAAGCTATCTCTTGACTTATTTCCCTAGAGGGTTGTATTCATTCTGGAGTATGCGTAAACAGGGACTTGCCTTCATTTGGTGACCCCAACGTGATCCCATCGCCCCTTTACCTGCAGAAAATATCCAGGCGACCTCTCTGGAAGGGCTGTGCCCACCTAAATTGACCAGTCCCAAAACACGTGTACTGAGTGACCGTGTGGGAGCCGTCCTTGCAGAAAGCCGCCTGCTCTTTGGAGTGGGGTATGACCCCAAGCAGAGGTGCAGGCCAGTTGTTGAACCCCATGAACTGAGGCCCTCGGGAGAACATGAGGACGTAAATAAAGCCTAAAGGGGATAACAAAGTAGGGTTGGGTGTATGGAGCAGTGTGAACAGTGTGAACACGCAGTGACTGAAATTGAGAGTGTGATATGTTTATGGATTGTGTTGATTTTTGGGCCTTTTTTATTAACTTTTTAAGGACATTGGGGAAAAAGGAAACCGAACAAGGGAGCCCCCACCACCCGAGTAAGGGGGTAAAGTGGCGTCACATATACTGTTCTTGACCGGTGTGGGAAAAATACAAGGAGAAATATAGGAGCTCTGTATAATTAGAGTTTGGGAATAGTAGTGGTTGTTGTTTTAGCTTGTTATTTTACTTTGTTTTGTTGGTGTATTTTAAGGTGTACAGAGGACGGCCTGGAGGGACGTGTATGGTGTGTGTGGGCACATCGAGAGAGTGTGCAGTGAGTGCATGAAGAAGCTCTTTTGGGAGATAGCGGGTAGGGGGAACATTTTATTGATGATTTTTCTGTGACTTTATTGACAGCATTGACATGTATTAGAGACAAGACTGAACTGCATATGCTTTAAATGTTTTAAAACAAGTGATTGTTTTAATTGTGACACAGTAGCATAGGTGTAGTCTCACTACAAGACACAAGCAAGACATGACTAACTCGGTAGACACACCGTTAGACCATATATGTAAGGCCCTGCCCTTGTACTGTGAGAAGATTAAGAACTATCACAATCGATGGGTGACTGAGACAAAAGGGAGAGGAATGCCCCACTCACTGCCAGAGCATGGATCATTTGACAGATGTGCACTGGAACACATGTCCACCTTCCTGACAGCAAAATATAAGGGGAGACCGTTACAAAATAGGAGGGAAGTATTGAACCCCTGGAAGATGTTTGAAAAAACAGAGGATCAGGTGGGAAACAGGGCGACAACTGACAGTACCAAAGGGACAGGAGGCGAAAAAGGAGATATATCCACTAGCAACTCACTCAGCGGAAGGGTATACAAACCCAACATATGTGTCAGTGGACACAATTATAGCAAC
Organism: Ambystoma mexicanum; assembly: GCF_040938575.1. NCBI lineage: Eukaryota > Metazoa > Chordata > Amphibia > Caudata > Ambystomatidae > Ambystoma > Ambystoma mexicanum. Next base: position 400,542,763 of record NC_090925.1, on the reverse strand, counting down.
ACCAAGTATGGCTCCACCTCTGCCATATGTCTCACCTCTGGAAGTTACTGGCCATACCAGAGTGAGCTCTAGAGATTTAGAGATAGCACTGGTGTCAACATGTGCTGAATTAGCCAGGTTGTGAGCAGCATGTGATGCCACCAGGATAGCAGAGACACTGATGCCACCCACAGGGGGGTCCCCACAACCATCCAAGGATGAGTGGAAGTCAGATGACTACGTGTTTAGAATAGACAGCGCACCTATAAGAACCATTCATGTAGAGCGTGACGGAGAAACAGATTGCTTGGTTATAAGAATGTGTGGTCCTGAAGAGGGGACGAGGAATATTGGAGTGATTTCGATGAGGGGAGGGAGTGGCCAAACAAGCACCCCAAGCTACACCACGCCTAGAAAGTTTATGGGACAGGAGATTGAGCAAGAGGTTTGGAAGGAAAGCTTTAGAACGGAAGAAGGGAAGTGCAACTAAGGGTGGGAAAGGAAAAATGAAAATGCAGATGCCACTGATGCACAAGGGTGCAGGAAGGCCTCATAATGTACCCTGACCACAGATGGACAAGAATAACCCCCTTAAGGCACTCCCCAACTCCCAGGGGGGCAGGGAAGTGAATTTATGCATTTGAAACGAATACAGGAGTGTCATTAGCAATAGAGGATATCAAAAGTTTGTTGGTAGCCACAGTTGGAGATCAGGCGGGGACTGTGTGGATTAAAGTAGGATACACGGGAGTAACATTGAGTAATGATGCCTATGATCATTCAACAAGATTAGAGCAAGGGTATGGGATGCACTGCAGCAAACATTCCCGGATACCCCAGATTTATGATTGATCATGCAGTGCACCATGGGAGATGAGGAAGACTCTGCGCAGTACATTCTTAGGGTTCAAGAGATGTGGAGAGTGGAAATGGGCAGCGTATGGGATCAGTCAACATCACTTTTCTATTGTATAGTAAAGGGAGGCCTGCCCAAAGAGGTACTGAAGGCGCTCAACAAGATAGGTGGAAGCTTAGGGGTGGCCCGAAATTTAAAGTAGTATAGTTCACCACTGTAGGGGAAGCAAAGAGCGGGAAAAGGAAGTGGTACAGAAGCGACAGGCTGAAGAAGTGAAACTGGTCCAAAATAAGCTAGTGAAGGTGGTTGCGATAATCACAGGGACAACGCCAGAGCAGATGGAAAAGGGAGGTCCATTTCTAATGCAGCTCACGCAAGAATGGCGGCAGTATGGGCTGAAGGAGGACAAGGGCAATGGGTGGAAACCAGCAATTTTTGGGACCACAGTGGCAGGGAGGACAGCAACAAGGACGAGGTGGGTACCGAGGTCTAGAGGAGGGGGGGATTGGAGGTCTGAGAATGAGAGGAGGTGGACCAGGTGTAACGCTCACCTGATTCTCGCAGAGGCGCCGGTCTTGACTGGGCGACTACCGTATCTTCAAAGGTGATGTGTAGCACCCGGTTGGCTCTTTGGGCTGGACCTCTGTGCACTGTATGCCTGACGTGTAGAGTAAGATGTCTGCAGATAGAAAATATAGGGTTAATGAACTGGGGTTATTGGGGTGTCCCTATCTCTTTCCTCTTCTCCTCTCCTGTAGACCCCCAAAGGTTAACGCTCTCACCTTAGGTAAGTGAATGCCGAGCTCTCCATGTGCCTCGGGGCAGGGTGCTGTAACCAGTTTCTTCACTGGATAGGTAGCGCAGGCCTCTTGACTTCAGAGGACTGCTGTCCGTCGTTTACTGCACGAACGGTAAGTTTCGAGTCATTCAAATGTCTTTAAAGTCTTTAGTAATGATGTCTCTTGTTTTGCAGGGTTCCGGCGATGGCGGATGACGGGCTGAAGTGAGTTGAAGATGGAGCCCGTGTGATGAATAGAAGCGCCTGGAAGCACGTAAGTAAGCGCTTGTTGTCTGCTTCACTATGCGCTCTAACTGTCTTTTTATTTTGCAGGTACGAGTTCGGAGCGGCTGCAGGGTGCCGGAATACCCACTGGATTAGATGTGGAAAGGAGTAATGGCACGTGAGTATTAAAGTTCCCCAATGTCTTTAAACGCACCTTGTTTTGTCTTTCAGATGCGGGATGCAGCGCCGAAGGCCTCCGGAGCGTGTGAAGAGTTGGTAAACTTTTGTCTTTCAGATGCCGGAATGCAGTGTGAAGACCTCCGGAGCGCACGAAGAGTAGGTAAGCCTTTGCCTTTCAGATGCCGGAATGCTAACCTGTTCTTTCTTGTCTTTATAGGTGTTGCTGAAGACTGGATTCAGGATGGTAAGCCTTTGCCTTTCAGATGCCGGAATGCTAACCTGTTCTTTCTTGTCTTTATAGGTGTTGCTGAAGACTGGATTCAGGATGGTAAGCCTTTTTCCTTAGGCCCAGGACCGGATGCAGAAGACACGATGAGCGTTCTGCTGCAGAGGTTGCAGAATAACGCAAAGCAAGATTCATCCACCGGGTGTGGTTTAAATAGCCTCCTGTAGTGCTTAGGTGTCTCCTTCCACAGCCACGCCTAAGTAAGAAAAGAGTTCCTGGTAAGAAAAGAGTTCCTGCCTTCCAGAAGAGTTCCAGTGTTCTGAATCTAGGGAGTGGCTCCAGCCCCACCCAACAGGAAAAGTAGTTCCAAACAGAAGAGGATCAGAGGCTCAACTGGCAGGCAAGTAAGCAGCATGGTCTGCTGAAGGTAAGTCCACCCAAGCATTATGAGCCCGGCGCTTCCAGCGCTGGGACTGGGCATATTTATGAGCCTGGTGCCACTGGCGCCAGGACTGGGTCCAAAAGGTCCCAATTGGGACTGGTTGGCACTCGGAACCTGGGTTATGGATCTGCTTCCAAGGGAGTTGGGAAAACCCTGACCTTTTGGAAGCAGAGATCATGACACCAGGGCAGTGCTGGACATACGGAAGGTCGAGAGAATGTTGAAGCAGACAGGGAGGGAAATACAACTACTATCAGCAGAATTATGACTGTCCCCATCCAGGTAGCCCCCAAGGGCCACCTCCCAGAATGACTTCAATACCCTATGAGATTCACCAATGAATGAGACAGCCCTGCCTGAAACTGACATGAATGCAGTGTAGTGTGCTGAAAGGCTTGGTGCTTGCCCCAATCCACATGCCTTGTTATGGGTGTCTGGGTGGAAGTGAATGGCCTGAATGCCTGTGAGCCTGACTGGCTACCTGCCTGCATGAATGCCCTTCTGTGTGATTGGCTGACTGAGCCTGGCTCAGCCACAGTGAATGAGGGACAGATGTGTATATCTGGGGACATCTTACTTCCCAATTTGTTCAGAAGCTGAAGTCGAAATTTGAAGCTGCTTTTTGACACCCAGCTGGAGGAGAAGATTGCTGCTGCATTTCCTTCAATGTAATCAAGAGCTGTGGAGTCTGTCGAGGACTGATCCAAGAGAGGACCTAGCTAGGAGACCTCTCCCCGAGCTACAAGGGGCCATCGTGCAAAAACTGCTGCTCTTCATCAAAGCACCCTTGAAGCCAGTTTGTGAGTCTGACATCCAGAGAAGGGGTCCGCTGTATATCCTGAAGAAAGCGCCTAGACGCTGAGGGTTGCCAAAGTCCATTGGCGTTGACCAGGGTTGGAAGATTTCCGTGACTGCTGGAAGCCAAGTCAAATCGTGTCGGCCAGAAGCAGGGACACCTCGACGCCATTTTGCTTGACACCCGGATCCGAGAAAGCTCCACTTTGCCTAAGAACATTTGACAGAGGGCTCCATTGCCTTCACCGCTGACCACATTATCATGCTGGAGAAAGCGAAGGTTGTCAGCCTCTGAGGAAAGTCCGCCGGTGGGTTTCCCACCACCAGATGTCGACAAAGAGTGAAGATCCAAGGTCCAGCCGTGGTCGAGTTCCTATCACCAAAGCTATCCTGAGGTACGTGCTTCAGCTGCAGCACCGACAGGCCAGAGGACCATTGACCGCGACACCCGACATCCGACGCTCACTGCTGGGCCTACATCTATCACTGCCGAAGGCCGTTCAAGTCCACAGTCTTATTTGCGGCACCAAACATTTTGCACAGAAGCCTACCGCACGTCTAACCTTCTGAGGACCTCCACCATTGAGGAAATGATCGATCGTTGAAGAGCATCTCGAAGGTTGAAGTTGCTGTATCACCACAAGTATTACATTTTGCTGCAAGGATCTCGATGCCCAGTGGCTCCTTCTTCAAAGGGGGCCCATCCTCAAAGGATACTGTTGAAGAACCATTGAAGAAACTCTTCCACTTCAGGTACATTGGGGTGGTTGAACTTTTTAACCAAGAAGCAAGGCTTATTGACCATTTGTGGACTGGGCTTGTTAATACTTTTATTACAGGTTGCCCAGGTGGGGAAATCCTCATTCACAATTGTGCATCTATCTCGAAAGAAAGCATTCTGCCATTGGTTAACCTTTACCTGCCTTGCTTCCTTATTGTCTATGCTGATACACCTTACTGAATGATTTGTACGCTCTATTATAATTGCCAGCAATGAATGCATTTGAAAGAAATCTAAAGTCCAAGTGTGGTACCACATAGAATTACATAGATTTGTCATTATTGTATTACCAGCGTACAAAGGGTGTTGTTGAATTATGTATATATATCTGAATCTTAATTTTTATATAAAGAACTGTGTTAGCACATAACATAGGGTGTGGACATTCCATTGAGGGTGCTTGGGGACTCACTGTAATTAAGAACCAGCCTGCATCACCTCCTGAGAGCTTAAGCCTTGGTTGCTCGTCCATAGCTACCATATAGAGAATATTGGCTAGGGTGCTCTGTGCCTCTACTCTGCCATATAGAGAGCAGAAGTACAGATACCCCCTCCAGAATTTACAGGAGTGAAGTATTTTTTCTTCCAATTCAATGGGCTGAGTCTCTCCATACGTGTCTGGCTCTTGGAATGGTTGTTCTGACGGGAAAGTGTTGTGTTTTAGTGAATCATGTTCGTCTTAAATAGATCTATGTGCCTGGTGAAAGTACGTGTTAGTTTAAGAACGTGTCTTAGTGAAGTCTCGTTTTTGTGTAAGCTGAAACAGAATCAAACACTATACTGAGGACACTTAACTGCAATGTTTGGCATAATTAGTGAATCAGGCCCATAGCTTTTTACAATATGTTATTGTAAATGATTGGGTTCAGTGTCCATGAATCAAATTTGAGGTAACATCAATTGTTTACAAATCTTGTAATGAGACGTTTGCTGCTAGAGATGTTTCATTTGGTTTGTTCATTTAATATAGGGAGAGTGATGGTGAATGCCGTGTAACAGCCCATTATCATCACATCCTGTGCCCAAAAATATTCTGTATTGTTTCAGAAAACTTCAGGCCAAGATTCAGTGAAATGTGCCTGGACATCATTCACATAGAACTAAATATCTGTTTAGTTTATCACAGTCTTAACCATGATACCACAAAAATCAAGGAAGATTTAACTAATGGTGTTTCACATAGTAATAGCTCAAATGATCAACAGTGGTTACTATATCTTGGGAAAGAATTCCATAACAGATGGAAGGGACATATACTCACATGTCATTGCTGAATGGTTGGCCAACATCCTACCATTGATAATGTTAGAAAGCACATCCAGGGCAGCCCATGTAACCTCTGGTGTCCCACAAAGTGCACACCTCTCTTCACATGCGTTTGATATATACATCAAGCCACTTAATGGCATCTTTTAAGAGTACAAATCGAACTCCCAGGACTATGATGATGACATGCAGGTAATAATCTAATTTACCCAACCAAAACAGCCTTCCAAGTATTGAACATATGTGTGGCAGTGTTGAGCAGTAGATAAGATCCTGCCAATTAAGCCTTAACCAATCCAAATATGAATTCCTTCTTCCTTCATTCCTTAGCAAATTCCCTTTATCTTTCAACCAGTCCTACTGACACATTTCCCGGCACTGCTACCAACAATACAAAGTAAACAACTGGCCAGCTAGGACGCCTTTCCTTCTTTCCAGATGCTCATGTGAACCATACCATTAGGTCTTCCAGACACTACCTCAAGCTGCTCAGACAACATAGATCTCTGATATTTGACACTCAACACCACACTAAGAGCTACAGTTACTGCAACTCCTACTCCTCAGTGCCAGCCTGCACTTTAAAATCGTGAACGTCTTCAGATCAATGCAGCAGAGAATGGGCCTCATTACGACCCAGGCGGTAAGTTACCGCCTGGGTCGTACCTTTACCACCATGGCGTAAACTACGTTTACGCCATGGTGGTTGGCGGACTTACCGCCCCATTCGGAGGTCGGCGGGGCGGTAAGTCCCCAATCCCCATTTACCCTTCCCCATTCCCATTTTTGCCCCATAGGGCATAATGGGAGTGGGGAAGGCGTTAATTACGCCACCGTAAATTACGGTGGCGTAATTAACAACATGGTCCCTTAGCGCCATGGATTTTAACACCTGCTAAAAGCAGGTGTTAAATCCGCCATGGCGCTAAGGGACCTCGGAATCAGGCGGTAAGGGTCGGCGCTGTTTACGCTGCCATAAACCCCTTACCGCCTGAGTCGTAATGAGGCCCAATGTCTCTAAAACCCCAAGATGCACCAATGTAAGCAGTTTTCTGTGCATCCATCACTGCATCTCTATCCGTTCATGCATCACATTTAGGGCATGTCTGTTTTGCATAATGTTGCTTGCAGAATAGTATCTCTGTGTATCAGACACGTGTGTTATGCACACGCCAAACTGGGATTGTCTACCCAGTGGGAAAGCCGTGCTAGGTTTAGTTCATTGTCAAGGTTCTCATGCATGTGACACATGATTTAGAATCGGAGTAGCACAGAAATAAAACTCTACCCAAACATCAAAGCATGGCAGAGTTCCTGGCTGCCTTCAGGTGTAAACTGAAGACCTACGCGTGTCAATCTTCTCTCCTGTTGCTGACTAGTGCTTTGGATGCCCTATCGGTCTTTAGTGCTCAGTAAAAGCTACATACAGATAGACAAATTACACACAATTTATGGGCAGGGAAAGGTGAGGAAACCCTTCACAGTTAGGCAAAGAGGTCTCACTCCTGGTCCTGATGGGAGGGAGCAGCTTTTCCCAAAGGTGCTGTCAGAGGGGGAAGAACAGAGGCAGGGGGGATGAACAAGGAGAAATGGCAGGAGGCCTCTGCAGCTGGGCTGACAACTTTACATAAGACAGTGATAGATTGAGATGGGGAAGAGGGGGGAGAAGTGGGAGAAAGGTTAAGGAGATGTTTGGTGCTAAACCCAAAGGGTGCAATCCTGGCAGGCAGAAGAAGACAGAGATCAAGAAGAGGGTGCTGAAGATGGAGAAATAGTCAGCTAGGCCTTAAGGCTTCAGTCCATACCCTGGCAAAGGTGGGCAGCAGGCTTTTTTTCAGCTGAACCTGAAGGTAGGATTCACGATCCTGGCAGGGGGAGATAGGCAGTTTACAGAGGCAGAGACAAGGGAAAGGTGAGCCCAAAGGCCACATTTCCAGTCCTAGGAGGGGGGAACAGACAGGGCAGAAGGGGGAAATGAAATATGACATGAGATGTTATTTATAACGTGCTTAATACCCAGAGGTTTCTATGCATGGACCCGGGGATCGAACATGTAGTGATCCGTGTCATCTTGCTTCCAAGGTGAGCACGTTGCCCCTCAGCTATCCTTCCGGGATAATGGGGCGAAAGAGACAGGAGGCAATCACAGCTAAGCCCTCAATCTCCATTCCAGGTTGCAGTAGTGGGTGAAACAAGGAACAAAAGGCCTGAAGGCCACATTCTCCATCCGAGGAGAGGGTCACTGACAAAGAATGAGCTGAAGGGGATGATGGGGTGAAAGGTTCATGGGGCGAGCATGACTGAGCCCCGAAGCTGCATTGTAGGTCCCAGCAGTGGGGGGGAAAGATAAAGAAGGGGCACAGGGGTTGATTGGGAGAAAGGACCAGAAAGCTTTCTCAGCTGAGCCTGGGGGCTTCATTCCAGGTACAGGCAGTGGAGGACACACAGAGACCAGACAGAAGAAAGGGTGAAGATGTAGAGGATTAGGAATCTTTTGCATAATAAGCCAGTGAACAGATAGACAAAGTACTCCAAAGCAGCAACTACTGGATACCTTTCAATCATCATGAGTTGAAGCCAAGGGAGCTGGCAACCTGCTGGCGCTGTAATAAAAGTGTGTGCCAAGGTGTTTATGTTTTGCTGTTACATAAGTGTAACATATGTGTGCATACATTGAAGGAGGCATGGAATTGATTATTGTATAGATTCCATTGTAGCAAAGTGATTTGTGGTAGTGCAAACAAACTTTGTGCATTTTATGCACGTTGACACATTTGGCAATAGTTGGACTTTAATTCAAGATAACAGATTCATATTGAGAGTTTCGAAGAAACAAACGGCTTTGGAAAATGGGGACTGGTTAAAAGATACACAAAACTCAGTGACTTACGAGAACAGATTTCTCAAAAAGGGACAACAGGGACTTGTGTTTGATGGGTTTTATGCAAACATATCTCCCTAATTAATTTAGTTGGACTACGTTTAGTATAGTGTATATCCTTCAATTCAATTTGTAGCTAAATATTTAACATTACAAATCCATTAACATGGATTGGATTTTGAACCAAAACTAAAAGTGCTACTTAAAATTAGCAGACTTACGGCATGTTCTGCCAATACAGCGTAACTCACAACAACAAAAATGTACTAATTGATGTAGCGACCTGAACATTGGGGAGTAACAAATAATATCAACGTGTAAGTGAATGTGGCATTACGCTGAGAATGTCTTCCAGGCAAATGATCAGAAGAGTGGCCATTGCACGGGCCAAGGAGATGGCAGCAATCACACACAATACAGAGGCGGAAATGGTGGAAGGTGAACTTCTACTTCCTGCCCCCACCAGATGCAAAGAAAGTGCTAATGGTGGCATGCAATTGGGAGGTATGGTAGGTGTCCTTCAAATCCATGTGGATCGGCCAGTTCCCATGGAGAAGGGCAGCCTTCAAGTGGGAGGCTGCCACCCTCTCAAAGTGCCTATATGCAACCCTATAGTTCAGGTCCATAAGATTTATGAAAGAACTAATTGCCATGTTGTACATGTTTTTGAACAGAAAAATTGAGCTCATGAAGCCGTGGCTGGAATTTGAGGCCTCAGCAATTCCACCCTTCTCGCGAAGGAAGGAGACCACCTTCTCTGCCAAGTGTATCTGATAGGATTTGGGCCACAAGGGGGATCCACTGGACCATGATGGTTCAGAATTTCATCTCAAAGCCTGTACTTCCCACAGAAACCAAGAACCTCATAAAATGCAGGACCATGCCTGAGATAAGAAGACCAAGCATGCACCAAGGAAAGGTTTGCACTTGCCAGAGGGTGAACTACTGTGGGGGCTATGTCCTGGCTGTCAACACTCACATATCTCATCCTGGTATCCATAAGCCAAGAAGGGGTTTGGGAAAAGTTGATATGCCCTAAAGGGGGTGTGCATGACTGAAGGTGTGCCTAGCCCTTGGGCACAGTCAGAGAAATCTGTGCTTGGATGATTTATTCATGTATTTATACAGTGCACAAAACCCAGAGGTATCTAGGCGCTGATGCTTTAGAAATTGGTTACAGTGCTTATGGTTACAGGAAAGAACAAGCAAGAAATAGTTACATCATAAAATGCAAAAGAGTGAAGGTGGTTACTGGAATTAGGTTACAGGCAGAAAACAAACACAGAAATTACATAACAAGAGTGTAATAGAGTTCAGGTGGCCACAAAGGAGTAGCCTAGCCCCATCTTGCAAGGCGACTACGTCGCGAGGTGCAGTAGGGTCCAGGTGGGCACATTCGTGGAGCCTAACCCCATGTTGCAGGGCAGCTGTGACCCAAAGATGCAGAAAGTCAAATAAAGTAGGCACATTCGGGAGCCTCACCCCATGTTGCAGGGCAGCTGTGATAACAAAGATGCAGAAATTTAAATTAAGTAGGCACATTCAGGAGCCCAACTTCATGTTGCAGGGTGGCTGCGACACAGAGATGCAGAAAGTCAAATCAAGTGGGCACATTCGGGAGCCTAGTCCCATGCTGCTGGGTGGCTGAGACACAAAAATGTAGCAAAGATAAGTGGGCACATGGGGGACAGCTAGATACATGCTTCAGGCACTCAGGCACATACATACAATGGGGGGACAGCTAGATACAGGGTTCAGGCACACAGACACATACATACAACAGGGGGGACAACTAGATAGAGGGTTCAGGCACACAGGCACATACATACAATGGGGGGACAGCTAGATACAGGGTTACACCAGACTCTTTCACACAGCGGACGGGGAGCAGACAGGGGCCTTAGGCGTGGGCTTTAGGAAGAGGGCCAGCCAAGCCTGCCGGCTCTCCCATAGGCCAATATGACCAGAGCCCCAGCCAATCAGGGGCAGCATCAGGAACCAAGGTCCAGGCACTCATGTGCACACGGTGCGGGCGGCCATCATGGAATGGCCAGGAAACAAAGGCAATCAGGGCACAAACAAAGCTGATTCCAGGCAAGGGCCGGCATGCGTCCATGATAATGTATTCTTTGCAATGGGGCATTGGAGCACGGCTGCTAGAGCACAATGCTTAAGTCAAATATAGTAAAAATAAAAAATGTGTGCTTTATCGCGAAATTGTTTGGAATAAGCCTGCAGGGTTTACCTTCCTTCCAGATGGTAGTGGGAAGCAGCGTCGAGTCTCCCGTTGGAGAGGGTGGAGGGGCAGGGTCACCAGCACCCTGCAGCTTCTGGGGAGTGAACAGGCATCACTCGATGGTGGATGGAAGCAGGGACTGTCCGGTCTTCTATCCAATGCAGAAGCTGCTGAGCCCCACAGACCCACCAAAGCGTATCGTTCTCAACTAACTTAAAAGAACAGTTGAGTCCGTGACACCCCAGAGGGAAAGGGGAATTTGGATAACAGAACAAAATCAGACACTGGAACTTGAACTTCCTTCAGGAGGTTAGTATCTGCATAATGAGAGATTAACAAGGTGAACAAGTATAAGTATGCACTTAAATATGTCATTCAAAATTCAATTAAATTACACTAACTTGAATTACCTGATAATCCTCTGCAATTGCCAAGAGGATATAAATATATATATAAAAAATATTTCTTGTGACTGTATTTTTTTTTCTCAGGTGAATTTCTTCTATACAAAATTTGCATACACAAAATAAAATGTAATTTGTTCAGCAAGTGTTTATATTTTTTGTTAAATAGAATGTGCACCCTTTAATATTCATGAAAAGACTCTTCTAATTTTAAGACTTGCTTGAGACTCAAATAGAAAGTGAGAGTTCTTTTGTTTGCCTTTAAATCTCAATTTTTTCTTGAATTGAAAACTGTCACACAGATCTCAGATCATAAGGCAGGAGCATAATGAACATAAAACAATTTAAACAGGAAAGAGTTCCTTCTCATAGATCTGCTGAAGTTGAATGTACTCTTGTTGGTTTTCAAAAGATGAAATTAGATGTTTCAGTTAAAAAATAATTGCATTTAAAAAATGAGTTTCTTACTTTGAATAAAATTCTGAATGGTTGTAATACAAACGCCTTCCTGAATTCAAATTAACTTTAGAAAAGTCTCTGTTTCAAGCAGTTCAGTCACCGCACAGGCGTTATGGCAGTGCAGTCGCCGCGCATGCGTTATGGAGCCCAACAATAATGTAAACAAACGAAAAGAAACCACTTGTACGCGTAGTCAAAAAATATATATTAGAAAAAACAAAGCTAATTTAAAAAATGAACCGCTTACCTTATCTTCATGAACAATCCCGAAATGGACTTACAAAAGGAAGACTATCATCCGCCCGACGCTGAATAATTCCAGTCCTTCCCGTCACATGCGGCTAGTCCTTCTCCATCTGGCGCGGCTGTAACACGCGACCTGAAGCAAACAGCAACGTGAACCCAAATCAAGGAAAGAGGATAATAGGAACCCTCAAAAGGTAAGCGTTAAAAAATTAGACAAGATTGCTATTACAATCAAAATAACACGCACATAAAAAATGACGCATGAAAAACTAATGCTAAAAACGACACGCGCATATATTATACCGCGTGATGAAAACTACGCAGAAAGTCAAAAATATTAAAGCTAGATTATTTCTTTCCTCAAGGTTCCACTATAATTTAAGGAGTGGTACTTATCTCTGGATCTTGAGTTTCATGCATCAGAAATTTTGTCTTCATCACTCAGAAACGAAATATTTTTTCTTTAAAGTTGAGAAGAATCTTAAACAGGTTACTGTACTTTTCCTCAGAAGGCACTAGGCCAAAAACACAGGAGAACACAAAAACATGACTTGTTTTCCTGAATTACTAAATGAATGGCAATTTAGAATGTTCAAGTTTTGCCTTTGTTTTCTCTTAACCAATCATGGCTCTGGCTCCATTCCACCATCTTTGCTTGGGCTCCCAACTGCACTCTGGAAACTAAAGTTAAGGCCTAACCAAAAAAATAGAAGGAAACTGATCATAAATAAAATATTAAAACTTTATTTTTTCTCAGGGACCTACATTTGTTTCTTATTCTTGATTTCTCAAAGACCTGCCTTTGCCCAGAAACCTGACAGGGGCCAGGAGTGGGCCTTGAGAGGAGGGCCGGCCAAGCCTGCCTGCTCTCCTATATCCCAATATGACCAGAGCCCAGGCCAATCAGGGGCAGCAGCAACCCTTCCAGAAACATGACCCCTGTCAATATAAACACTGCTCATGTCTGTTTGAGCATTTTTGGATGCTGGGTCTCCATATATTGGACATTTCTTTAGCAAAGGGTTTGCCAAAGAACATCCCGCCGGAGGAAGAGCCTCACACTTACAGGTTAGTGTCAATCTTAAGCAGTATGGTCGTCCTATACTTTTCTGGCAATGTTTCATTGCCATTGTTCAGGGGGAAAACACTCTGAAGCCAGCCAGCCCCATGCTGTCCAGATGCACCTTAGAAACATCAGTGAAGTTACACGCCTACATTTAGACGGCAGGAGTCAATCTTCTGAGGTCTTTACGAGCATCTCCTCCTTGCCTGGAAACAAAGGCCAGGATTTTGCAGTACAGCTCTGGGGTCACCAGGATCTTGTGGCGGAGTGCTGCCATGGGTCAGTAAGACTTCAAGTGCTAACCTTCCTGGGCAGTGGCTTAAGCAGGAGGAAGTCCACATACTGCTCCACATGGGGAATGGGTAGCCACTCAGGTGAAAGGTGATGCTTTGCCTGAACAGCGTTACATGTACGCTCCTCGAAGGAGTCTGCATTCATGGCTGAGGCTTCCACAGCGGCAGGAGCCTCAAGTGGGGCAAAGTGGCTAGCAGCTCCAACTTCAGATCTGAGTCAAGAGTGGAGCGGCAGTAAAACCCAAAGGCGCCATCATTCTTTGAGGACTTCAGTGCGTAATGGACTTTTTCATTGGGATGGGGTGGCTGGGCCACCCTGAAAACATAGCGCCCTAGAATACCCTGTGATAGGCAAGCAGACGTGGCAGTCAAGGGGGTAGACAAAGAGGGATCCGAATCCCCTCACTTCCTCAGGAACTTCTTATCGCTCCATGTGCTTCCTCTTGCAAGGGTTACAAGGGGTCTTTCACTGCCATTGAGCGGATGTCCTCTCTAATGGCACCCCTCTCCCATACATCTAGGTGCCAACATCTGTTAGGCCTCTTTACTGCTTTATCCTCCCCTTCACCTTTCTTCTGTCCAGGTTTACATTCTATGTTGCCGTTATTCCTTTTTTTATGTAAGAAAGTTACACAGTCTGGCCCCAGCAGGAGAGGACACGAACGTGGCTGGAGGTGACAACAGAACAGGATGTGCTCACGAGAGGTCGCAGAGGGCAGGTAAGGGAAAGAACATACATGAGAACCTGTAGAGAAATACATAACAGCGCAGAGTCTACATGGGAAACAAAGTACATGATTACAAAGGGGATATCAGCATTTGTACTAATAATATAGGCAAAGAGAAGTAACAGAGCAGAAAGAACATGACCAATATTCGACCAATCTCCTCCCCAACACCTATGCCATCACGTGGCCCCCCGCACCACCTGTCTCACGCTGCCTGACCCTCTCCTACCCATCACCCTGTACAGCTGTACCCTCCTTTGTGCCCCTCTGTAGCCCACCCTCGCTGTAGTTCTGTTCTGTTGTTACCTCTCAAAAGCGCTCCCTTAGGCATCTGTACCGTATGACTCTGTAAAGCACTCGGCTGCTTCTTGAAGCTAGGTCCGAGCTGAATAAATACCATATTTATGATAATAATAATAAAGCCAAACATCAACCTAGCCATTTAGACAGTGCGCAGCACAGTACTTATCTACGGCCGAGCAGTGGGCTGAGTGCAGAAGGCTCATGTTGCTGGACTACCTTTATGACATCACCCTTTATGTTGCCAGGGTGACGGATTTCGTTCTACTTGCTTATGATTACCATTGCTTAGGTTCATTGGTAGTAAAGAGGTTGTGCACAATCTTAGCCTTGTTCCTCAATAACATCACAACTTTTTAACCATGTCTGGGCAGAATCTGAATTAACAAATAAAGTGCACTTGTAAAAATGTTTCCTGAGAACAAACATGGGAAAATCATTTGTTCTACAGAATGATTTCCACGCTATAGCCACGTTTTAATGTGAACTTGTTAATTAATGTTGCACTTCCCTGTCCCTTGGATAGAAATTCAAATATCAAATAATATACGTGATGGAATATGGCAAGACTGGCCCATTGGAAGTCCAAATTCATTTCCAGGAAAAGTGGGAGAGCTCAAAAGCACTACAAACGAAAACGTTCTGTGGAAAAAGGGACACGTGATCAGCCCTGAAGTACAGTTTTTTTTTAACTAATGGGATGCTTGAGTTATTTATTTTAATTGTGTTTATTAACATGTAACCCACATATATTAAAGGGTATTGTCGTTACAACTTGAACATAAATACATACAATCGCCAGAACTATGTTATGCTCTATAAAATAAACATAAAGCCACAAGAGTAAGAGTTAAACAAGTTTAATATGACTAAGCAAAACGTAAAAATACATAGGTGTGCATTGTAAAATGTACTTTGGTGTGTTACAATTTAAATGTGTCTTCTAACTATGATACATTACTTATTTTTTTACCTATTTTTTATTATTTTTATATTCCTCTTAGAGCTGAATCTACCTTCCCAGCCTTCAAGCGCAAAGGCAAAACCTGGTTGACTGCCCGAGACCTGCCTTGTCCGTGCTCCTTGGCCCCTGAGTCATTTTATAACCTATACTGTAAATTTGTACATATACAGTATTTCCTGTATAACTTGCATATTCTCTCCTAATGCACTGTATGTACTGTACACTTCTCTGTTCTGTTTTATTTTCCATTATTAAACAATATAACCTGTACAAAGAAAACCGCAGCACCATTTTACCACACGATAGATGCATTTGACGCAAGACTAGGGCATCTGGCCTGATCATATGAATTGGTGGACGCTAATGATGAAATCATGGCCCAGGTCAAGCAAGGATGTGCATCAGTGATACTCAGATGAAACATCCTACGGAAACCGTGCACCTCCCTGTAGAAAATACCAGAAATGGCCAGGTACCACAACCTAGCGGACGCTAGGGCAACAACCATGGACAGATCATTCGACAAGCCCTCTGGTCCAGCCCTTCCAGACGGTGTGAATCAAAGCAACCATTGCACTAGCATACCCTCTCCATGGAAGAATAGTCACACCAGACAGTTGCTAGAAGCCCAGCAGCACCAATAATGCCAGAACCTCTCCACACACAAAGTGTACCCTCGAAAGGTGACTATCCAGACGTAACTGCTGTTGTCATCCCAGAAAACCACTCCTCACAGAGGCAAAACAACATTAGAAAAGCGCTACCCAGACTCGACAGCTCTTACCGTCCCAGAACACAAGCAATGCTATCATCTCCTCACAGATGAAGATCAACCTCAGAAACAAGCTACATGTTATGTTTTACCTATCCTGTGTGTGCAGCTATTGCCTGTCCATGTGTAAGTCTGTGTCTGGAATGTTAGCATCAGAGTGTTCCACCCAGAATGTTATTGTGTGAGTGCCTAAGTTCTGAATGATCAGTTGGAAACTGAGCTTGGCACAGGGGGACCGTTGGATGTTTCTGTAGTATGAACTTGTCCTTAATTGTAACCTGATTGTACTTTCCTATTGATGCGAACCTACTAAAACCTTATAACTTAAACAAGCATCTCGAGTACTCATTTCAACCCTGTGACCCCCATCTCAACATTGGCGACGAGGATGGGATGAAACTGGAAGAAGCAGGAACTAAAAAGGAGCAAGGAAGTACAATAAAAGACTTGGACCAGGAAACAAAAGTGGCAAGGACGTTACCACTGGGAAGAAGCAGAGACCAGAAGCATCCACCGGCCCCCCCCTGCCCCAAGGTGAGCGCGCCCCATATCGCTGCATGTCTGGAGTGAGCAGGGATTACTGCAGTTATTTCGGGGGGCAGCGCAGCGCATCTTATGTGAAATAGCAGCTTAGTGTCACAAAGCCACTTTTCTCAACCCTTTGCCACACATCATTAAAACGGATGAGCTCTGGAGAGCTGCGTAGCTGCATGTCAATTGAAATGGACAGTGGAGGAATGGAGTGGCGGTTGACACCTTCAGTGTAGAGGGGGCCGGGCTGTGACTGAGTGATTTTGACATGAAACAGTAAAGGTCCTGTAAAGATGTGATAAGCGGGCGCAGTGCTTATTTTACAAGCCATTTTAATGATGTTACCGTGTCACGGAGGTTGAGCGTTTAAATTCAGTGTGCAATCAGTGGAGACATCGAGGCAGGTGCCTTGCGAAAAACGGTTGAACTGGGAGCTCTTCACTCATCAGGGGCTCACATTGTTATGGTGATGTCATCCAGCCAGCACAGGGTGATGGTGGAATCGTGGTGAGGGTTCCGTGTGAGTCTTCGAACATTCTGAACGGCAGGAGCTGCTGACGCAGTGCGTGTCCATTTCGGAAAAAAAAAGGACCTTTCTACGTGCGAGGCGTCCCTGAGAAGAAAGCGATGGACGCATCGCCGTAACATAAAAGAGTTCCAACTGAAAGTATTTCAACATGCGTGTTTGGCAGCAATAAGTTGACAGGTGAAATGGATCCTATAACAAAAGATGCAGAGCCTGCAATACGAGTTAATGCAGGATGTTCAAGAAGACTAACGTGATTCGTGCAAGCTGTTTCATTTTGTAATGTACACTGTGCTGTCCGCATTAACATTATTAATGCAATGCTATGCTTGGGTGTTTTCACAGTTGCCATAGAGAGGGCAGTGGATTTTACGATTTTACCTCTTGTTGTGGGAAGTGTTTACATTATACACAGCTTATAGGATGTGCCTTAGGGTATGGCATGGATGACTCCATTGTGGGCAAAGTTTTTGTTGGTTTGGAAGCCAGTTAGTGGTTAGGTTTCAATTTTGTTTGTTGTGATTTCAAGGTGCAAACTTCGTTTGGCAAGTTTTTAATTGGAAATAGTATGGACCTAAGGTTATGGTGCCAATGTGAATTTGGCAAGTTTCATAGGAGATTGAGTGGATGTTATGCAGCCAAAAGAAATGTAAATTATTTAAATGTACAGTGATGTTTGCACTAAAACAACCATTTATCCACAGGTACTTTTCAACAAAGACTATGCAGGTATAAAAAATAAAAACAAAAAAAAAACAAAAAAAAAATTGTGGGACTTTTATGTGTCACCTAAGCATTTGTTTGCTTAATTCATCTGGTTGTTTTTGGCGTGGACATTGTGATTGAGACCTACAGCATTTTTTTGGGAAGTTCATTCTCGAAATGTTTATTGAGAATATCCCAATTGCACTATTGTTGATAATGACAATTTTTGTTCACAGGAAAGTCACAAAGGCAAATTGCCTAAGTGTAAATGTGATTCTGTGAGAGTGTGTGCAAAAGGAAGGACGATTGAGATTGAGTACACTTTGGTGTGTCAAATTGTGGGGTATGGAGAATCCCGACACTTTGGTGTGTCAAAATGTGGGGGATGAGAAATCCCGACTGTTGTGCTCAGCAGTCATTGGCGGTCTTCCTGGTTTCAGGTGGTCGTACCGTATCTTGGGGGACTGGGTGTCCCGGCACTAGATGCCAGTTGTGGTGGTCTTCCTCGGACGAGGTGGTCGCGCCAGGTACCTGTTGTGGGGGCTGTTGGTCCTTTTGGTGAATTGCGACACTTTGGTGTGTCAGAGATAGGGGGATCGAGAATCCCGACACTGTGGTGTGTCAAATGGTGGGGTATGAAGAATCCCGACACTTTGGTGTGTCAAATTGTGGGGTATGAAGAAATCCCGACACTGTTGGTGTCGAATATTTGTGCTCAGTGGTGGGCACAGTGCAGTTGGCATGTTTTGTTGTAATGCCAAGGCTTATGTGAGGCAGTTGGCATGTTTTTGGAGTGTTGCTATTGTAATGTGCTCTCTGGTGAAGCATGTTATTTTCAAAGTAGTGTCCATGCTGCTTACCTAGTATTAAGTCGACATCTACTTAGGTCAATGTCAGTGTTATATGAATGACATTGGTTTTGGTGCCAGGTGAGGGTGTTCAGTAGACGCTTTTGGTGGACGCTCGTTGGTGTCTACACTTGTATATGCTATAGGCAGGTAGAGGGGTATTTACCCTGTGGTTTTGTCATTAAACCTGGTAGTTGGTGAATGTTGACGTAAGGTTTGATAGGTTGTTGTAGGTGGCAAAGTTGGGTTATTAGATGGTGGGCTGGTCCCATGGTGATGAGTTCCATAAGTGGCCATTATGGTTCTGGTGATTGAATTGAAGTGGTTTGGCTATTTGACGGCCATACTATGGACTTGGAAGGGAATAGCATCTTGCTGTTAATAGTTTGCAGGATGGGTTTATTTGGAAAGATAGTTCTTTGAGATAAACTGTTCATATTGTTGACTTTTCCTTCTGTTTCCTTCTTTCATTGTAATGTTATGTAAAAGGGGAGATGTGTTATGTTTTACCTATCCTGTGTGTGCAGCTATTGCCTGTCCATGTGTAAGTCTGTGTCTGGAATGTTAGCATCAGAGTGTTCCACCCAGAATGTTATTGTGTGAGTGCCTAAGTTCTGAATGATCAGTTGGAAACTGAGCTTGGCACAGGGGGACCGGTGGATGTTTCTGTAGTATGAACTTGTCCTTAATTGTAACCTGATTGTACTTTCCTATTGATGCGAACCTACTAAAACCTTATAACTTAAACAAGCATCTCGAGTACTCATTTCAACCCTGTGACCCCCATCTCAACACTACACAGACTCGACAGCTGTTTCAATACTAGCACTCCAGCAATGCCAGCATCTCCTCACAGAGGAAGATCAACCTCAGAAACAAGCTACACAGACTCGACAGCTGTTGCAATAACAGAACTCCAGCAATGCCATCATCTCCTCACAGAGGAAGATCAACCTCAGACACAAGTTACACAGACTTACCAGCTGTTGTGATTCAATAAGACCAGTAGTGCCAGCAACTCTTCACAGAGGGAGACTGATCCCAGAAACAAGCTATCCAGACTCAACAGCTATAGAGATCACAGAACAACAGTAGTGCCGGCATCTCCTCCCAGAGGGATAGGCCCCTCAGTAACAAACTACACAGACTCGACAGATATTGCAATCCCAGAACACCAGCAATGCCACCATCTCCTCATAGAGGAAGAACGACCTCAGAAACAAGCTACCCAGACTCCACAGCTGTTGCCATCTCAGAACACCAGCAATGCCACCATCTCCTCACAGAGGAATATTGACCTCTGAAACAAGCTACCCAGACTTGACAGTTGTTTCTGTCCCAGAACACCAGCAATGCCAGCATCTCCTCACAGAGGAAGTTCAACATCAGAAACAAGTTACAGACTTGTGAGCTGTTGTGGTTCAATAACACCAGTAGTGCCAGCATCTACTCACAAAGGGTGATCAACCTCAGAAGGTAGCTACCCAGAATCGACAGCTATTGCCTTCACAGAACACCAGCAGTGCAGCATCTCCCCACAGAGGAATAGGCCCCTCAGAAACAAGCTACCCACACTCAACAGCTATTGCGAACCCAGAACACCAGCAATGCCACCATCTCCTCACAGAGGGAGATCGACCTCAGGAACTAGCAACCCAGACTCGACAGCTTTTGCAATGCCAGAACATCTGCCATGCCAGCATCTCCTCACAGAGGAAGCTCGACGTCAGAAACAAGCTACCCAGACTCAACAGCTGTTGCAATCCAGAACACCAGCAATGCCAGCATCCTGTCATAGAGGAAAATCGACCTCAGAAACAAGCTACACAGACCCAACTGCTATTGCGATCACAGAACACTAGCAGTGCCAGCATCTCCTCACAAAGGGATAGGCCCCTCAGAAACAAGCTACCCAGATTTGACAGCTATTTCGGTCACAGAGCACCAACAGTGCTGGAATCTCCTCACAGAAGGATAGGCCCCTCAGAATCAAGTTACCCAGACTCGACAGCTGTGGCAATCCCAGAACACCAGCATTGCCAGCATCTCCTCACAGAGGAAGAATGACCTCAGAAACAAGCTACACAGACTTGTCAGCTGTTGAAATTCCTTAATACCAGTAGTGCCAGCCTCTCCTCACAGATGGGATGTAATGCTCACCTGACTCCCACGGAGGCGCTGGTCTAGTCTGGGTTGCTGTGGCCTCTTCGAGCGTGATGCGCAGAACTCGGAGCACCGACTGAACAGGACCCTCAAATCTTGCTTGTCTGGCCCGTAGGAATATCCTTCTGCAGATGAGAAAGGGGATTAACAGTCTGCAGAATAGTGTGCTTGCTCCCCCCTCCGCCCCTTCGTTCTTCTCTAACTTCCTCCGAAATCCCCGGTTGAAGCTCACCTTATGGTTTGAAAGGATGAACTCTCCATCCTGCTTCTGGTGCAGGGGCACGTGTTTGTCCAGTTACTTCATTGGTTTTCAGAATGGCGCTGGCAAAATCCACTTGACTTTTCCGAGCGGAACGCCGTAAGTATGAAGATAACAAAAGTTCAAGTGTTGAGCCTCCTTTTCTGTTGCCTTCCTAACCTGTGATCTGTCCTTTATTTCAGGTGCAGAATGAAGGCGATGCGTTGAGGGATTGAATTGTCGATGGTAAACTCAGGTGAGTTAGCGATGGGGGCGATCCCTCTTAATGTCTTTATATTCCTCCAGTAATGTCTTTTGTCCTTTCCCCATAGGGGCCGGGGTGCGGTACCTGCCAACGAAGCGGCACCGACCCGAAATGAGGAATGGTCCACCAACAGAAGACCGGTAATTGTTATGGCGGAAAATTAGGCTTTCTTCATATGTTCCTCCTGCTCACCTTTTGTCTCTTCTTCTCTCCCCTAGGCGCAGAGATGTGGCGATCGGTGCAGACAGTCGCGGTGGAGCCAGAAGAACTCCCGAGGACAGGTAAGTGAAGAGCGGCGCTGCAGCGAGCAACGCGGTGCTTTTAAATGAAAGTCTTTTCTCAGGAACACTGGCGTGAAGGTTCCGGATGCAGGTAAGAAGTTTGATAAAATTCTTGGTTTTCACCTTTCTCTTCTTTCCTTACAGGATCGAGGCGGGCGTGGCTGGAGACCAGATGCAGGAGCAGACACAGTGAGCGTTCAGCTGCTTGGATGCAGAACAACACGAAGCATGAGCTACTGTCTGGGCGTGGCTTGAATAGCCCCCAAAGTAGTTCCAGGTAAGTATCCTTCCCTGGCCACGCCCGAGTGGCAAAATAGTCCCGATGAAAAAATAGTCCCTTTCAGGTCTCAGGGAGGCCTGAATCTTGCAGCATGGTCTGCATCAGGTAAGTGCACAAAACACCTTCCTTTATGAGCCTGGCGCCTATGGCGCCAGGACTGATGTCCAACATGAGCCTGGCGCCAACGGCGCCAGGACAGAGTCCAAAGAGCCCCTACAAGGGGCCGCTGGGCTTTTACCCGGGGGCATGATGCCTGCTCCCGGGGGTGCTGGGCCTGGCCTGGTGCTCCGGACGTAGGCATCATGACAGCACTCCCCCCCAAGGCCCCTCCCAAGGTCGTTCCCTCTGGAGGTTTCGGTTTGTTTGGGAAATTCCGATGGAACCTTTTTACCAGCCGAGATGCATGTACGTGGTCGCTGGGTTCCCAAGACCTTTCCTGAGGCCCGTACCCTTTCCAATCAATTAGATAGAAAAGTTTTGATTTTGAGATCTTAGAATCCAAAATGTTCTTCACCTCGAATTCAGGCTCCCCATCTATCTGGATTGGTTCTGGTGGCTTTATTAATCTGGTTCCTGGTTGCACTGGTTTCAAAAGTGACACATGAAAAACGGGGTGAATCCGCATGTTAACTGGTAGATCGAGCTTGACTGCCACTGGGTTAATTATAGCTTTGATCGAGTAAGGGCCCAAATACCTTGGATTAAAAGTTTGAGGTCCCTTGAGCAATAAGTGTTTGGTAGCCAACCATACTTGATCCCCTATTTGGTATGGAGACGCCTCACTCCGATGCAGATCTGCATTCTTTTTGTATTTCCCTTTCGCTTGTTGCAAATGTGCAGTTGCATCCTTGAAGGCTTGAGTTATCGTGGAATGCAAATGGTCCACTGCGGGAATTTCAAGGCTCAGAGGTGAGTCCAGGTCTGAAGTACGTGGGTGATGTCCATATAGGGTATAAAAGGGGCTTTGTCCAATTCCAGAGTGTACCGAGTTATTGTATGCATATTCGGCCACCCATAAAATATCCTTCCAATTACCCTCCGATTGGTGCAACATACATCGTAGGTATTGTTCAAGGGTCTGGTTTGTTCTCTCCGTCTGACCATCGGTCTGTGGATGGTGGCTGGTTGAGAGTCTTACGTCGATTTGTGCCAGTTGACAATACTTTCTCCAAAAATGAGAAATAAACTGGCTTCCCCGGTCGGAGACTAGTATGGACGGGAATCCATGCAAACGGATGATATTTTCGAGGAATTCCTTGGCTAGGACAGAAGCTGAAGGTAATCCTTTCAACGGAATAAAATGGGCCATCTTGGAAAATAAATCCACCACAACCAGAATAGTATTGTATCCATTACAAGGGGGCAGATCCGTGATAAAATCTAGTGACAAGGTGTGCCAGGGTGCTGGTGGAATGTCTTAAGGCTGAAGAAGACCAGCGGGTTTTGTCATTTGGCCTTTGTTTTGGGCACAAACTCCACAGGACATCACAAGAGATTTAATATCCTTTCGCCAGGAAGGCCACCAGAATTGTCGTTTAATTTTTTCCTCAGTTTTGGCAATGCCAGGATGTCCTTCCATCAGGGTATCATGATGACGGGAAATAATCAGTTCTTGCAATTCCTTTTCTGGCAGAAATAAGCATCCTTGGAAGTAAGGTAGGCCATCGTTGACCGAAAAGTAAGACCTCCTTTGGATCCAATCCTGCAAGGCTGTAGAGTCCAGGAGTTGTTTTACCCGTGCTTGAATGTCTTCAAGGGTTTGTAAAGAGGTTATCCCCAAAATTCTTTGTTCGGGAATTATCGGCACAGGTTCTGAGTTTGTGTCTATTTCTCCCATTCCTATTTGAGATAGCGCGTCCGCTTTGCCATTCTTACAGCCGGGGCGGTAAGTGATTACAAAATCGAACTCAGCAAAGAACAAAGCCCATCAGAGCTGACGTGACGATTGAGCCTTGGCAGTTTTTAAATATTGTAAGTTTCGGTGATCAGTGGTCACGGTGATGGTATGCCTGGCGCCAAGAAGATAATGCCGCCAAGCCTTAAAGGCGGACTTAATGGCTAATAATTCCTTGTCGGTGATTGCATAATTTACCTCAGGCGGCGAGAACTTTCTGGACCAAAATGCTACGGGGTGCAGTTGGTTGGTTTCAGGGTCTCTCTGAGACAGGACAGCTCCCATGGCTAAGCTGGACGCGTCGGTTTCGACTATATAAGGGAGATCAGGACGCGGGTGCTTCAAAATAGGTGCGGACGTGAATTTAGCTTTCAATTCCTGAAAGGCCTGTTCGGCTTCCTCGGTCTATTCGAAGCGTTTATTTTTTCGCAAGAGTGCAGTGATGGGTTGTACCACATGTGAAAATTCCGGGATAAATCTGCGATAAAAATTAGCAAAACCAAGCATGCTTTGGACACCTTTCACCGAACTAGGTGATGGCCATTTGAGGATGGCATCCACTTTTCCTAAGTCCATTCGGACCCCTTTAGGTGTCAGGATGAATCCAAGAAACTCAACCTCGGTGGTATGGAAAACGCACTTTTCCAGCTTTGCAAACAGTTTGTGCTGGTGCAATTTCTCAAGGACGGCCCTGACATGCTTTCTGTGATCAGATTCCGAAGAGGAGTACACAAGAATGTCATCGATATATACGACAACACAAACATCGATGAGTTCCCGAAGGACATCGTTCATGAAGAATTGGAAGGCAGCAGGCGCGTTGCACAACCCGAAAGGCATCACCTTGTATTCGAATAATCCATATTTTGTACGGAAGGCCGTTTTCCATTTGTCGCCTTCTTTTACTCGCACCAGATGATAAGCCCCCCGGAGATCTAACTTGGTGTATACGCAAGCGTCCTTCACCTGGTCAAGGAGTTCAGGTCTCAGAGGCAGAGGGTAACGGTTTTTAACAGTTATCTGGTTCAATGCGCGGTAGTCGATACAAGTTCTAAAGTCGCCTTCTTTTTTGGGCACGAAGAACAAAGCCAAGGATGCAGGTGACTTTGACGGGCGAATGAAACCATTGGCTAGGTATTGATCTAAATATTGTCTCAAATGCAGATTCTCAGGTTCAGTAAGGGCATAAATCCTGCTACAAGGGGGTTGTGCACCGGGCACCAGATCAATTTGGCAATTGTACGATCTGTGGGGAGGTAACGTGTTGGCCTGTTTCTTTTGGAAGACGTCCTGAAAGTCTTGGTATTCCGGAGGTAGTTGCATGGAGACAGAGGTTACAGACGCTAGACTAATCTTCAGATTTTCTGGGTAGCAGGTTTGTGCACAATCCGGGAAGGTTATTCTCTTCGCTCGCCAATCAATTCGAGGATTATGTGTCTCTAGCCAAGGGATTCCGAGAATAACCTGAAACTGTGGAACCTTGATTACATCAAACACAACTGCCTCCCGATGGCCGTCCGGACCTATAAGTGTCACCTCAGCAGTTGAATGTGTTACCGGTCCAGAGGCAATTTCGGTTCCATCGACTGTGGTGATGACATCTTTGCTGGTTTTAGGACGCAGAGGGAGGTTAATCCTGGAGACCAATTCACGATCCACATAATTTCCTATAGCCCCACTATCGATGTATGCCTTTATTGCATGCAACCGCTTAGGCTGTTCCGGATCTACGAGGACCATTGGCACAATGAAATGCGAGGTCTGAGAGTTAGTTTTCAAGCTCGCAAGCGGACCCCTATTCTTGTGGGGCGTGGTCGTTTCCCGAAACAGAGTCTTCATGGTTTTTATCAGCAGCTCCTACCACCTTCTTGGGCGGTTTTGCCGGGCAATCTTGTAGAAAGTGTCCAGAGGACCCACAATAAAGACATAATTGCATCTGCCGTCTTCTTTCACGTTCTTTTTGAGTTAAAGGTCCTTTAACCCCTCCGATTTGCATAGGCTCAGTGACATCAGCACCCTTGGGGTTAGCGTGGGTCTTGACCAACACCCGGGTCTCAAACTTGGACTGATCTGCTTTTCTGTTTTGAAGTCTGTGATCCAATTGGACCACTAAGTCTATATATTCTGTGCATTCTTGTGGCGGATTTACAACTTGGGCCAGGACATCTTTAAGTTCTCCGCGTAGACCTCAATAAAATACCGTGATTCTTTTATCCTCTGGCCACCCAGTTTCCACAATTAGTCTATTAAAGGTTGCAATGTAGGATAGGAGGTCCTGATTGCTCTGTCGCAGGGATAGGAGTTCGTCATCCAGAGCCTGCCCCTGAGAGTGTCGAGCAAAAAACCTTTCCATGCTTGCTTGAAATCCTTGAAAATCACGGAGAATCGGGTCATCTTGAGTAACCAGTGGAACTGACCAATCGGCAGTACAGCCGCTGAGATATGACAATACAAAGGCTACCTTGGTCTGGTCATTAGGGAAGGCCCCAGGTCTGCATAGGAAGTGCAAACGACACTGATTCATGAATACGGCGAATCGTTTGGGGTCCCCAGCAAAGCGTTCGGGTGGGGCCGGCGGCATGTTTCCAGGTAGATTAATCTGCACAGGGTTACTGGGAACCACAGGAGCGGGGTTCCCCCCGGAACCGGGTAGAGGAGTGTGTCCAGCTTGACCTTGCAATAACTGTCTAGCCAGGTCATCAGTTCTTTCCTTTGATACAATCACTTCCCTCCTGAGAGCATTAGTCTCTTGACGAGCGGCGTGTACTTCGGCCCGTAATTCCCCCAGTAGTTGGCCCAACTGATCAGTCTCAGAAGTTTCCATAGCGCCTGGGTGGGAATTTGTAGGAAGGCTTCGCATTCTGTAACGCTCACCTTACTCCCACGGAGGCGCTGGTCTAGTCTGGGTTGCTGTGGCCTCTTCGAGCGTGATGCGCAGAACTCGGAGCACCGACTGAACAGGACCCTCAAATCTTGCTTGTCTGGCCCGTAGTAATATCCTTCTGCAGATGAGAAAGGGGATTAACAGTCTGCAGAATAGTGTGCTTGCTCCCACCTTCCCCCCTTCGTTCTTCTCTAACTTCCTCCGAAATCCCCGGTTGAAGCTCACCTTATGGTTTGAAAGGATGAACTCTCCATCCTGCTTCTGGTGCAGGGGCGCGTGTTTGTCCAGTTACTTCACTGGTTTTCAGAATGGCGCTGGC
Source organism: Ambystoma mexicanum (assembly GCF_040938575.1). Lineage (NCBI taxonomy): Eukaryota > Metazoa > Chordata > Amphibia > Caudata > Ambystomatidae > Ambystoma > Ambystoma mexicanum. The sequence goes on along the minus strand of NC_090925.1, from coordinate 400,515,955 downwards.
AAAATCCACTTGACTTTTCCGAGCGCAACGCTGTAAGTATGAAGATTACAAAAGTTCCAGTGTTGAGCCTCCTTTTCTGTTGCCTTCCTAACCTGTGATCTGTCCTTTATTTCAGGTGCAGAATGAAGGCGATGCGTTGAGGGATTGAATTGCCGATGGTAAACTCAGGTGAGTTAGCGATGGGGGTGATCCCTCTTAATGTCTTTATATTCCTCCAATAATGTCTTTTGTCCTTTCCCCATAGGGGCCGGGGTGCGGTACCTGCCAACGAAGCGGCGCCGACCCGAAATGAGGAATGGTCCACCAACAGAAGACCGGTAAGTGTTATGGCGGAAAATTAGGCTTTCCTCATATGTTCCTCCTGCTCACCTTTTGTCTCTTCTTCTCTCCCCTAGGCGCAGAGATGTGGCGATCGGTGCAGACAGTCGCGGTGGAGCCAGAAGAACTCCCGAGGACAGGTAAGTGAAGTGCGGTGCTGCAGCGAGCAACGCGGTGCTTTTAAATGAAAGTCTTTTCTCAAGAACGCTGGCGTGAGGGTTCCGGATGCAGGTAAGAAGTTTGATAAAATTCTTGGTTTTCACCTTTCTCTTTTCTTCTTTCCTTACAGATGTTCCAGGATCGAGGCGGCCGTGGCTGGAGACCAGATGCAGGAGAAGACACGGTGAGCGTTCAGCTGCTTGAATGCAGAACAACGCGAAGCGTGAGCTACTGTCTGGGCGTGGCTTAAATAGCCCCCAAAGTAGTTTCAGGTAAGTATCCTTCCCCGGCCACGCCCGAGTGGCAAAATAGTCCCGATGAAAAAATAGTCCCTTTCAGGTCTCAGGGAGGCCTGAATCTTGCAGCATGGTCTGCATCAGGTAAGTGCACAAAACACCTTCCTTTATGAGCCTGGCGCCTATGGCGCCAGGACTGATGTCCAACATGAGCCTGGCGCCAACGGCGCCAGGACAGAGTCCAAAGAGCCCCTATAAGGGGCCGCTGGGCTTTTACCCGGGGGCATGATGCCTGCTCCCGGGGGTGCTGGGCCTGGCCTGGTGCTCCGGGGTAGGCATCATGACAGGGATCCCTCAACAGAAGGAAGCTGGCAAGCCCTACAGGCTCCAGCTTTTAGCAGGCAGCAGCATCCAGCAGGCCAGAACAGCTCAGCATTGTGGAAGAGGTGTTTCAGGGGTCATGTGAGCATGCCTATGTACTGCCATTTTTCATTTTTTGAATTCTCAAATGTTTTTAGATTGTTTTTTCAAGTATGTTTGGACACACTGCAGCTGTCTTGTTCTTGTAACTATAACAGATTTCGGGATTAGGGTTTTCGGTCATTGGGACCTAAGGTGAACTTCCCATTCCAATTAAGGTCAATTGGTCTGTTTAAATACAGTTTTAAACTTCCTTTAAGGAGCTGGGAAATTTCCAGAGGAGAGAAAAAAGAAATATATGTGGTAATTTTATTTTATGGCATCATTTATTTTAATATGTGTCCTAGACTGCCAATATTGCATGCCAAGTTACTGGGAACTATTAAATGTTATTAGAACACCCTCGTGGTGTTTCTGGGAAGCTGATTGGTCAATCTGCGGGCTATACACACTGATATAGCCCGCACATTGATTACAGCCCGCAAATCGGGTGTTTGCAAAGCAAGCAGCTTCAACGTTGTATTCTGCAACTTTGAAGCTGATTGCTTTGGTGTATCTGAAAGTGTTCAAACAAACTTTGCCCTGGTGAAAAAACACATCCAAAATGTATCTTTCTTGCACTAGGGCAATTTTTTCCCAGGTGTTTATACAATGCCAAGGTGCAGTTGTCAAGGTGCGATAGTTTTCTAATATGTCCTAGTGTTTTTAAAAATAGGGCAAACTTTGCCCTAGCGCTAATACTGTGTAATTTTGCCCTTACATCAGAGAAAAGTTTCTGTAATCTGGCCCCTGTTACTAAAAGAAATTTCTTTCCACTTAATCCCCTAACATTTACTAAAGAACTCAGGAATTCTCAGCAAGCAGTGCAACCCATCTGCAGTCATTTTTCTATTTTACAGGTTGCTGCCACACTTACTCCTCATTTGGGGCACACTCCTTACTTCTTGTACAGGTCCCTTACCTTAACACAGCTGCCCAGAGAAAGTACACCATACAGTGCCATAACACCAGGTTCCCACCAAGCATATCACTTCCAATCAATTGTTTCATATATAACTTGCAATGTGTACACTGCCAACTATATTTTCTCAAGGTGCAGCGTGGATAAGGAAGAGAACAAACTTTACAGGTGCAGGTGAGAAAAATGTATGGTAGGTTCAGAGTGGAGGGGACAGTGGGCCTCATTACAACCCTGCCGGTATGGAAACAACGGTGGCGGTAAAACCGCTGCCACCTTGTTTCCGGACTGGCTGATTCAGAGTCCTGCAGGCAGGAGGTGTCACTCCTGCCAGGTCTGACCTGGCGGGATTAACACCACCCGCCTGCAGGCGGACATGGAAACACCAGCTTTGTCATAGACGGAACCAGTGTTTCCATTTTACAGATTTCTGCCTCTGGAATTACAGGATCACCGGGGTTGTAATGCCCCGGTGATTCCGGCAATCACGGAGGCGGAATGGTATTACGGGTCCAGCGGCAGCCTGCCGGTTTTACGAGTCGCTTACTTAAGAATCCAATGAGGAAATCAAGGGCTCCACAAGAATTTACATAACTTGCTTACAATGTTAGGCTTTAACTTACATCATAAAACATCTCATCCCTTATATATATACAGCTGTTTACTCTACATAGTAATCTTTAAACCAATTGGGTCTGTTCTTGACTCTACTTGACTGTGTCTTTGCTGCAGGTTTTAATTTATTGTCATCATTAGAATCTTCGTCCATGACACTAAAGTCACTGAAACCTTTATTAGCAAGTTCACTATTGTCATGTTCACCATGTGCACTGTCCTTCATGCACTCTGGACATTTCACAATTCTAGACATTGACCAACACTCTCCTCCCTCCACAATTACTACATTGTTCCTCACAGCAGATATCTTCTTAGGACCAATGTACTTGCTTTCCACACATTTAGGAGTGTATCTAGGGTTCCTCATGAGAATGCAATCCCCCACTTTCCAGTTGTTAACTTTAACACTTTTGTCCTCATCAAACCTTTCCTTGTACACATCCTGTGCTTCTTTAATGAGAGTCATAATCCTCTCACGATCAACGTTGGAACTCTTGGCTAAGTCCATCCACCCCGGACATAGCTTCGTTCCAGGCTGTCTTCCTTTCAATGACATAAATGGCGATTCATTGGTAACTGAGTGTGGTGTGGTGCAGTAGTTCCATATCATTTTTGATTGATGGTCAAGAAATACTTATGAAAGTCGACACATGTTCCCCCTGGACCATCATTTCCAGGGAAACATTTAAGAATGTACTAAGGAAGGATGAATCAATACTGGATCCACCAAAAATTCAGCCCTGTGGTTATGGGGAATCCCCTATTGAGATGTTGGGCCAGTTCTCTGCAAGCGTACAATATAGAGGTGGAGAATGTAAAGCTGATATTTTGGTTGCGAGAAAGGGAGCCTCTCTTTTGGGTTGGGAGGAACAGAAGAGGTTGAGGGTCAGGGTACAAGCTAGTGCCCCTGAGCCTGTTACAATTGCTGAGATTGATGATTTGTGGTCGAGAGAGTTTCCAGAGGTCTTCACTGAAGATCTGGGCAGACTTAGGAACTTTGAGCACCATATTAGACTGAAGAAAGAGGCTCAGCCTATTGTCCATAAAGTGAGGCATGTGCCGTTAAATATGAGAGCGCAACTATGCAATGAGCTCGATACCTTGGTTAATAAGGGTGTTATTGAACCAGTTGAGGCCACGGAGTGGTTGTCCCCCATAGTTCTGGTGGCCAAAAGCAATGGTAAATTAAGACTATGTGTAGATTTGTGTAGTCTTAATCACAATATTCTAGTGAAAGACATCCCTTACCCAACATTTCGGAAACACTTTCCACTCTTGGTGAGCCTAAATTGTTCTCTGTCATTGATCTCTCTGCCGCCTATCACCAGGTTCCCCTTTCCAAAGAATCACAACATCTCACTGCCTTTATTACACCTGAGGGCACATATAAATTTAATCGCATGCCATTTGGGTTGGCCTCGGCTGCATCCGTGTTCCATAAGGTGATGGAAGAAGTGTTGAAAGGGTTGGAAAATGTAAGGGTGTTTCAAGATGACATTCTGATTTTTGCATGTAATGAGTATGAGCATGACAGAGCACTTAGGGCGGTGTTGTGCAGACTAAAAGAGGCCGGATTAACGGTTGAAAGAAGCAAATGTAAGATAAGTGTTGAGGAAGTGGAATACCTTGGGCATAAAATTTCAAAGGAAGGAATTTCACCCAAGAGATCGCTCATAGAAAGTATTAGTAATACTCCCAAGCCCCAAGACAAGGACCAATTACGTTCTTTCATTGGACTAGCGGAATATTACCATAAATTTGTAAATGGTTTTGTATCCATTTCATCTCCCCTGAGAGAATTATTTAAAAAAAATGTGAAGTATGTATGGTCTGAAGAGTGCCAAGAGGCATTCTTACAAATCAAAGATTGTATAGTCAAGGCCCCATCATTGAGTGGATTTATGTTTGGCAGGAAAACTTTACTTTCAGTTGATGATAGTACTCTAGGTTTAGGAGCTGTTTTGACTCAGTTTGATTCAGGTAAGACCGAACACACTATTGCATTTGCATCCAGGCCGCTTAGAGGAGCAGAAAAGAATTACTCGGTTATTGAAAGAGAGGCGCTGGCTGTATTTTGGGCCGTCACGCACTTCAAGTTTTTTTTGTGGTGTCGAGCTTTTCTAGTCAGATCCGATCATAAGCCTTTGGTTCAGTTGATGAATAGTTCTGAGTGGGCCAGAGGGTCTCCCAGAGTCTCGAGGTGGATGGTAGAACTTTTGGGTTATAATTTCAAGGTGTGTTACATTCCTGGGAGGGAGAATGTAGTGCCGGATTGTTTATCCAGGTTGCCTGTGGGTGATGGTGAAATAGAGGGAGCACCTGAATTTCAGGACGTGAGCATTGCAGAAATTGAGCATGATGCTATTGATAAAGAGATGTGGATGAGAGCTGGCGAGGAGGATCTGATATTAAATCAAGTCATAACTTGGACCAGAGAAGGATGGCCTCACAGGAATCTTATTAGTAAAGAGTTTGAAAGATATTTTGGTGTGAAGGATGAGCTGAGTATGTCTGAGGATGGATGTAAAGTTAGAAAAGGAAACAGGATAATACCCCCCAGTGGAGTTAGATCTCATCTGGTAAACATAGCGCATCAAGGTCATCTAGGTATGGGGGGAACAAAGAGATATTTGCGGCAATACTTTTGGTGGCCGGGGATTGACAGCGACGCAGAGAGGTGTGTCAGAGGTTGTAGAGAGTGTGGGAAGAGTGACAAAACCAAGATTGTTAGAGAGGTGCCAATAAATCCCGTCAAGGTACCCAGTGAGCCATGGCAAAAAGTTGCAGTTGATCTGATAGGACCATTGCAAAATCTTGGTGATGAGTATAAGTATACTGTTGTGTTGGTAGATTACCATTCTAAATGGATCTAATGGAAGGCCTTGCGTGAGGCAACCACTGCAGAGATGGTGTTGTTCTTTGAGGAAGTGTTTTATAGGGAGGGTTTCCCGACAGAATTGGTCAGTGACAACGGGGTACAATTCTGTTCTGAAAGAATGTTAACTTTTTTGAAGAAATTTTGCATTAAGCACACTAGAACTGCTTTGTATCATCCAAGAGCCAACAGGCTCGTGGAGAGAGCAAATAGGTTCATAAAGGGTGGTCTGCAATTAGCTATGGCCTCAAATTTAAGGTGGTCTTGTGTGGTAAGAGAAATGATATGGAACTACTGCACCACACCACACTCAGTTACCAATGTATCGCCATTTATGTCATTGAAAGGAAGACAGCCTGGAACGAAGCTATGTCCGGGGTGGATGGACTTAGCCAAGAGTTCCAACGTTGATCGTGAGAGGATTATGACTCTCATTAAAGAAGCACAGGATGTGTACAAGGAAAGATTTGATGAGGACAAGAGTGTTCAAGTTAACAACTGGACAGTGGGGGATTGCATTCTCATAAGGAACCCTAGATACACTCCTAAATGTGTGGAACGACTTTCATGAGTATTTCTTGACCATCAATCACAAACGTATCTACCGGACCCTCACTGCCTCCTCCTCCAGTAGTTGAAATCTCAAATACATGTCTAGGGTTATTGTCCTGTGAGGAGTACACCTGTATGTTTTAGGCTGAGTGAGCACTTCCTTCCTGGTTGTTCCTGGATTCTAGGAGATTTATTGATGAGCCCTTGCAGACATTAGCAAAATGTCCTTTGGTTCTACACTTGGAACATTCAGCATTTCTTGCCGGACAAGAAGGATAATTCGACCCATGCTTGATGCTACCACATCTGGTACATGTCATGCTCCATGCTCCCTTCCGGCTTACATTGACATTCGATTTTCTTCTGTGATCAACTGCACACACAGCTTGAGAACTCTGTTTGTCAGACTTCAGTTCTTTAACATATTGTGAGGTTTGTTCTATGCTTCTGGCTAGATCCACTGCTTCTTCCAACTTCATGTCTTTTGCCAACAACTTTTCTTGTATTCTAATGTTATTTGTGCACCTCACTAATTGATCTCTGATTAATGAATCAGAGAGATGTTCAAACTCACAGGAATGGCTTAATGTCCTTAAAGGGGCTATGTACGATTCCACTGATTCCAAAGGCTCCTGCACACGTTGGAAAAATTTGTGCCTCTCAAAAGTAACATTTTTCTTAGGTTCAATATGATCCTTGAGTTGTTTAAGGGCAAAGGCATATTCGTCCATGTCCTCTGCTTCACCAGCTTGATGTTCGCTTAGACCATCAAACACTGCATGCCCTTCTACACCGAGATTGTGAAGTAACAATGCCTTTTTGCGAGTTGAGCTGAATCACTCTCCGCCCATTGCCACCAAATAGTTCTCAAACATGTCCTTCCATCTGTCCCACCGGACATGGGGGCGTCCAGGTTCATTTAAGAAGGATAGAGGGGGAGGTATCGACGCTGCCATATCTCAAAAGGTATGATGGGAGCACAGAGGACTGGCCAGGTGCAGTTTAGGGTATTTGTTATATTGTCTGTGGAAGGCACAAAGTGAAGACAATTGCCAATGCACTACACGGGCAAAAGAAATTAATCCTGCAGGAGCTGATGGACAGTCACAATCTCCTGTTTGTGATGTCACAATCCTCCTATTATATTTTATGAGAGGAAGCAGATGTAGCTCATCAAAGTCGTGGGAAGCACGTCATAATAGCCGGCTTCTTAAGCGTGGGAGGTGCTGCGTGGAAAGGCTGCCTGGCAACAGACCCGTGTGATCCAGACAAACACAAAGGAGGGACACGCCCACTTCGTCGCTCTGTAGTGAGCCCTTGAGCTGGGAAGGCTTGAATATAAATACTTTGCAACTGCGTTGCAGGTGCGCGTTGGCTCGCAATGAAAACAACCAAAATTAAATGGGGAGAGGACAAAGTTGACACCCCCAAAGGACACGCCTCCTAACCTGCCGTCCCGCTGCTTCAGGGTCGTCCTGCTCTGCCTGCTGTCGCACGGGAGAACGGGATGCGCAGGTAGGGCTCCGGCGTTGCTTCAGCGGAGAGCAGTGCTTCAGCAGAGAGCCATCCTCGTCGCCAATGAGGAAATCAAGGACTCCACAGACAGCAGTAATGCACACTGAAGATTTATTCTTAAGTAAGCGCCAGCAGGCCTGGTCAGAGCGGAAGCCCCAACACAACTGCTTCCACAATCTAAGTGAAAACATTCTACACGCACATTCTTAGAATTCAGTGAGCTCATAGTGGATCTTATGCTTAACCTAGGTACGAACAAGAATTTACATAACTTGCTTAAAATGTTAGGCTTTAACTTACATCATAACAACCTCACTTGCCTACGTTGAGTTTACTTGTGTTTAAAGAGGAAAACACCTGATCAGCTGTTGCCACAGACCCATCCGCTCAGTCATAGCTAAAGACAGAAGTTGGGTTCTAGTTTTTTTAACCAACATGGGTAGGTAGAAAGGATATTAAGCTTGGTTGGCGAGTGGAACTGTGAGTGTTGTAACATAGTTCTCGCATCTCTGCCATATGCCATATAATTTACATACCACTTTGTCATCCTACACCTCTTAAACCAGTGTTCCGGAGGAGAGGAATTCACTGACGGCCCATAGGTCAGCGCTCACCCTCTAGAACTTGTAAGGCAAGATAGGTGCACCATGTGAGGATAGGGGGTGCAGGATTCACTTACTCCAACACGACTATAATGAGGACTCAGTAAGTTGGCAAAGGGAAGTCTGTTTAATGACAAGTACATCAAACAGAGAAACAAATGGAAATCAGCAGCATTGCGATCATCTGTCTCGCTCCGACTTCCTCGAACTTCAGTCGAACAGTCATTGTTATATGCAAAACTCGTCATCACTGACGTCTAATTCTATAAAAAAAATCATCATGCAATATAATTGGTTAGGAAAGGTAACTTAAGTATAGGTGTTATATCTGTATATGATAATAGGGCATGCGGATTGGATAATTCTTATCGGGGGCGTCTACGCCCATCCCTCTACATCACACGTGATAGACATCACTACAACTATGAAATCCTATTGGATACAGTATCTATAGGACTCCAGATAACTTGGTCCATTGTGATTGGGCAGGTTACACCCCTAGACATAAATTTCCACTTTTAATTAGCAGCATGCAGAATGGACACCCCTGTGCCTGGTGTCCCAAGTTTCACCCTGCCTCCCTTCCATCAATCAGTATTTTAGGGTGATGTGTCAATTAGTTGGCTAAGGATGGCCTCGAAACTGTAGTCTCTTATCAGGAAAAGTTATGGCATCCTCGGTTCCTGGATGACATCAGGCGATGGTACTTCTTTGCACCTGGCTGGTCACGTGTTAGTCCACCATGAATCTGCTTCAGTTTCCAGCTTTTAGTGTATTTAATTCTGTTTCAGCCTCGCCACCTGCATGGACCCCCCTTATCTTGACATTCATGAGGCAGGCTGGTATGCTCTGAAGTTTGAGTCTTGTTAGTTGACACTCTCCTCCCCTTCTCTGGTTGACCTCGATTTTCTAGGCATGAGCCACTCTTTGTTGAGTTTCGATTCTGCCCCTTCTCTAGCCTTTGGCTGGGTTATGAAACTTGGCCTGCCAGGTCTCTGGCCGCCTGGGTACATTTCTGCTTTTACAAAATGGAGTCGCACGTGTATAATGTGCCTTATTGAGGTAGATAAATGGCACTTATCGCTCTATGTTTTACTAAGCATTGCAAGCAGTATCGATTTCTTAGCATCTTGCGTTTCAAGCCAATTTACACACGTTTAACAGGTCCGTTGCTTCGATCTTGTCTCGTAGCACCGTTTCCTTACGTTTTAACATTGTCTCTTCTCTGTGTCCATTACATTTATTTTCAGTGTTACTCACACTGGCGTGCTTGTCTTCGATAGCCGCTTTTGTTCATTCACAATTCTGTTCAGGCCCTTGTGTCATTTCCACTGGCCTTCCATTAAGGATTTTGGGGTCTCTTTGTGGACCGTATGTAGGTACTCCTCATTTCGTATCAGCGGCTGGTATGGCTGTCTGATAGGGTACCGTGCTGCCCAGGGCTGTCTGGTTATGGATGCTTCAACTGGTATGGATCTTCTGATGTATACTGGGCAGAGTCCAAGTGCAGCTCTTTGTAGGTTCATTTGCTCTTCATACGTCACATACTTTGGTAAATACGCTCCTGGTACCTCGAAATGAGGGGAAGGGGTGCAGGCCATGTCTGCGACCTCCTCTACAACCCCCCTCTGGTCGGTTCATCGACGACTTCTGTGACCTCCTTTGCATTCATTTCTTTTGATTCTTCGGTGTCATGCTCATCGTCTTCAGCGTTTGTACATGATGGTGTGAATGTGTGAGCCTTTGGAGTCCATATTTTTATAACTCCCTTCAAACTCCCAGCTGTTTTCACATGTTCCTCCTTGTTCCATGTCATTAGCTGACATTGTCCATTTGGGCTGCAGTAGATCCATTTTCCTTCCTACCTTCTTCGTTTCTTAGGGTATGTGAATCTTGTTTCCTCTGGCGCAAATTTTCTGGCTTTCACAAAGTCTCTTATTTCTTCATGAATCAGGTCTCTGTTCTTCCACCCTGGCTCGACATCAACCATTATTTTCATACCTATTGCTTTCTTCGCAGTTTTCTGGCACTGTGTAATGATTGTCTTGATAACACAGAATCCTAGCAATACCATTGCTAGTAGAGCTCCCAGAAACTTGAATATATCTGCCATCCATTGTGGGACCCACGTGAATAGGTCTCCAAACCAGCTGTCATCGTCCACTCCATCACTTTCATCGATCATCTGGTTTTTCAGGCTTGTCAACATGCTTATGACCTCTGTTAGGGTTCCATTTTCTTCATCGTGTGATGGTACAAATATGCAACATGATTCTCCAATTTTTGCACCAACACCTCCATCCATTGCAGTGATCATGTCAAGCACATATCTGATTTGGAGGGTCATCAGTCTGATTGCTCTCAGCTCTTCTTTGATCGCGTTGAATCCTTTTATAGTGGTTTTGATGGTCTGCAATAACTCCCATCTGGTTATCTGCAACCATTTAGCATTCACTCCAACTTGGATGTGGGGCAAGAGTAGTGTTGTGAATACTGTTGAGGTGAGGCTGAAAAGCCTGTGTTCGTAAGGGATTGCATGGAATGCCTCTTCTGATTTGGGAGAAAAGTAATTGTCCCTCTTCATCCTGGGTACCAGTTCCACAGATCTCCTTCTTCTTAGGTGAGCATCTGCTTTCAGGAAATTGTCCAACTTCAGATCATTCTTAGGGATCACTAGCGCGGGAACGTGAACGTTCACTAGTGTGCATATGCCTCCCTAGTTTTTCCGCAGCCTTATGTATTCCTTGGAACCACATGCCCATTAATGGTCCATAATAACTGCGGTTCCTTGTGTCGTTCCTGGAGCTTCAAAGATTCGTCCGCAGTTTTGATTCTCTCCCATCTTCCTTGTGCCATTGTTTCTGAAACATAGTTTCGGGCTCTCCAGTGGCACTATCTGCAGGGGTCCCCCTCTATCTTCGACCCATGTTAGTAGCTTTACTAGCTTTGGCCACAGAGGTTTGCATAACCTCTGCAAATTCTCTATTGCTTCCTTGCAGGCTCCAAGGACCATCCACGCTCAGCAGATTACTAATCCGTCCTCCCATCCATCTGGGGAGACCACTGACCCCCAGATCTGCATTTGGCATCTGTTCTTCCAGATTTGAGCCTCTTCTGCAGTCTTCCCTTGAACGTTTAGTCTCGGGTTAACTTCCCATTTTATCCCTGATCCTTTGATGCCAGGGTTCTCGTACCTGATCACATGATTTCTGGTGTGCGCTCGGTTTCTTGTTTTAATGTCCTGGACGTAGCCATCTTCATCCGGGTAATCCTTTCCGTTGGCCCATATCAACAAGGCTTCTTTTCCCATAAATTGTCCTCTGGTGTTACACCTTGCTACATGTGACATACAGTGTGCTGTAGGGACATCAATTTCTACAGCCACGAAGATCTTGGATTTTCCCATGCTGTATGGTAGGAGAGCACAGATGAAGCATTCTCCTTCCGACTCCCTTCGTCCTACTTCCTTCATGTGCTGGTACCATATGTTGTTTCCGAGATGGGCTGTGCTGTCCAGGTAATCATTAAGTTCAGTGTTATCTTTGTGTGGGCTTCTCTTGATTCTCAGCGTTCTTCTGTAGTTTGTTATGACTATGTCTCTAAATGCATCTGTGCTGCCTTTCCTCTCTGGGTGTCTCAGTGGAGCAGGCTGCCTCGACTGCATTGCTGTGGTAAGAAAAGGGTTTGTGTTTCCTTTCCTTCCCTTTTGTATGTTGTCATATACTTCCTCTAACCGCCATTGGCTCCCCAGCCTCCCAACGCGTGGTTGTGTTGTAGGCCTTGCGTTGGAGCAGGTGTGCTTGCTGTTATAGTCTCTATAGTCCTGCCTTTCAGCGCCTCATGCAGTTTCTTTGCTCTGACTATGAAAGGGAACAAATAGTCTATCAGCATTTGTGTTTTCTCTGTGAATTCCTTTGTTGCTATCTGTTCTTTTGAGGGATTTTGCTATGCCCTCTCTCTCTAGTGGTTCATTTGGCTCCTCTTGGGTACTTCCACTGTTTTCTGGAACTGATTGTTCGGTAGGCAGTCTCCCCTTATCTGCTGCCTTCGTTGGAGGCCCTGTAGCCATTGACACTTGCCCATGTCTGTGTGCATCCTGTGTGTGGGTGCGTGCAGTGGTCAGTGCAGCATTTTCATTCAATTGGTGCTGACCCTGTCTCCAGCTTTTCTCTTCATTTGTTACCTCAAATGTGTCTAAATCATTGCTCAATACATTTAAATTTAGTTCGCTATTTTTATCATCAGGTTTTCTTGGGACTGGGATGACTATATAGGGTCTGGGTGCTTTCGTAGGCCCCAGATGTTCATTATCTGGTGGATGCACTGAGATTGGGACACTTTGTGCACCAATAAAGAAAGCAGTTCTGATTGTTAACGACAGAAAAACAATAATAATAACTATACATATACACATAATCGTTCGGAATGACAATTTGCAGCATTTTCTTCGAAGGGAAGTGGGGGCACCCTTATGTTGGGGGTAAAACCAAGTTACTGTTCTGGGCCCCCATATCGAATGAGTTCATAGTCAGTTATTTATTCCTTCTCTTGCTCCGGTCTCGTAGTTCGAGAGTTCTTTACTATTAAATGATGAGTGCTTCTCCAACTGTCCCCCCTCATGTGAGTGACAACGGTAGTCTCTGGGTTCTCAGTACAGTTCCTGTGCTAGACTATGGAAAAGGGTTAGGCGAGCAATTTTGGTACATCACATTCATTATGCATATCAATAATAGGTGAGGTCCCAATGCACGCCTCGAATTTGCCTTGGTCCTGAGGACATGCTGGAACTTGCTCAATGCGAAAGAATGAAAAGATGGAACTGCTAAAAATCACACAAAAATAAAATGTTGTAAAAATAAAAACAAATAAAAATAAAAGTGAACATGGAAAAATAAGAAAAATGAGAAAAATGAAGAAAAAGAAAATGAGATGGTGAAGTTCTTGTGTCCGCTACTTTTGCTCGGTCTCTCTGCGACAAGCTGAAGAAGAGTGTCTCTCACCCCAATCTGCTTCACTGTGGAAGGATGACGAAAAGGAAAATAAGAAAAAATAGAAGAAAAAATAAAAATAACTAGGATCAAGATGTCGTAATCCTCATTTCTGCTATTCTCGATCTGTCCTCAGTGGAAAGTTTATTGGGATCTCCACTTCATAAGGCTCTCCTCAGCAGTTGATGAACATAATTAGTTCTCAATTGCGCTATGATGGCTCTCAGGAGCTTGTTTAATTGTGCGTTCTTTACTGGGTCTCTGAGGAATGCGGGTACGTCAACATTGTTTGGTCTATCCACTAGTTCTGGAAAGTTCTCAATGAGGTGAAAGAAGACATGGTATGCATATCTGCTGTCTTCTGGTGACAACGACATTCGTTCTGATTTTCTGGTCTCTAGATCATAGGCCTTTTTTGTGATGTGAACAGTCTTTACACTTTCCTGCTACGTGGATTGCAACCACGTAATTCAGTTTGTACCACACTCGGTTTAGGAATTCGTTGTTTCTTGGATCTCTGATAAAGGATAAGGTATCTGTAGTTCTCCCGACGAGTCTTGGGCATTCCTCTATGATGCAAAAGAAAAGCATGTATGTCAGCTCATCAATGATCACTTGTGGTGGAAGCATCTGTACCCTTATCACGGTACTTGGGCAGTACAATGAAGGCTTCCGTGATGACAGTCAGTAGTTGCCAGATTATTTTCTTGTTGGCCGGATCTTGAATAAAGTCTGTGACACTGGCTCCTCTCCCTATGAGTGATGGGTATGATAGCACCACGAGTTGGAAATAGGTTAGCACATCCCACTTGAGACTTCTGCTGGAATGTACCATAAGTTCTGTGAACAAAGTCTCAATACTGATTGCTTCAGGATACTGTGTTAGACTCTCAGGCAATGGGCCTCATTCCGACCCTGGTGTTAACCAAGGCGCTATTAGCGCCTTGGTTGACGCCATTATTTTTCTGACTCCGCCATGGTGAATGGCGGAATTACCGCCCCATTCCAAGGTTGGCGGGGTCGGTAATTCCCCATTCACCAAGGGCCCTTCCCCATTCTCATTTTTGCCCCATAGGGCTCAATGGGAATGGGGAAGGCACTAATTACGGCACTTTAAATTACGGTGCCGTAACTAGCTCCTAGGTCCCTTTGCGGGTTGGTTTTTTAACGCCTGCAAAAAGCAGGCGTTAAGTACCAACCCGCAAAGGGAACTCGGAATAGGGTGGTAAGGGTTTAACGGCACCGGTCTCGTTAACGGTGACCGTTAACCCTTACCGCCCTACTCGGAATGACCCCCAATGTCTTATTTGCAGTCTATCAGAGTCTTGATTCTTTGTACCACTTGGGCATTTCGTGCTTTCAAAAGTTCATTTTATCAATGTTGTTGTGGCTTTGGATGTGCTTCTCTTTACCCTGCAACTCGGATGTACAGAGTGTTCGTTGTGGCCTTATTCCCCTTTGCTTGGGGAACCTGTCCAGTTTTATGCCACAACTTGCATCCAGGTTCTTTGTCTTGGTTTTCTGCTCATGCGTCCTTCTTCCTCGCCATGGATCTTGTCTGCACGTGCTGAGGTTTCCCCGTTGTCTGGGGTTTCTTTGCAGTTGGATGCAGCAGGAGGGCTCTCTCCTATATAGGATTTAATGTCATTCAGCAAGATCCATGCCCTTCTGCCCTGGAGCTTGACGGCGAAGGGGGTGCAGTCCTCTACGATGAAAGGGTCATTAAATCTTGGCTCGTCCCACCTTTTCCTTGTAAAGGTCTTCACAAGCACGCTGTCACCAGGGAAGACGAGGGGCGCAGGTACACCTTGCTTGGTGTCTGCTTCAGCACTTCCTGCTGTGTTTCGTGTTGCGCCGTCCCCTTTTCGCCGTCGCTGCAGCTGGCCTGTAATGACAGAGGCGCTAGATGTCATACAGTTAAGGTACTTTTGCATCTCTGTTCCCAGAACCTCTCTAGTCGGCTGGGCATCACAACTAGCTCTATCTCGGGGGGTAAGAGTGGTCCTCATCCTTCTGCCTGTAACTATCTTGTGCTGCGTGAGATGATGGTCGGAGCCTGGTTGGTTCCGAAGTGCATACAATGCCAATGGTAGACAGTGCAGCCATCCCTTCTTTAACGTGAGCTTCAACTTGGCTATCCTCTCCTTAAGGAAGCCGTTGATCCGTTCACATATCCCATTCCCCTCAGGATGATACGCCAACGAGAACTTGTGCTTTATACCAAGCACCAAGCTAATCTGTTCGAACACTGCATTAACAAAGTGAGCCCCGTTATCTGATCTCATTACTTCGCACACACCCCATCTAGGGAATACCTCCCTCACTAGGAACTTGGCAGCACAGGTAGTGTCGGGTGTGTACAGGGACCTGCTTCTATCCATCTAGAGAATGGACACACCACCACAATTAAATACCTGTACCCGTTGCACACTTGAATCATGTCGACGTAGTTGATATGCAAGTGCTGGAATGGTCCATTCGGTCTGGGGATGATCCCTCTCACTACTTTTAATGTGTGCCCAGCGGTGAATTGCTGGCAGATTATGCAGTTCACCATGAAAAATGCAACATGCTCTGCTAAATTTGGTGTGAACCAGTCTTCTGTGAGCGTTGCAGCAAGATTTTCTTTTGTCATATGAATGGGGTAGTGTAGTTGTTCTAATGCTACCTTTAGAAGGGCGACAGGCATTACTGGGTTACCAGTGCTGTCTTGCCTCCACAACCCGTCAGAGGGGTTTAAAGAACACCCTTGACGCTTACACACATTTTTCCTCTCCTGAGGTGCCTCCCCCTGGAGCTCCATTAGCTGAGTCTGTCCCATATTGCTATAGGCTTCTGGTGTGGCTCACGCTACCATCATCCGCTCATGGGTACGTGCCACCTCCACGTCCATGATTGTTTCATTCTTGGATGCCATGTGCTTGTCTTCCGTGTCCGCTTCATGATTTCCACGTAACACGAAATCTGTCCCCTTGGTGTGGGCGGCACATTTCACGACCGCTATGCCCACTGGGAACTGTAGTGCTTTTACCAGCCTGTCCAATAAGGCTGCATGTTGCACTGACATGCCGTCTGCTCGGAGGTAGCCCCTCCTTTTCCAGCAACGGGAATTGGAATGCACAGTCCTCCTTCTCTTTCACCATAGCTCTCCGGTCTATCGCCGGGGTGACATTCCAGTCTTGACGTCTACCTGGCAATGCCCTTAGTCTGTCTGTATAGGCTGGTGCTGACGCCCCCCTCTGACCGTGGGGTGTTTCTTTATGTCGGCTGGACTGTCCAGCAGACTTTGGTGTCCTCGTTACGGACCCGCTAGCATCCGACCATCGTACCCCTCGGTCCCCTAGGAGCCGTTTTTTGAACCGTCTCCCTTCTTCATGCGCCACATCCTCCGTTTCCCCACCGGAGTCAGATCCTGAATACTCCCAGTTTACACAACTCCTTTCATCTTCTTCATTCTGCCCAATCTCCAGCCTGTCTAGGGACCATCCCCTGATCCCACTACTTCGGTGACATCCTCAGTATCATATAGCTGAGTGCTCTTTAAGCGCTCATCTTCCCTTCCCCCATCGGATATCTGCTCTAGCCCCATCTTGTCGTAGATTTTATCGATCGTTTCACGATGCTTCTGGTGTCGAAGTCATCTTCAATATTTGTCCCACTTGTACCTGGTACTGCATCGCTTGCAGGAAAGAATTCTTCTATGTCTTCCCATTCTACTGCAGGATTGGGTTTAATCACTGCCCGCTCCAAATATTCAAGATCCCGTGCCCTCTGTCTGCGCTTATGTTCTACTTCCTCGTCTATTTCCTTTCCCTTCTTCGCTTCTTCTCTAGCCTTATCTACTTCCCTCATCCGTTCATTTCAACATTCTTTTGCCCTTCTACTTTTCTCATCTTCCCGCTTTTTTGCTTTCCTTTCATGCACTCTCTTTTCTTCCTCTAACCTGAACATGTTCTGCCTGTAATTTTCATAGGCTGCGTATAGCGTGCGACTGAGCGGTATTCCTTGCTCTTCGCGATATAGTTGTTCTCGCCTTAGCCTATCTTTCTTTCTTGTCCTTTCATCCTTTACTTCCATCCCTTTCTCTCTCTCTCTCTCCTTTGCGTCTCATCTTACCTCTCCCTTGCCCTCACATCATCACTTACTTTTCCATCCAACTTCAGTAATATTTGACCTCCCATCCATTCTTCTTTTTCGAACACTATCTCATCACCTCTACCTTCATTTCCTTTATGTTTATTTCCCTCTTTCTCCTGATCTGGAGGTGCACAACTCTGTGCCCAAGCTTTCCCTTCATCTTCGCATCTCTCTCTTTGTTCCTTGAGACCGCAGAGGCGATATTGTTTTCCTGTTCTTTTCCCTTATTATCGTCACTACTGTACGTAGGCGACTCATATGCGAGGTAGCTATACCCCGTGGCTGCCTCAAGGGTAAAGACCCTGGCCCTCATTACGACCCTGGCGGAAAGGGGTTTACGCCGGCGTAAACCATGGCGCCCCTTTCCGCCTGAGTACGAGTTCCCGTAGCGCCATGGTGATTTTTACGCCTGCTTTTTGCAGGCGGTAAAAACCATGGCGCTACGGGACCTTGTTGTTAATTACGCCACCATAATTTACGGTGGCGTAATTAACGCCTTCCCCACTCCCATTATACCCTATGGGGCAAAAATGGGAATGGGGAAGGGTAAATGGGGATTGGGGACTTACCGCCCCGCCAAGGTCGGAATGGGGCGGTAAGTCCGCCAACCACCATGGCGGAGTTGGCAGCTTAGCGCCATGGACCATGGTGCAAATTGCACCATGGTTCTCCGCCAAGGTCGTAATGAGGGCCCCTGTGACTTAATGACTGACTCAGGCGGGTCTGGTGGCGCGGTAGGTGTCTCACCCCCCTCCGTACAAACATTTAGGTCCTCACTACACGGAAGGCGGTAAGGGTTAACGGTCACCGGTAATGGTACCGGTGACCGTTAACCCTTACCGCCTTACGACGAGGTCCCTTTTTGTGTTGGTACTTTAACGCCTGCTTTTTGCAGGCGTTAAAAACCAACCCGCAAACGGACCTTGGTGCTTATTACGGCACCACAAATTTGCGGTACCGTAATTAGCACCTTCCCCATTCCCATTATGCCCTATGGGGCAAAAATGGTAATGGGGAAGGGCAATGGTGGAAGGGGGAATTACCGCCCCGCCAACCTTGGAATAGGGCGGTAATTCCCTTTTCCTCCAAGGCAGTGCCGGTAATTTACCGGCATGGACCAAGATGCTAATAGCACCTTGGTTTACCGCCTTCCGTGAAATGAGGCCCTTAGTATCCAGTCTGTGGGTGGTTCATCCACCTTCGTTTCCTCAAACATCTTCCACAATTCTAGAACAGCAAGACGTTTCTCTAACTTCTTGCCCGTATATGTGGCGTGTAGGAAGGTCGGCATATGCTGTAAAACAGCCTTAGAGAGTGACCCGTTCTGGGGCCAAGGCATAAACATCTTATTGGCTGTACCCTTCACCCACTCCGTGCTATATTTTTTTAGTTTTGGTGCATGCTTGGGTAGCTGCTTGCACAAATGCGCAAGCGGGGTAACTTCCTCCATTTTTAATTTCGTCACTAACAGTATTTATACAGTTCTTTAACCTTTCAATGGTATGAGTGAGCACCACATACGCAAGCTCCAATCCAATCTTTTCCCACCAAAATTTATACCAACATTTTACTCAAAACCCATCCATTCAATGGCGATTCCCTCTTAGTTACAGAATCGCGTAAAGCCAAAATGCATTTCAACCAATCATTAATACAATTATTTTACATTTGACATACAACAAGACACGTATTACAGACACTTGACAGACTAGACGAACACCAGCTGGACACACGTATACCTGCCTTCTAATCAGTACCCCGACATGGGGTGTAAACGAACTCCTTTGATGCCGTCTTTAATCGTCACTGTAGCCTAATCGCCCCTCTCTGTGTGCTATGAGTTCACGTTTCTTCTGACCGCTGTTTTAAAGCGCAGGAATAAGGTGAATCCTTACGTTTTTTATCTCAGGTGCCCCCCTGGTAATCCTTACATTTTATCTCAGGTGCCCCCCTGGTAATCCTTACGTTTTATCTCGGGTGTCCCCCCGGTATCCACTCTTTATTTCTTATGATCGAGTCATTACTTCCAATATATATACAGTCTTCTCTACTTCTAACTACTTTATTTTTTCTCCGGCACCCTCCGTTACCTTTCCCCTACTTGCTTTAATGCCTTCAAGACATTTGCAAAAGTAACGAGTTTATTGTTTCACTCACCGATCGCATCTTTTCATCTCTGGAACTTCGGGATCACCGCCCCTTCCTCTTCCAGCTTTTAAGGTTTTCGCCCGATTCGCTGACCGTGGGAATGAGAAGGGTTATCCTTGGAAAGGCGGGTTCCTTCAGACCCACTGCAGATTTTTGAAATTTTACTCTATCATTGTCTACGGGGAGCTTCTCAGTCTACTCAGCCGGAATGTCGAAATAACTCATGATCTTGCTGAAGGCCCGGAGTTACTTCGTGCCGATGGTCTAAGGTGTCTTATTATTATATAATCAATACTTAATGGCCAAAACCGTCCTCACGCTACCAAGTGTTCCGGAGGAGAGGAATTCACTGACGGGCCCAAAGGTCAGCGCTCACCCTCTAGAACTTGTAAGACAAAATAGCTGCACCATGTGAGGATAGGGGGTGCAGGATTCACTTACTCCAACACGACTTAATAATGAAGACTCAGTAAGTTGGCAAAGGGAAGCATGTTTAATGACAAGTACATCAAACAGAGAAACAAATGGAAATCAGCAGCATTGCGATCACCTGTCTCGCTCCGACTTCCTCTAACTTCAGTCGAACAGTCATTGTTATAGGCAAAACTCGTCATCACTGACGTCTAATTCTATAAAAAATCATCATGCAATATAATTGGTTTGGAAAGGTAACTTAAGTATAGGTGTTACATCTGTATATGATAGTGGGGCATGCGGATTGGATAATTCTTATCGGGTGGGCGTCTACGCCCATCCCTCTACATAACGCGTGATAGACATCACTACAACTGCGACGTCCTATTGGTTACAGTATCTTTAGGACTCCAGATAACCTGGTCCATTGTGATTGGGCAGGTTACACTCCTAGATATACATTTCCACTTTTAATTAGCAGCATGCAGAATGGACACCCCTGTGCCTGCTGTCCCATTTTTCACCCTGCCTCCCTTCCATCAATCAGTATTTTAGGGCGATGTGTCAATTAGTTGGCTAAGGATGGCCTCGAAACTGTAGTCTCTTATCCGGAAAAGTTATGGCATCCTCGGGTCCTGGATGACATCAGGCGATGGTACTTCTTCGCGCCTGGCTGGTCATGTGTTAGTCCACCATGAATATGCTTCAGTTTCCAGATTTTAGTGCATTTAATTCTGTTTCAGCCTCGCCACCTGCATGGGCCCCCCTTATCTTGACCTTCATGAGGCAGGCTGGTATGCTCTGAAGTTTGAGTCTTGTTAGCTGACGCTCTCCTCCCCTTCTCTGGTTGACCTCGATTTCCTAGGCATGAGCCACTCTTTGTTGAGTTTCGATTCCGCTCCTTCTCTTGCCTTTGGCTGGGTTACGAAACTTGGTCTGTCAGGCCTCTGGCCACCTGGGTACATTTCTGCTTTTACAAAATGGAGTTGCACGTGTATAATGTGCCTTATTGAGGTAGATATATGGTTGGCGCTTGCCGCTTTATCTTCTACTAAGCATTGCAAGCAGTATCGATTTCTTAGCATCTTGCGTTTCAAGCCTATTTACACATGTTTAACAGGTCTGTTGCTCCCATCTTGTCTCGTAGCACCGTTTCCTTACGTTTTAACATTGTCTCTTCTCTGTGTCCATTACATTTATTTTCGTAGTTACTCGCACTCGCGTGCTTGTCTTCGATAGCCTCTTTTGTTCATTCACGAGTCTGTTCAGGCCCTTGTGTCATTTCCACTGGCCTTCCATTAAGGCTTTTGGGGTCTCTTTGTGGACCGTATGTAGGTACTCCTCATTTCGTATCAGCGGCTGGTATGGCTGTCTGATAGGGTACCGTGCTGCCCAGGGTTGTCTGGTTATGGGTGCTTCAACCGGTATGGATCTTCTGATGTATACTGGGCAGAGTCCCAGTGCAGTTCTTTGTAGGTTAATTTGCTCTTCATACGTCACATACCTTGGCGAGTACGCTCCTGGTACCTCGAAATGAGGGGAAGGGGTGCAGGCCATGTCTGGGACCTCCTCTACACCATCATTTGCAATGAATACTAAGCTCCAATGATCCCCTTTTGTCAGTGAAAATCATCCCATCGGTACGTCAGAAGGCCTGACAGTCATCAATGAAACATGGTCTGCCAAGTCTAAACATATCCTTGACTGCATCCTTTTTTCGGGGGTGCGATTGGGCAGGTGTGAGCGAGAAAAAGAAATAAAGAGAGTTAAGTACTACAATTCTAGTCAGGAAGTTTCATGCATTGTGCATATACCCGAACAAAGTCTTTCCATATTATTGGTGAGTGACCAGATCGCAACATGATCTGAAGCAAACCCACTCAAAAGCAGCAGATGTTGCCTTCCTTTGAGTTGGGCCTCTACTTCTTGGTGTCCTAATTCACTTGAGCAGAACTCCAGGTCATTCAATTGACAGTAATCTTCTTCATCCAAGATGCATGGAAGCCCACACAAGATGCATTGTTGTTCAGCAAAGTAACAATGCCTTGTTGGAAGGTCTCTACTGTAGGCCAGGCCTTTCCTGTATAATACTTAATCTGGAGGTACTTGCATACTCAATTCCTGACATACTATTGACATTCTTGTCACCTACAACCATTTCTAATTCAAATCGTGGGATGTTCAACTATGTGCTGAGACCCAAGATTGCATTCTGCTGACCTCTAAGTGAAGGCTGTCCACCCAATGTGACCTGTACATGAACTATGTGAACACGCCGATAAAGTTGCAAGTAGCACCATGTGGGTCCATCTAGTGGGAAAATATACATTAAACTTCAACTTTGACTTTTAAGTGCCAAAAAATCAAAACATTAAAGTCCTGTTTATGTTCAGCTGTCAACATGTCAATTTGCGACTTGATCACAATCATTAAAGCCTCCTCTGGTTACAGGTCCTGGGAGTGTGTTGACTATTGGATTTACTAAACATAGGGGAAATCAAAATGGCCGCCTTTTCAGGTTTAAGAAATGTTCATAAAGTAGACTTGTAGCAGATAACTGGCAGCGAATCCAGGATTTCAGACATGCAAATTAAGAGCATGCATAAAATGATGGCGAAATGAATTCAGTTTGAGATCATTCACTATCCATTAATTGTTCTTTCTACAAATACAATCAGGGCAGCCAGAATTGTGCCCATTACTGACCAGACCTCATGTCTGAAATAAAATTAGATCAGCGGCTGTTGCTACCGTCTGCCTCTCATCCATGTTTACCTGAACTCTAATGCTAGACCCTTAGACCAAAAATCATCTTCCTGACATCTAGCCCTATACAAATAATGATGAATCAATCATTCATCTCATTGCTATCCCTCTCCAGCAGCTATTATAACCAACCTCGACAGATACCTCCTGCAAAGGCCTTAGTCATTTGCGCCTCAGTCACACACGGCTTGCGGTGTCCACTAGGCCTTTCTACTCTTCTCTAGGTTCCCTCTTCTGCTGTGATCACTACTGTTGCTCTACAGGCTTTTCTCCCTCTCTAGGTAGAGCTAAGCCTGGTCGGCTCCCACTGCTTTCTCCATCCACTGCCATACCTCTGTGCAGTGTTTCCTTCTCTTCTCTTCGACTCGCATGCCCTTTCTCTTCCCTCTTCCACACCCACTATGGTACTCTCTCCATCTTCTCTAACTGCTTTTCTTTCTCCCATCCTACTCTTCTCACTAAGACTGGACCTGGACTTCCCAGACTGCTCTGGGCTTTTTCACATCCTATGAGACTCTCTTTGCCTCTTCATTCTATTCTCTGGTCCGACTCACTCTGCCGGCCACACCCTGGATGTTCTCACCTCTTCCAACATCCCCCTCTCTAATCCTCTCACTACTCCTCTCTCCTGGATTGACCACTTTCTTCTTTCTTCTCACTTGAAGAAGCTTCTTGTTCCCTTGACAAAGGCACACCCAGCACTGCCAACTTCCTTAGTGGTCATTCGTCCTATGAAGCGAGTGACGGTGGATGCCTTTGTCTCCACTTTCTCTCCCCCACCTACTCCTGCGGCTGACTCCCATCCTGACACAGCCATTTCCAACCTTTATCCATCCATCTCTAACACTCTGGATACCCTTGCCCCTGCTATGTGGATCTGCCTGAAGCCTGCCATCACGTGCAATTTTTGGTATGACTCAGATCTGGCTGCTCTGAAATACAAGTGCAGAGCAGCTGAACAGAAGTTGGGAGTTTCGGGTGCACCATTTGACAAACTGGCCTGCCGCCTGCTCCAAAGGCAATACAGACTTTACATTTTCTGTAAGAAGAGGGTCCATATTCAAGGCCACATCTCTGCGGCCTCTAACAACATGGCCAAACCTTTCAAAATCTGCAAAGAGCTGGCCAATCCTACTGCAGAATCTTCTTGTTCTACACCTAACCATGTCCTCTGAATGGCTCTGTCATCTCATTTCACCACTAAAACCCAGGACATCCTGTCTGCAGTTTTGTCCTCTTCTCTTCTCTATCCCTCTGCCTCTAGTAAGCCCTCCTTGACCACCCCCCTGCTCTCCTTCTCCCCTACCTCTCTCCTGTAACACCTGAAGATGTTTCAAGACAAGTTCAGTCTATGAAAGTCTCAGCCAAACAATTGAACCCTGCTCCTCCAGAACCATTAAGGACAACATTGGTTCCCTCATTTCAGCCTTGGCCGATTTCTGTAATCACTCTTTTGCCACTGGATCTTTCCCCTATCTTCTCAAGCACACTCTTGTGTACCCCCTACTAAAAAAAACTTCTGCCGACCCCTCCATTCTGTCAAACTAACACCTGATCTCTATCACTCCTTTCCTGGGCAGACTATTGGAGAAGTTGGATATCTCCCAGCTAGCCCTCCACACTGCATCTGTTGGTTGTCTCCATGACCAACAGTCTGGCTTCAGAGCAGCCAGAGGCATGGACACTGCACTCCTGAACACTCGTGAAGATATGCCCTCTAATCTTGACTGTAGCTCTCCCTCTGTCCTCATTCTCCTCAATCTTTCCCCTGCATTTGACACGGTCACCCACAACATCCTGATTACTTGTCTCCGCAAGGCCCTTGGCATTATAGATCAGGCTCTGCCGTGGCTGACCTTCTTCCTCCTGGACTGACCTTCCCAGGTTCAGCTTGAGTCTTTTATCTCCATCACCTCTCCCTCCACATGTGGTGTTCCTCAGGGCTCTATCCTCTCCTCCTGGCTCTTCAATGTCTTTCTGGCCCCTTTGGCCCTGCTTATCTCTACTTTTTCTCTAACTTTCAGAGTTATGCAGATGAGATGCAGCTCTCTTTCAGGTGACCCTCGTCGTCCTCTACCTCCTCGCTCATCCCTGACTATCAATCTGCTATTCAGACATGGTGCACCTCTAACAATCTCTGCCTTAATGCCAGTAAGACGGAGATCCTTCTCATTGGGACCCCTGATTCTGCTTTTCATCTCTCACGCTGGCCACCCTCTGTGGGCCCT
Source organism: Ambystoma mexicanum (assembly GCF_040938575.1). Taxonomy (NCBI): domain Eukaryota; kingdom Metazoa; phylum Chordata; class Amphibia; order Caudata; family Ambystomatidae; genus Ambystoma; species Ambystoma mexicanum. Next base: position 400,491,021 of record NC_090925.1, on the reverse strand, counting down.
CTTATGAGGCAAAAAACCTAGGGGTCATCTTCAACTCCACTCGCTCTTTCTCTCCACACATCACAGACTTTGCCAAGAAGGCCCATTTCCAGCTTTTCCTCATCAGACGAATTCTCCCTTTCCTCACCTTCCCGCAGGAGCTCACTGTCTCCAGAGCCCTGGTACTCCCCAGGCTGGACTACTGCAACAGCATTGTTCTCAACCTGCCTATCTCTACTCTTCTCCCTCTTCAACTTATCCAGAACAGGACCAAAAGACTTATCCTTGGCCTCAATCCTAGCGACTGCATCTCTCTAGCTCTGAAATCCCTCCACTGGATCCTTGTGGATGTAAGGATCAAGTTCAAGACCCTCTGCATTGTCCACAAGGATTTCTGGGACCAGGGACCTTACTTTTGTTGAGACAGAGGTTGTTTGTAGCACACCATGACTGAATTGCGGACAGACAGTCAGATATGAGCGTTGAAGATGAGGTGGCTGAGGGTAGCCTGAAGAAGTGTTGTGTGTCATCGGCATAACACTGGAAGCTACAGATGAAGGTGGCAATCACACGTTCCAGGTAGCCATGTAGACATTGAAGAACCAGGGCGATAGGTTAGAACCCTGTAGAATGTCACCTGGGATGCGCAGTCGGAATGGAAGGAGGTTAACCACAACCTGTGATTCCTGAGGTTTTCGGAGAGACGTCCGATCAGGATGTTATGGTTTACCATGTCAAAGGCAGAGGAGAGGTCAAGAAGAATGAGGACAGAGGGAGTGTTAGTGTCAAAATTTGAGAACAGACCATCACAGGTGTTCAGAAGAGCAGTTTCCGTGCCTCTGGATGCCCTGAAGCCATACTGATGGTCGTGGAAGAAACCAGCAGATTCAGAGTGGAGGGTAAACTGAGAGATAGACAACTTTTGCCCAGGTAAGGAGTGATAGAAATGGGCAGTAGTTTACTGGAATGGAGGGGTCGGCAGAGGGTTTCTTAAGCATAGGGTGCACAAGGGAGTGCTTAAGTGAAGTTGGGAAAACTCCCGTTTCAAACGAGAGATTGCACAGATATTCGAAGGCTGCAGTGAGAGAGTCAATATTGTCCTAAATGGTTTTGGAGGGGCACGGGTCCACCTGTTTGGATAAAGCCTCTATAGACCATACATGTCTGGTGACCTCATTAGATGTGACTGGAGTGAAAGAAGAGAGGAGAAGTGGTGAAGGGGTCAAGGGAGGCCCCAGAGGTGTTGGTGTATGATGTGGTGTGGAAGAGAGAGAGGAAAGGATTTCTTGGGCTTTGCTGTCAAGTGTGAAGCCAGGGACAAGAAAAGGTCCTGGGTCAGTGTGACAGAGGAGGATGCTGCTGCAGGATTGGCCAGTTCCTTACAGACTTTAAAAAGTTTGGCCGTGTTGTTTGATGCTGCAGAAATTTGGGATTAAATAAATACTCTTTTCTTGGAGTGGATGCAGAGTCACTATTGCGGCAGGCCAGTTTTGACAGACGTTCCGTCCGACAAATTCCATTTCCACTTAGCTGCTCTGCACTTACGTATGAGGGCAGCCAGATCAGAGTCGTACCAAGAGTTGCACTTTTTAAAGGGCTTCTGTTGGAACCTCATGGCAGGGGCAAGAGTATCAAAAGTGTTAGAGATAGAGAGGTTAAAGTTAGCGAGGGCTGTGTCAGGTTGGGAGTCAGCTGTAGGAGTAGGAGGCCGAGAGTAGGTGGAGGCAAATACAGCTGCTGTCACTCTTTTCATGGGTCTGGTGACTTTGAAACTGAGTGGCCACACCAGGTGTGCCGACGAAAGAGGAGAGGAGAGCTTCAGGTGTGAAGAGAGAAGAGAGTGGTTGGTCTGTAGAGGAGGACCCAAATATGGCCAGCACTCCAACCGTCCATTTTGAAGTACCAGGAACATTCATGCCAAAGCATGTAACGTATGATGTGCAAATAAACCAGCAGAGACCCGCAGTGGAGCTCTGTCCAGTACCTATCAGAAGAACAGCACCTATTGAAGTACCGACACCAAAGAAAAGATAGACAGTAAGGTACCCATTGAGAAAACCATATCAAGAAAAGAGACTCGAAGTTGGAAGAACAGAGGCCAAATGCAAATTTGGGGAACAGCGCTGTCACCAGACGGATGGGAGAAAGGAGTAGTGATATGCAGAGTATGGATGGTCATTAGTCGTTACCAAGGCACCATTGACAAAGTACAGAACAGATGCAAGCCATTATGGCCAAAACTTGCAAAACTGCTAACATGGGTCGAGGACAGATGAGGGTTCTTACAGATAGTGCCACTGGAAAGCCCAACATGCTGCTTCAGGAATAATGGCACTAGGAAGATTGGAGAGAATCAGAACTGTGGACGGGTCTTTGATGCTCAGGGAATGGTAAACGGTACTGCAGTGATCATGGACCATTATTGGGCATGTGGATCCAAAGCATATATCAGACTGCCAAGAAACTGGGGAGGTATGCACAATAGTGAATGTCTACTTTCCGGCATTGGTGATTCCGAAAAGTGACCTGAATATTGAAAGTTTCTCGAAAGCAGCTGCTCACCTCAGGAAGAAGAGATCTGTAAAATTAATAAACAGAATGAAGAGAGAAAATTATTTCTCTGCCAAATCAATAGAAGCTTTTGATGCGATTCTGTATGAACATAGGCTGTTCAGTAACACTTCCTCAGTATTCACGACAATCGTCATGCCAAGAATTCAAGTTGGAGCAAATATTAAATGGTTGCAGATAACCAGATGGGAATTACTGCAGACCATCAACACAACCATAAAATGATTCAACGCAATAAAGGAAGAGTTAAGAGCGATTTAACTAATGACTCTCCAGAACAGATATGTCCTTGACATGATCACAGCCATGGATGGAGGTGTTTGTGCAAAAATCTGAGAATCATGTTGCACATGTATACCTTCTCACGATGAAGAATAGGGAACTCTAACAGAAGCCATAGGTATGCTGACGAAACTACAGAATCAAATGATTGATGAAACTGACGAAGTGGACAACGACAGCTGGTTTGGATCTCTATTTTCATGGGTTCCACAATGGATGGTAGATGCATTCAAATTCCTAGGAGCCCTGGTAGTGATGATATTCCCATGAATTCTGTGTTATCAAGATAATAATCTCTCAGTGCTAGAAAACTGCAAAAAAGGCCATAGGGATGAAGATCATGATTGATGTCGAACCAGGATGGAAGCCCAAAGACCTGACTGATGAAGAAATAAGAGACTTTGTGAAAGCCAGAATTTATGCACCAGAAGGAACAATGTTTCTATATCCCAGGAAACATAGAAATTATGTGGGAAGATGTCAACTAATGACGTGGAACAAAGATGAACATGTAAGAACAGCAGGAAGTCTAAAAGGAGTTATGAAAATATGGACCCCAAAGAGACATTTCTTCAGACCATCATGTATAGACCCAGACGATGAAGTGAAATTGAATGCAAAGGATCCAAAGAAGAGGGCTACAAGGAAGAAATGAGAGTGGTTGATGAATCACCCAGAGGGGGGAGTGTAGAGGAGGTCCCAAGTACCCAAGTACGGCCCGTACTCCAAGCATCTATTTTGGAGTACCAGGAACATTCACGACAAAGTATGTGACGTATGATGAGCAAATAAACCAGCAGAGAGACGCAGTGGGGCTCTGTCCAGTACCTATCAGAAGAACAACACCTATTGAAGTACCGACACCAAAGAAAACATGGACAGTAAGGTACCCATTGAGAAAACCATATCAACAAATGAAACTGAATGAAGATCATCTGAGTACAGTCACTGAAGAAGCCAAAATGGTCTTAATGGAAGACAAATGGTGATGCCACAAGAACCCGGACTGACTCACATATAAAAGATATGATGACATGAGAATGATAAAAAGAGACGAAACGCCATGAATAAGGAACATTGCGAACCTAAAGTAAAAGGACGATGGCATATGTAAGAATCTTATGCCATGAACACGACGAAGACTTTCAGCCAGTTTGTGCATGTACATATGCTTGGAACCACAACAAAGTAAGAAAAGCGTGCGGCTTGCTATGCTAAGTAGTAAGATATATTGCGGCAAGCACCACCTATACATATCTACCTCAAAAGAAGCATGTTATATAAGTATACTTCCACTATGCACAAGAAGCAGAATCAACTAAAGGTACTAGAGGGTGCATGAGGAGAGCTTCATATTTAACAAATTAAGAATAAGAGGCAGAAACAAAACTCAGCAGAGACAAATCTTGCCAAAAAGCCAAGGTCGTTTCAGCTAAAATAGACGAACAGTAGTTACAATTAATGAAGCAGGGAACAGAATACCCTGCTTAGAAAGGTCAAGATAAGAAACCGAAGGCAGGTGGTGGGAAAAATGAAAATCAAATACACAAATTACATGGAGAATAAGGCAATTTTACGGTGTCTGAATCACGTGACTAGCTCAGCGAGAAGAAGTGAGATTTTCACACCTAGGCATGGCGGAGTGTCATGCAAAGATATCAGAACTTTTTTCAGACAGAGATGCAGTCTCAAGGCCACCCACAGTGAAATATTTGACAAATGACCGCTGAAGTGATGATTGATTGTAGCAATGATTGGAGGAAGGTCGGGGGAGCAGGCGGTCACCCTGCACCCGGCCGACCATTCTGCATACTGCTAAGCAAAGTGGAAAAGTGTGAGTGGGGTTGGTGCCAACCCAATCATAGTGGACCAAGTAATCTAGGATCCTATAGCTAGTAGAACCAATGTAATGTCGTACTTTTAGTGACATCTACAGTAGCCATTTTTAAGGTAGGGCTTAGATGTCCCACCTGACAATGTTTACCCAATCCCCTTACTCCGTTACATATACAGATATAGTACCCATATTAAAGTTACCTTCCTAGAACCAATAGAATTGCATGCCAACTTTTAAGCTTTACACATCAGTGACAACGAGTTTTTAGTATAAATGATGTGTTTTGTATGAAGTTCCTTGGCGTTGTGAAGCAAGAAAGAAGATCATGCAACGGCAGATATTCATTAAACTCCCCGCTTTTTGTACTTGTCATTAAACGGACTCCCTTTGCCAAACCATTGAGTTGTCATTATTGATTTGATTCTTGAGTATTAATCTGCATCCCCATCCATCTCACGGGTGCTGCTATTCCATATTAAAATGCTATTGGGCAACCCCCAGCTTTATGGGCCGGTTGGGGTCCTGGTGCACACCGGGTAGCAGAGATAGGATGTTTTATTGATTATCAATTAGATAAGACACCCATTGACCATCGATATAAAGTAACTCTAGGTCCTCGGCAATATCACAAGCCCTTTGCCATCCGGCTAAATAGACCGTGAAGCTCCCCATAGATAGTGGCTAGAATAAAGCGCAAAACCTGCAGGTAAAGGTCTGAAGGGACCTGTGCTTTCTCCCACAAACCCCTTCCCACTTCTACAAGCAGCTGATCGGGTGAACGGCAGGAGAGGCGGTGACGAAGGCGGTGATCCAGAGAGGAAATATGCAAACGGTGAGTTAAAAAGACTAAATACTTTGGCAAAAAGTGCATGCCTTAGAACAAGTAGGGAAGGTAACTGAGGGATGCAGGAAACAAAATACAGTTAGGAGTAGAATAGAATTTATATATAAGGGGAAGAAGAGAGAGATACGAGGAGGATACCTGAGAAGAGAGAGATACCGGGGGGGGACACCTGAGAAGAGAGGATATGTCCAAATTCCTACGCTTAATATAGCAGTTAGAAGAAGCCTGCATCCAAAGTCCTGAATAAAATAGGAATAACTAGGAAATTGAAGCAGTTAAAGATGCTTTTCTCGAAAGGGATGGGCTTACACCCCATGTCAGGGTAAAATTTAGGGGCAGAGATTTGTGTAGCCGGCTAGTGTTTGTTTAGTCTGTAAACGTCTGTCTTATGTGTTGTTTGTTGTGACATCATAGGATGTAATTTATCCTTCGAGGAACTAGCATAAACATTACGCGATTGAGTAACTGACATATTGTAAAATACGAACTGATGTTTGTTGGTTGAAAAAGGAAGTATAACTTTTTGTGAAAAATCGGGATTGGAGCATGCAACGATTGGTGCTCACTCATATTGTTGAAGTCGTTTAAGAAACAGAAAGGCATACAAAATGTTATATAAAGAGAAGGTGAACAGATTTAAGCATGGAAGACATGACTCCATTAGTACATCTGTGCAAACAGTTGCCAAAACATGCACCTAAACTGAAAAAGTACAGTGCAGAATAAGTTAAAGGAACCGCAATCAAAATGTTTATGCCATGACCCCAGAGTGGATCGCTATCTAAAACGGTCCTACAGCACATGATGACATATTTGCACGCCACATACACAGGCAAATTGTTAGACAAACGCCTAGCTAGTTTAGAGCATTGGAAGATGTATCAAGAGGATAAGGAGGAGGAGTCACCGTTATATTGGATACTTAACGTATGCACAGAGGGCGGTGAGACGTCTTCTGCTCCGTCTGCTCCCCGTGCCCCGTCTGAAACGAAAAACAAAGTCAGTAAGGATGAAGGATTATACCCGCTAAGTGAAGCAGCTACGGTGTATAGCAACCTGGCATATGAGTCACCTACGCAAAGTAGTGATGAAAGCCCAGCCAAAGACAGAGATAGAGATATCACCTCAAAGGTCCTGAGGGACAAGGAGAGACACGAGAATGAGAGGAAAGACCAGACACAAGCAAGTACATCTCTCGATACAGAGAGAGAGGGCAAAAGATGGAAAGGAAATGAGGATAGAACTGATGAGATACCATTCACAGAGAACTAATGGATGGGAGGTCAGATTTTATTAAAACTCGATGGTAAAGGCATTAATAATGCGAAACAAAAAGAGAAGCTAGACGATTTACAGAGAAAGGAGAAGGAAAAAGAAAAAGGATTGAGAGACGAAAGAATCAGGAAAAAAGATAGGCAGAGACGAGAGGAGTTATATCGCGAGGAGCAAGAAAGACAATGCAATCATAAACAGAGAACAGCTTAAGATCAGGACAGACAGGAACAAAGGCGAATAGAAGAAGGGGAAGAGCAAAAGATACGAGAGAAAAGAATAAAGAGACAAAGGGATGAGGAAATACGAAGGGCAAATGAACGCAGAGATGCAAAGAAAGAGGAAGAAGATAGGGTCAGAGAGGAAGCGAGAAAGTGCAGATAATTCAATGATGACATAGAACGTAAGTGAAGAGAGAGAGCACGCAATCTTGAATATCTGGAAAGAGAGGTTAAAAAACCTGATCCAGTAATAGATTGGGAAGACATCGAAGAATGATTTCCTGAGTACAATTCAGTACCAGGCATGTCTAGGGCAAATATTGAGGATGACTTTGACACTAGAAGCATTGGAGAGACGATAGATAGAATATACGATGAGATGGGGCTAGAACAACTACCCCAAGGGAAAGGGGAGGATGAGCGCCTGGAGAGCACTCAGCTTTACGAAGCTGAGGACGTCTCACAAAGTAGAAGAAATAGAGAGCTGTCCCTAGACAGGTTGGAAATCAGTAAGAACAAGGAGGATGCGAGAAGTTGCATGAGTTGGGCACATACAATATCAGACTTCGAAAGAGAGAAACATGAGGAAAAGGAGGAAGAGAGGAGACGCGAAAAACGATTCTCAGGAGGGAAAGGGAAAAGATGGTCAGGTTCTAGTGGGTCTGCACCGAGGGCATAAGAGTCTGCCACACAGTCAGACCGACGCAAAGAAATATCTTACGGTCAGAGCGGGGTGCCTCCACCACTGTATGTGAGCCGATTAGGGACATTACCAGGTAGGCGGTGATGCAGGAATATTACTCCTGCAATAACCAGAAAAACAATGAGAGAAGAGAGGCAGGTCTATGCATCCCAATTTTTGTTGCTCAAGAAAGGAGGAATGAGACCACAGTATATTCCATGGCCACAGATGGATCAGGAAAACCTGAAAAATAAGCTTCCAATGCTGACATCAGGAGCTGGAAAAAGGATACATGAGCTAGAAAAAAATGACTGGAGTGAACACATTAGCTATAGGGGATATCAATGGTCTTTTAATCGCCATACTTGGTGATAGAGCTGACGATGTGTGGACACATGCAGGTTACCCTGGTGTGACTACAGTTAATACTGCGCATGATGAAGCAAAGTTTAACAATTGCAGAGCCGCGGTATGGAAAGCATTACGATTGCTATATCCGGATACTTCTGACATGGGAGCTATCATGACACGTAAAATGAAAGAGTCAGAGGATCCTTTGCTTTACATTCAGAATTTCCAAGACACGTGGGTGCTGTAAACTTGGGAATCTTGGGGGAAATCTATACCCGTGCTTTACCACATCTTATGCCAAGGGCTGCCAGATCAGGTACAAAAGCAGCTCAAGAAATTGGTAGCAATCGAGGCCAAACCGTGGTCTGAAATACAGTTGACCATAGCACACTACTGCAGGCTGCTGCAAGAGAAGAATCGCAAAAAAGAGGCTGCACAAAAAACAGAAGAGGTCAAATTAGTGGAGAAAAGATTGTCAAAATATGCCATTGAAGGGGCAATGATAACTAGCACAGACGGACCGAGCATGCAGCAGGTCAATAATCCACAAAGGCAAATCAGGGTAATAATGGGTTCTACCCCAGAGGGAGAACATTTAGGGGAAAATATTGGCAGAGTAATCAGGGAGGTTTTCAGAACAATCAGGGAGGTTTTCAAAACATGCAAAATGGAAGTCAGGATATGTCAAATGGGCAAATGATCAGACCACCGCCAATATGTTGGGTGTGTGGGATGAGAGGGCACCTAGCACGCACATGCAGAAGTCAAGGCATGATGCAAAACAACCAAGGAACAAGAGCAGGTATAGTGAATCCACCTGTGTTTTTACAACATGGAGGAAATGGAGTTGCACAGAATCACACGGTGCAATAGCAAACACCAGGAGCACAGCAAAGCTTGCAACCTCAGAACTTGATACGTTTTCCACAAGGGCAGTCTCAACAGTCACCGATGCAACTAGCGCAGACAGTAAGTACAGGTGAGGCTGTGAACTCTGGGATAAGAGCTAACACTGGTGATGGGAGAAGTCCATTCATGCAAAATGGGACAAAGTTGTATATGGACTACGACAGCTCACTGGGAAACCTGATGTGTTCTATCCTATCAGTGACACGAGACCCTCACCAGGAACCAAGGGTAGATGTCGTTATAGGGGATAAAGAATATTCATTCTTAGTTGACATGTGTTGAACACTCTTGTGTATATGTGAAGGCAAGTTTTCCTTGTCCGGCGATGCTATAAATACTCAGGGCTTCACAGGAGCTACAAGTCATATTCCTTTTACAGATAAAATTCCAGTCTCTATAGGAGAATGTGATATGAATGTACTACTGTTATATAAAAGACAAACCCCAGTAAATATCTTGGGCCGAGATCTAATGACAAAGTTAAACATGACAATCTTGTTCACAGAGAAGGGCATAGTATGTTCAACTCCAGGAATGCACTATTTGAACATATGCGAGATGATTAGAGCATACGCAGGACACACAGCTATGAGAGCTATCCCATTAGAGCCAGAAATATTTGCGTATGGAGTACGTGTGCTAATGGCAGGACTACCAGGCCTTGCAGAAAAAACCATGAGGACCCCAGATGGATTTCTCTTTAGGCCAAGAATACCTATGCACGAGGAAAACGGACAAGTATTTCACTTGATGATAAACACAGCCATAGTATGAGGGAAAATGGCTTTGATCAATGGTTGTGATGATGAAGGCCGAGAATGGTGCACAGAAATCGCCGTTGAAGAAGGGTACAGATTGACTGACATCACTGATGATGATCTGTTTGACGAGCAAGCAGATGGGGAAGAAACAAAAGTTGAGGTGAATCTTACCTTTTGGGTGAAAATTATGTTGGCACAGAACCGTCCTGAATATTTTGAGGACGACATGGCCAAGGTGCCTGTCTCAGTATGGACCACAGGCCCCTATGACGTAGGCTTATTGAAAGGAGTCGGAGAAGTAAAAATTAAACTGAAGCCAGGAGCAATTTTACCAAAAGCACAACAGTATCCCATGTCTAGGGAGGCAGATGAAGGGATTTTCAAGACAATTTCGGCTGTGATGGAACAGACCATCTTAGTGATGTCAGAGTCGTCATGCAATACCGCAGTTTATCCTATCAAAAAATCAAAGGGATGGTCTTGGAGACTAATTCAAGATTTACGCCTGATAAATGATATTGTAGAGGCTGAGTTACCTTTAGTCCCTAACCCGGCCACAATCCTATGTGATATACCTGTTGAGGCAAAATATTTCACAGTGATTGACTTGAAAAATGCATTTTTCTCAATCCAATTGCACCGAGAATCACAACATCTGATGTCATTTACATTCAGACAGATGTGTCGGAAAAGCACAAATTTACCCCAGAGGTACTGTGAGGATCCTTCAATTTTCAACAGAGTTCTTCAGATGGACTTCACCAATATTGCATTAGAGAGTGGTTTCTTGCAATATGTGGATGACATCTTAATTTGCAGCACAACAGAGGAAAGATGCAGACGCGATTCTATTCAGCTATTGACTATATTGGCTGAGAAAGGATATAAAGCTGACAAAGAAAAGTTACAATATTGTCAGCAAGAAGTGCTGTATATAGGCCAATTGATCTCACATGAGGGGAAAAGGGTTACCCCGGAAAGGGCTGAAGCCATACTGTACACAGACTGAACACAGCTAAGATAAAAACAGATGCAGAGCTTTTTAGGTCTTTGCAATTATGTCAGGGCATGGGCCTTTGACTACAGCTCATATACCAAGCCCTTGTTATAAGCTCTGAAGAAGGCACAAGTGACGAAAGGAAAAATTGAATGGACTGAGACCATAGAGGAAGGGTTTACTGAACTCAAGAGAGCCATTTGCACCGCACCAGTTTTAGGGATACCCAATCATCCATAGGAATCTTACCTGTTTTCACACACGAATGGCAGCGTCATGACAGCAGTGCTCACACAGAGAACCACATTGGGCCTCATTACGACCCTGGCGCTAAGTGAAAAACGATGGCGGTAAATGGTTACCGCCATCGTTTTCCGCCAGGTCCGATCATGACCCGTGACCGTTAACTACGATGCCATTAGCGGCATCGTAGTTAACGCTGCCGCTAACTGCGCTAAGGGTGCGCGCACGCGACCGGCCACACCGTACTTAGCGCCATGGCGGAAAGGTACGCAAATGCCGACCCAAGCGGACATGCACCTAACGCCATCACCCAGCCCGTTAAGTACCTTACCGCCATGGTGCTAATTACGCCATTGCGAACCAACCGTAAAGGGCCATGTAAAGTGAATGCAGCTGCCACAGGTGCACAGAAACAGCACAGGTGAAGGCAATACAGACTCAGGAAGTACAAAAAGAGCACACCCCACCCCTTCCCACACCCAGTCACACTCCACAATGATACCAATACGACTAGCAATGTTGGGGCTGGAGGACCTGATAGCAATGCATGTGCTACAACAGCAACAACAACAACAGGCAGCACAGAGGAGACGCAGGAGGAGAAGGAGGGCAAGGCAGGCCCAGCAAGCCCCACCAGCACAGCCAGTGCCACCACGCAGGCAGCCCCCAATCCCACGCATCAGAGCCAATCCATTCAACCTCACTGCTGAGCAGATCCACACCCTGTACCGTTTGGACCGGGACACCATCACCGCCATCGTAGACATGATACACAACGACATCGTCAGCATGATAGAAACTCCAACCGCCATCCCCCCCCTACTGAAGGTAGTGTCTGTACTCCACTTCCTGGCCACAGGCACCTACCAGCACACAGTGGGGCACTTGCATGGCATTTCACAACCATTATTCTCACGAACACTCATCCAAGTGCTCGATGCCCTCCTCAAGCACACAGACGACCACATCTCATTACCACGGACTGCCCAGGACATTGCAAACACCAAAGTGGGTTTCCATACAGTAGCCGGCATACCCGGTTGCATTGGTGCCATCGACTGCACCCATGTGGAATTGGTGGTTCCACGTGCCATGGAGGTACCGTACCGCAACCGGAAACAGTTCCACTCAATCAACGTGCAAATGGTCTGTGACTCCAACAAGATCATCACACATTGTTGTGCCCGATTCCACGGATCAACCCATGATTCTATGGTCCTGAGGAACTCCACAATACCACGCTACATGGAGCGACATGCAGGCCCAAGATCCTGGCTACTCGGTGAGTCCAATGTCATGGAAGTGGGCAGGTGAATGACGTACCGATGCATACTCCACCTGGCTGAAAGGGGGGGGGGTGATGCATACTCCACCTGGCTGATAGGGGGGGGGATGATGCATACTCCACCTGGCTGAAAGGGGGGGGGATGATGCATACTCCACCTGGCTGATAGGGGGGGGAATGATGCATACTCCACCTGGCTGAAAGGGGGGGGGGATGATGCATACTCCACCTGGCTGTGAGTAACACAGAGAACGGAGACAGAGGATGGGCACTCACAATGCACTCAACCCCTCTGCATACATTGGGTGATGGCATGCAAAACAGGCCATGGGAGCCATGAGCATATACTGGTTGCATTGTGTGAATCAATTAGTGCATGTAAAAGTGAGCCAAAGTAACAGTTGGATGCAAGCCATGTTGGCACATCATGTTCTTGATCAGACGACATGACTGACACATACATTCTCGCCTACATACAGGTGATGCAGGCTATCCCCTGAAGAGGTGGCTCCTTACACCAGTCCGTAACCCGCAGAACCAGCACGAGGAGGACTTCAACCGTGCACATACACGTACTCGTGTGGTCATAGAGCAGACATTCGGCCTATTGAAGGCACGGTTCCGAAGCCTCAGCAGGTCTGGTGGGGCACTCCTGTACCACCATGAGAAGGTGGCAAAGATCGTCATGGCATGTGTCATGCTACACAATATGTGCGTCAGACGGAATGTGCCCCTGCCCCCTGACGCAGAACTGCAACCACCTGACGATGAGGATGAGGAGGGTGCAGATGGGGCGGCACCCCATGGAGGAGGCGACGCACAGGAGGGGCGTGCAATGCGCCTAAGTATCATCGACCACTGCTTCTAGCACACACGGCTGGTGTGAATCACATGGAGACTGCACTTGGGGCACTGTGTGTCTCTGGGACATGCACACTGTGGACTGTACACCAATAAAGCACACATACGCAATGAAAATGTCCACACATTTCATTTTGGGAAAGAAAAAAGTGCATTTAAACTATGAAACGTCGTGACACACCCCCTCCCCCCTGCACACCCCAACACACCCCCTCCCCCCTGCACACCCCAACACACCCCCTCCCCCCTGCACACCCCAACACACCCCCTCCCCCCTCCCCCCTGCACACCCCAACACACCCCATGTAGGTGTCAACAGATGCCTGTGACAGTGGGCACAGGCTGTTACAAGCCCCCTCTCCCGGCCCCCGGGGCACCCCTGGCTGTGGAGCGCAGGTTACGTCCGGAACGTCGGACGGGGCTGCTCTGTGCAGAACTGGCAGTGGAGGATGTCCCTGCCTGCCCCCGTGCATGCCCGTCCTGTAGGGTGTGGGTGAGCTCAGTGAGCGCACGACGCAAGCCGGCAAGTTCAGCACAGATGTCCCTGGACATGGCCTGCATGGCATCCCTCAGGGTGGCAGTGCTCTGCGCAACTTCGGCCCTTAGGGTCTCCGTGGCCTTTTCAATGGTTGCCCTAGCCCCCACACATTCCGCGGCATGCTCAGCCAGCATCGTGGACAGTTGTTGCTGCCGTTCTGTGATGTCCTCGAGGGACTGCTGCCCCTGCTGGCCCATGGCCAGTGCTGGTGGTGTGATGGAGGGGCTGCTCCCCTCCTGTGGACTGAGGACTGGGCATGGGGTAGAAGGCCACTCCTCTACCTCTGTGTGCCCCTGTGTGTGATCCTCATGGGGGCTGGTGTCTGACAAACAGGGGGAATGTAGTAGGTCAGTGGGGCTTCGGACTTCGTGCTCCTCAATGTCTGAGTCTGAACATGCAGCTATTGCAGCCGTCTCTCCCATGTTGCTGCTGTCCGCTGACCCGGTGCCTTCTGTGGCAGGCAATTTTGGTAATGGTGGAGCAGCTGCTGCTGGCCTGCTGACTACAGGGGTGCTTGCCGGTGGGACGTCCGGTATGCTTGCAGTGGGTCCTGCTTGTTGTGGGGTCTGCCTCACTGCAGCTGAGGTCGAGGGTGCGGGGACGGTATAATTGGCCTTCTTGGCTCTCTTCGTCGCAGGGGTGTCCTGGTCCTCGGGGTGTGAATCTGTGCTTGTGGTGGAGCAAAGGAGGGAGGGCGTTATTGATGGGTCTGCGGACTTTGGAATGACAATGATAGACATTATTCTGGTCAGTAGATGAGGCAGATTTCAGGCAGGGCCATGCAGGTTGTCTCCTTTTAGTGTGGAATGTGGATGCAGGTATGCGGGTGCCAGCAGTGTATACAGGGTGGTGCTCGCATGTGGCTATGGGCAGTGTGGAAATGTGTTGCATTTACACTCTAGGGCAACCTTGTGCTACACATGAATGGACTGCAGTGACTATTGCATGTCTTGTTTGAGGCACCTACCTTCATCGCCTGATGTCGGAGCTCCCCTTTCCATCCCTCCGACGCCTTCAATGGCTTCCATGCCAATCGTGGTTGCACAAATCTCCTCCCACGGTTGGAGTTTTAGTGGGGATTCCGACCCTCCACCGGTACCCATTGCAAGGTTGCGGTTAGCAGAGATGACCGCTCTGACCCGTATGCGGAGGTCGTCCCAGCGCTTCTTGCACTGCTGTGGGGTGCAGGGTACGGTCCCCACCGCGCTGATGCGCTCAACCACCAGGGCCCAGATGGCCTTCTTTTTCCCTATCGCTGTCCTGGTCATTTCAGGGGAGAAAACGACAGCTGCGTTGTCTTGCAGGGTCTCCGCAAGCATGCAGAATTCCTCCCGGCTGAATCTTTCCTGGCGCTGGCGGTCACATGCCTTCTTAACAGCTTTAGGCATTTTTGGGTAGTTGGATAGGTGGGTGATGAGATTCCCAGAGTGAAAGAAAAATGCATTGGCAGAAAGAGAAATTGTCTTCGTTGACGGTTCCGCGAGAATCGATCAAAACAATGTGCAAAGATATGCAGGCACTGCTCTGGTGAAGCACACAGCAAAAAGAGAATTTGGAGTACTCATTAGTGCACGATTACCATCTCACTATGCAGCAGAGGCTGATACTCGCAATTGAGAATCATGCAGACCAGGAAGTAACAGTGTACAGGGACTCTGCCTATGTGACATCAACAGTACATGCAGGCTTAGCGCGCTGGAAAAGGAGGGGTTGCCTCCGAGCGGATGGCACGCCAGTGCAGCACGCAGCCTTATTGGACAGGCTCATCAAGGCACTACAGCTCCCAGTGGGCATAGCAGTCGTGAAATGCGCGGCCCACGCGAAGGGGACAGATTTTATCTCATGAGGAAATCAAGCAGCAGACACAGAGGCCAAGCGTATGACGTCAAAGGGCGAAGCTATAATGGAAGTGGAAACAACTGATGTAAATGAAAAAATGAATGTTGCACGAAGTGAACCTCATAGCTATAATAACATGGGGCAAACCCAGTTAATGTAACTCCAAGGGGAGGCACCACAGGAGGAGAAGAATCTCTGGAAGCGGCGAGGGTGTTCTTTAAACCCCTCTGAAAGCTTGTGGCGAAAAGACAGCACTGGTAAACCAGTAATGCCTACAGCCCTGTTAAAATTAGCATTGGAACAGTTACACTATCCAGCACACATGACAAAAGTAAATTGGGCGGCAACGCTCACTGAAGACTGGGTCATACCGAACTTAGCAGAGCATGTTGCATTTTTTATGATGAACTGTATAATCTGCCAGCAGTTCATGGCTGGGCAGACACTAAAAGTGATTAGAGGAGTCATCCCAAGGCCCAATGAACCTTTTTAGCACTTGCACGCCTATTACGTCAACATGATTCAAGTATGTAACGGGTATAGGTACCTAATTGTTGTGGTGTGTCCATTCTCTAGATGGATAGAAGCAGGTCCATGTACACACCCAGTCTCTACCTGTGCAGCCACATTTGTGGTGAGAGAGGTATTTTACAGGTGGGGAGTATGTGAAGTCATGGGATCAGATAATGGGGCTCACTTTGTCAACAAAGTTTTTGAACAGATTAACTTGTTCCTTGGTATAAATCACAAGTTCTCGTCGGCGAATCACCCGCAAGGTAATGGGTAATGTGAGAAACTCAACGGCTTATTAAAGGAAAGGATAGCCAAGTTGAAGCTTACTCTAAAGACGGAATGGCTACACTGCCTTCCACTGGCACTGTACGCACTCAGAAACCAACCTGGTTCTGACCATCATCTTACGCTGCACGAAATAGCAACAGGGAAAAGGATGCACACTCCCCTGACACCCCGAGACAGAGCTAGGTGTGATGCCCAGCCAACAGGAGAAATCTTAGGGTCTGAAATGCAAAATTACTTGAATTGCATGACATCTTGTCTTACTGTAATTTCAGTCCAGCTGCAGCAACGAAGAAAAGGGTGCAGGGCAGCACCGAACACAGAAGGAGATACTACTACAGACACAGCTCAGAGTCTGTGTGTTCCATCAATCTCCCCTGGAGACACCGTCCTGGTGAAGAATTACACGAGAAAGAAGTGGGATGAGCCAAGGTTTAACGGTCCCTTTACAGTGGAAGACGTTACTCCCTCTGCAGTAAAGCTACAAGGAAGAAGAGCTTGGATCTTTTTGGTTGACATCAAGCCATACATCAGAGAAGGCCCCCTGCCCACACCCCAATGCGCAGAGACCACAGACGACGGGGAAGAACCACAGCACGTACAGACGAGATCCATGACGAGGAAGAAGGATGTATGACCAGCAGCAAAGCAAAGATAAGGAACTTTTGTGCAAAGTTGTGGTTTCATTTTGAACATTCCTCTGAGCAAAAAACAGGATAAGGACATAAAAACGGACCCTCCATCCTAGTTGGAGGGTGAAGAAGAAAAGTGCATGTATAAGCCACAACATAGTCCGTTGACTTTGAACTTTGAAATAAGGCGCTCTGAAGCCTTGATAAGAAAAGGAGATGCCAAATTTTGATCGGGGACACGTACATTGGAGGAAAATACAGTATCCAGATTCTTTCAACAGAGAGACTTGGAATTACTGCAGACAATCAACACAACCATAAAAGGTTTCAACGCAATAAGGGAAGAGTTAAGAGCGATTCGACTAATGACTCTCCAGAACAGATATGTCCTTGACATGATTACAGCCATGGATGAAGGTGTTTGTGCAAAAATCGGAGTATCATGTTGCACATTTATACCTTCTCACGATGAAGAAAATGGAACTCTAACAGAAGCCATTGGTATGCTGACGAAACTACAGAATAAAATGATTTATGAAACTGACGAAGTGAACGACAACAGCTGATTTAGATCTCAATTTTCATGGATTCCACAATGGATGGCAGATGCATTCAAATTCCTAGGAGCCCTGCTAGTGATGATGTTGCTCGAATTCTGTGCTATCAAGATAATAATCTCTCAGTGCCAGAAAACTGCAAAAAAGGCTATAGGGATGAAGATCATGATTGATGTTGAACCAGGATGGAAGCCCAAAGACCTGACTGATGAAGAAATAGGAGATTTTGTGAAAGCCAGCATTTATGCACCAGACGGAACAAAGTTGCTATATACCAGGAAACATAGACATTATGTGGGAAGATGGATCTATTACAGCCCAAATGGACAGTGTCAACTACTGACGTGGAACAAAGATGAACATCTAAGAACAGCAGGAAGTCTAAAAGGAGTTATGAAAATAAGGACCCCAAAGAGACATTTCTTCAGAACGTCATGTATAGACCCAGAAGATGAAGAAAACATGGATCCAGACGATGAAGTGAAATTGAATGCAGAGGATCCAAAGAAGAGGGGTACAAAGGAAGAAATGAGAGTGGTTGATGAATTGCCCAGAGGGGGGAGTGCAGAGGAGGTCCCAAGTACATCCCACACGCCAACCATCCATTTTGAAGTAGCAGGAACGTTCATGCCAAAGTATGTGACGTATGATGAGCAAATAAACAGGCAGAGAGCCAGAGTGGGGCTCTGTCCAGTACCTATCAGAAGAACAGCACCTATTTAAGTACCGACACCAAAGAAAACATGGACAGTAAGGTACCCATTGAGAAAACCATATCAACAAATGGAATGGAATGAAGATCGTCTGAGTACAGTTCCTGAAGAAACCATAAAGGTCTTAATGGAAGACAAGTGGTGATGCTACAAGAACCCGGACTGACTCACATATAAAAGATATGACAACCTGAGAATGATAAAAAGAGATGAAACGCCATGAAAAAGGGACATCGCAAACCTAAAAGTAAAAGGACAATGGCAAATGTAAGAAGCTTATTCCATGAACATTACAAAGACATTCAACCAGGTTACGCATGTACATATGCATGGAAGCGCAAGAAAGCTAAGAAAAGCGTGTGGCTTGATATGCTTAGTAGTAAGGTAGATTGTGGCTAGCACCACCTATACATATCTACCTCAAAAGAAGCATGTTACATAAGTATACTTCCACTATGCACAAGAAGCATAATCAACCAAAGGTTACTAGAGGCTGCATGAGGAGAGCTTCATATTTAACAAATCAAGAATAAAAGGCAGAAACGAAACTCAGCAGAGAAAAATAGTGCCAAAAAGCCAAGGTTGTATCAGCTAAAATAGACAAACAGTAGCTACAATTAATGAAGCAAGGAACAGAATATCCTGCTCAGAAAGGTCAAGATAGAAACCGAAGGCGAGTGGTGGGCAAAATGAAAATAAAATACATGAATTACATGGAGAATAAGGCAATTTTACGGTGTCTGAATTACGTGACCAGCCGAGCGAGAAAAAAGTGAGACTTTCACACCTGTGCATGGCGGAGTGCCATGCAAAGATATCAGAACTTTTTCCAGACAGAGATGCAGTTTCAAGGCCAACCACAGTGAAATAATTGACACCTGACCGCTGGAGTGATGATTGAGTGTAGCAATAATTGGAGGAAGGCCGGGAGAGCTGACAGGCACCCTGCATCTGGCTGACCATTCTGCATGCTGCTAACCAAATTGGAAGAGTATGAGTGGGGTTGGTGCCAACCCAATCATGGTGGACCAAGTAATCTAGGGTACTATAGTTAGTCATACTTTTTGTGATGTCTACAGTAGCCATTTTTAAGGTAGGGCTTAGATGTCCCACCTGCCAGTGTTTACCCAATCCCCTTACTCCGTTACCATATACAGATATAGTACCTATATTAAAGTTACCTTCCTAGAACCAATAGAATTGCATGCCAACTTGTAAGCTTTACACGTCAGTGATGGCGAGTTGTTAGTATAAATGATGTGTTTTGAATGAAGTTTGTTGGAGTTGTGAAGCGAGAAGGAAGATCACGCAACTGCGGATATTCATGAAACTCCCTGTTTTTTGTACTTGTCATTAAACGGACTACCTTTGCCAAACCATTGAATTGTCATTATTCATTTGATGCTTGAGTATTAATCTGCATCCCCATCCATCTCACGGGTGCTGCTAATCCATCTTAAAGTGCTATTGGGAAACCCCCAGCTTTATGGGCCAGTTGGGGTCCTGGTGCACAGGTCCAAGAGAGAGAGGTAGTGAGAGGGATAGAGAGAGGGATGTCGGTAGAGATGAAAGCATGCAAAGTGTGGCCAGCTGTGTGCATGGAGTCAGAGGGTAAGATAGTGAGGGAGAGAGAATTGCATAGGTTGCAGAAAGATCCTGAGGAGTCAGTAGAGTCCAGATGGATGTTGAGGTCACCCAGCAGGAGGAGTTGAGAGGAGGAGAAAAGTAGAGAGGAGGCCAAGTCAGCCCATTTGGAGAGGAAGAGGGTGGACTGTCCTGGTGGCCGATAGAAGGTGGCCAGAAAGAGAGAAGATTTAGGAGAGAGTGAGAGCCTGCAGACTAGGGACTCGAAGGAGGAGTAGGGATCATGGATTCATGTATCCATTCTGGAAAGATCAGCGCCACTCCCCATCCTGGCCTCTTGGGCCTGGGCGCAGAGAGGATCTTGTATCCTTCAGGGAGGAGTGTGTCAAAGCTTGTGATAGAGCTATCTTTGAACCATGTCTCTGTGATTGTGAGCACATAAAGATCCATGAGTTCAATGAGGTTACAGATGTCTGACGAGTGTTTGACAGCAGAGTGAGAGTTAAGCGTGGCAATATGGAGCAGCTTGCCGTCTTTGAAGGTCTTCTGTAAGGAGTTGTAGGGAGCGGTGGTCCCACCTGAGGCAAGCAAACCGGAGGAATAGTGGAGGGTGATCAGTGGAGCTAAGCATGACAAGGGAGCCCGGACAGTGAAGAAAGGTAAGGGAGCCTGTGCAGAGGAGGAGGAAGACACAGTAGGGAAGGGAGTCTGTGCGAAGGAGGAGGAAGGCACAGTGGGCAAGGGAGCTTGTGCGGAGGAAGGCAAAATAGGCAAGGGAGCCTGTGCAGATGTGGAGGTCATCATAGTAGGTAGGGGAGCCTGTTCAGGGAGAGAGGTAAGATTTGAGAGGTGAGGTAAGAGCCTGTCAAAAAGAAGAAGGTTGGGTTGATGACTTTGGCCTGTGAATTCTCCACTCTCCAACAACTTTGGAACACTCTCCTGGCCCAGGTCTTGAAGGGCTTCCTTTCCTTTTGCATCCTTCTGGGACTTACTCCTCAGCTCTCCTCTTTAAGATCTGTTCCACTCTCCTCCTGTTTGTCTACTCCTCTCTATTGCTCCCTTTCACCGCATGTTTTTTTCTCTCTCTTTTATGATGCTCCCCTCACCCCCTTTGCTATGTCTTCCTCTGTGTGCTTCACCTCCTCCTTCCCATGGGCCTCTCTATACCTTCATAATTAATATGGGTATCTCTGACTGCCTCCTCTTGGACCTCCATTTCATCTTCTCTCACTCCACTTACTTTCCAAGAGACTCAGCACCCACACTTCCAATCCGTCGGGTTTGCTTTTTTAGACCATGGCAGTTAGAGATGTTTGGCAGTTGTGTGCGGTTCAAGAGTGGGCTTTGACATTGGTGTATACTTGGAGAGAGTACAATTTCCCTATGAGAGATCACTCATGCGGCGGGCCGCCACAAGCTCAGTGCACCAAGGCTATATAATGGGCATCTGCCATCATGAAGTCAAGCGGTGCTTCCCTTCTGTCCACCGAGCTTGGTGATGTCCTTGTGGTAGTCTGCTGCAGAATTACGGTGGCCGCTAATTACGGTGGCCGCTACTTACGGTGGCGGAAGTGCACCTTGCTCGCTTTACGATGCCGGTAGGGGCCTTTTCCGCCATGGCGTTAATTGCATTACCGCCATGGCGTAATGCTCGTGCGCGATGGGTCGTAATGTGGCGCTCTTTACGCCATCGGCCCACGGCGTAAACGCTCATTACGCCATGGCGGTAATGACGGAAGATTACCGCCTGGGTCGTAATGAGGCCCATTGAGTACAAGCCCCTGGCATACTAAAGTGGGAATTTGGACCCAGTGATGAGGGGCCAATTCCCGTGCAAACAAAGTTTAGCTGCTGCAGTGTTCGCCATAGATAAAGCTACAACCATTGTGATGGGATGCTCCATGACGTTGTACGTTGAGCACACACTATTTTCTATTCTAGAGAAACCAAAGGGCACATTGACATCGCAGAGAGCTTCTGCTTATGAAGTGATCATATCGAATCCAACAATTAAGATAGTTTGATGCAAGATAATGAACCCAGCTATGTTCATAGCAGAGCCAGTCACTGAAGAAGAGCCAATACATTATTGTGCAAATTATGAAGAATTTTATGATGAGATTCCCAGAGTGAAAGAAAATGCATTGGCAGAAAGAGAAATTGTCTTCGTTGACGGTTCCGCGAGAATCGATCAAAACAATGTGCAAAGATATGCAGGCACTGCTCTGGTGAAGCACACATCAAACAGAGAATTTGGAGTACTCATTAGTGCACGATTACCATCTCACTATGCAGCAGAGGCTGATACTCGCAATTGAGAATCATGCAGACCAGGAAGTAACAGTGTACAGGGACTCTGCCTATGTGACATCAACAGTACATGCAGGCTTAGCGCGCTGGAAAAGGAGGGGTTACCTCCGAGCGGATGGCACGCCAGTGCAGCACGCAGCCTTATTGGACAGGCTCATCAAGGCACTACAGCTCCCAGTGGGCATAGCAGTCGTGAAATGCGCGGCCCACGCGAAGGGGACAGATTTTATCTCATGAGGAAATCAAGCAGCAGACACAGAGGCCAAGCGTATGACGTCAAAGGGCGAAGCTATAATGGAAGTGGAAACAACTGATGTAAATGAAAAAATGATTGTTGCACAAAGTGAACCTCATAGCTATAATAACATGGGGCAAACCCAGTTAATGTAACTCCAAGGGGAGGCACCACAGGAGGAGAAGAATCTCTGGAAGCGGCGAGGGTGTTCTTTAAACCCCTCTGAAAGCTTGTGGCGAAAAGACAGCACTGGTAAACCAGTAATGCCTACAGCCCTGTTAAAATTAGCATTGGAACAGTTACACTATCCAGCACACATGACAAAAGTAAATCGGGCGGCAACGCTCACTGAAGACTGGGTCATACCGAACTTAGCAGAGCATGTTGCATTTTTTATGATGAACTGTATAATCTGCCAGCAGTTCATGGCTGGGCAGACACTAAAAGTGATTAGAGGAGTCATCCCAAGGCCCAATGAACCTTTTTAGCACTTGCACGTCTATTACGTCAACATGATTCAAGTATGTAACGGGTATAGGTACCTAATTGTTGTGGTGTGTCCATTCTCTAGATGGATAGAAGCAGGTCCATGTACACACCCAGTCTCTACCTGTGCAGCCACATTTGTGGTGAGAGAGGTATTTTACAGGTGGGGAGTATGTGAAGTCATGGGATCAGATAATGGGGCTCACTTTGTCAACAAAGTTTTTGAACAGATTAACTTGTTGCTTGGTATAAATCACAAGTTCTCGTCGGCGAATCACCCGCAAGGTAATGGGTAATGTGAGAAACTCAACGGCTTATTAAAGGAAAGGATAGCCAAGTTGAAGCTTACTCTAAAGACGGAATGGCTACACTGCCTTCCACTGGCACTGTACGCACTCAGAAACCAACCTGGTTCTGACCATCATCTTACGCTGCACGAAATAGCAACAGGGAAAAGGATGCACACTCCCCTGACACCCCGAGACAGAGCTAGGTGTGATGCCCAGCCAACAGGAGAAATCTTAGGGTCTGAAATGCAAAATTACTTGAATTGCATGACATCTTGTCTTACTGTAATTTCAGTCCAGCTGCAGCAACGAAGAAAAGGGTGCAGGGCAGCACCGAACACAGAAGGAGATACTACTACAGACACAGCTCAGAGTCTGTGTGTTCCATCAATCTCCCCTGGAGACACCGTCCTGGTGAAGAATTACACGAGAAAGAAGTGGGATGAGCCAAGGTTTAACGGTCCCTTTACAGTGGAAGACGTTACTCCCTCTGCAGTAAAGCTACAAGGAAGAAGAGCTTGGATCTTTTTGGTTGACATCAAGCCATACATCAGAGAAGGCCCCCTGCCCACACCCCAATTCGCAGAGACCACAGACGACGGGGAAGAACCACAGCACGTACAGACGAGATCCATGACGAGGAAGAAGGATGAATGACCAGCAGCAAAGCAAAGATAAGGAACTTTTGTGCAAAGTTGTGGTTTCATTTTGAACATTCCTCTGAGCAAAAAACGGGATAAGGACATAAAAACGGACCCTCCATCCTAGTTGGAGGGTGAAGAAGAAAAGTGCATCTATAAGCCACAACATAGTCCGTTGACTTTGAACTTTGAAATAAGGCGCTCTGAAGCCTTGATAAGAAAAGGAGATGCCAAATTTTGATCGGGGACACGTACATTGGAGGAAAATACAGTATCCAGATTCTTTCAACAGAGAGACTTGGAATTACTGCAGACAATCAACACAACCATAAAAGGTTTCAACGCAATAAGGGAAGAGTTAAGAGCGATTCGACTAATGACTCTCCAGAACAGATATGTCCTTGACATGATTACAGCCATGGATGAAGGTGTTTGTGCAAAAATCGGAGTATCATGTTGCACATTTATACCTTCTCACGATGAAGAAAATGGAACTATAACAGAAGCCATTGGTATGCTGACGAAACTACAGAATAAAATGATTTATGAAACTGACGAAGTGAACGACGACAGCTGATTTAGATCTCAATTTTCATGGGTTCCACAATGGATGGCAGATGCATTCAAATTCCTAGGAGCCCTGCTAGTGATGATATTGCTCGAATTCTGTGCTATCAAGATAATAATCTCTCAGTGCCAGAAAACTGCGAAAAAGGCTATAGGGATGAAGATCATGATTGATGTTGAACCAGGATGGAAGCCCAAAGACCTGACTGATGAAGAAATAGGAGATTTTGTGAAAGCCAGCATTTATGCACCAGACGGAACAAAGTTGCTATATACCAGGAAACATAGACATTATGTGGGAAGATGGATCTATTACAGCCCAAATGGACAGTGTCAACTACTGACGTGGAACAAAGATGAACATCTAAGAACAGCAGGAAGTCTAAAAGGAGTTATGAAAATAAGGACCCCAAAGAGACATTTCTTCAGAACGTCATGTATAGACCCAGAAGATGAAGAAAACATGGACCCAGACGATGAAGTGAAATTGAATGCAGAGGATCCAAAGAAGAGGGGTACAAAGGAAGAAATGAGAGTGGTTGATGAATTGCCCAGAGGGGGGAGTGCAGAGGAGGTCCCAAGTACATCCCACACGCCAACCATCCATTTTGAAGTAGCAGGAACGTTCATGCCAAAGTATGTGACGTATGATGAGCAAATAAACAGGCAGAGAGCCACAGTGGGGCTCTGTCCAGTACCTATCAGAAGAACAGCACCTATTTAAGTACCGACACCAAAGAAAACATGGACAGTAAGGTACCCATTGAGAAAACCATATCAACAAATGAAATGGAATGAAGATCGTCTGAGTACAGTTCCTGAAGAAACCATAAAGGTCTTAATGGAAGACAAGTGGTGATGCTACAAGAACCCGGACTGACTCACATATAAAAGATATGACAACCTGAGAATGATAAAAAGAGATGAAACGCCATGAAAAAGGGACATCGCAAACCTAAAAGTAAAAGGACAATGGCAAATGTAAGAAGCTTATTCCATGAACATTACAAAGACATTCAACCAGGTTACGCATGTACATATGCATGGAAGCGCAAGAAAGCTAAGAAAAGCGTGTGGCTTGATATGCTTAGTAGTAAGGTAGATTGTGGCTAGCACCACCTATACATATCTACCTCAAAAGAAGCATGCTACATAAGTATACTTCCACTATGCACAAGAAGCATAATCAACCAAAGGTTACTAGAGGCTGCATGAGGAGAGCTTCATATTTAACAAATCAAGAATAAAAGGCAGAAACGAAACTCAGCAGAGAAAAATAGTGCCAAAAAGCCAAGGTTGTATCAGCTAAAATAGACAAACAGTAGCTACAATTAATGAAGCAAGGAACAGAATATCCTGCTCAGAAAGGTCAAGATAGAAACCGAAGGCGAGTGGTGGGCAAAATGAAAATAAAATACATGAATTACATGGAGAATAAGGCAATTTTACGGTGTCTGAATTACGTGACCAGCTGAGCGAGAAAAAAGTGAGACTTTCACACCTGTGCATGGCGGAGTGCCATGCAAAGATATCAGAACTTTTTCCAGACAGAGATGCAGTTTCAAGGCCAACCACAGTGAAATAATTGACACCTGACCGCTGGAGTGATGATTGAGTGTAGCAATAATTGGAGGAAGGCCGGGAGAGCTGACAGGCACCCTGCATCTGGCTGACCATTCTGCATGCTGCTAACCAAATTGGAAGAGTATGAGTGGGGTTGGTGCCAACCCAATCATGGTGGACCAAGTAATCTAGGGTACTATAGTTAGTCATACTTTTTGTGATGTCTACAGTAGCCATTTTTAAGGTAGGGCTTAGATGTCCCACCTGCCAGTGTTTACCCAATCCCCTTACTCCGTTACCATATACAGATATAGTACCTATATTAAAGTTACCTTCCTAGAACCAATAGAATTGCATGCCAACTTGTAAGCTTTACACGTCAGTGATGGCGAGTTGTTAGTATAAATGATGTGTTTTGAATGAAGTTTGTTGGAGTTGTGAAGCGAGAAGGAAGATCACGCAACTGCGGATATTCATGAAACTCCCTGTTTTTTGTACTTGTCATTAAACGGACTACCTTTGCCAAACCATTGAATTGTCATTATTCATTTGATGCTTGAGTATTAATCTGCATCCCCATCCATCTCACGGGTGATGCTAATCCATCTTAAAGTGCTATTGGGAAACCCCCAGCTTTATGGGCCAGTTGGGGTCCTGGTGCACAGGTCCAAGAGAGAGAGGTAGTGAGAGGGATAGAGAGAGGGATGTCGGTAGAGATGAAAGCATGCAAAGTGTGGCCAGCTGTGTGCATGGAGTCAGAGGGTAAGATAGTGAGGGAGAGAGAATTGCATAGGTTGCAGAAAGATCCTGAGGAGTCAGTAGAGTCCAGATGGATGTTGAGGTCACCCAGCAGGAGGAGTTGAGAGGAGGAGAAAAGTAGAGAGGAGGCCAAGTCAGCCCATTTGGAGAGGAAGAGGGTGGACTGTCCTGGTGGCCGATAGAAGGTGGCCAGAAAGAGAGAAGATTTAGGAGAGAGTGAGAGCCTGCAGACTAGGCACTCGAAGGAGGAGTAGGGATCATGGATTCATGTATCCATTCTGGAAAGATCAGCGCCACTCCCCATCCTGGCCTCTTGGGCCTGGGCGCAGAGAGGATCTTGTATCCTTCAGGGAGGAGTGTGTCAAAGCTTGTGACAGAGCTATCTTTGAACCATGTCTCTGTGATTGTGAGCACATAAAGATCCATGAGTTCAATGAGGTTACAGATGTCTGACGAGTGTTTGACAGCAGAGTGAGAGTTAAGCGTGGCAATATTGAGCAGCTTGCCGTCTTTGAAGGTCTTCTGTAAGGAGTTGCAGGGAGCGGTGGTCACACCTGAGGCAAGCAAACCGGAGGAATAGTGGAGGGTGATCAGTGGAGCTAAGCATGACAAGGGAGCCCGGACAGTGAAGAAAGGTAAGGGAGCCTGTGCAGAGGAGGAGGAAGACACAGTAGGGAAGGGAGTCTGTGCGAAGGAGGAGGAAGGCACAGTGGGCAAGGGAGCCTGTGTGGAGGAAGGCAAAATAGGCAAGGGAGCCTGTGCAGATGTGGAGGTCGTCATAGTAGGTAGGGGAGCCTGTTCAGGGAGAGAGGTAAGATTTGAGAGGTGAGGTAAGAGCCTGTCAAAAAGAAGAAGGTTGGGTTGATGACTTTGGCCTGTGAATTCTCCACTCTCCATCAACTTTGGAACACTCTCCTGGCCCAGGTCTTAAAGGGCTTCCTTTCCTTTTGCATCCTTCTGGGACTTACTCCTCAGCTCTCCTCTTTAAGATCTGTTCCACTCTCCTCCTGTTTGTCTACTCCTCTCTATTGCTCCCTTTCACCGCATGTTTTTTTCTCTCTCTTTTATGATGCTCCCCTCACCCCCTTTGCTATGTCTTCCTCTGTGTGCTTCACCTCCTCCTTCCCATGGGCCTCTCTATACCTTCATAATTAATATGGGTATCTCTGACTGCCTCCTCTTGGACCTCCATTTCATCTCACTCCACTTACTTTCCAAGAGACTCAGCACCCACACTTCCAATCCGTCGGGTTTGCTTTTTTAGACCATGGCAGTTAGAGATGTTTGGCAGTTGTGGGCGGTTCAAGAGTGGGCTTTGACATTGGTGTATACTTGGAGAGAGTACAATTTCCCTATGAGAGATCACTCATGCGGCGGGCCGCCACAAGCTCAGTGCACCAAGGCTATATAATGGGCATCTGCCATCATGAAGTCAAGCGGTGCTTCCCTTCTGTCCACCGAGCTTGGTGATGTCCTTGTGGTAGTCTGCTGCAGAATTCCAATGGCAGAAGGATCTCTGTTCACCGTTGAACTGGTCCTCGATCCACAGATTGATGTTGGATGGTTAATGGTGGCTACACGAGCTGTGCCAATTCCTATTGTGTACTTGTTCTCAACAGAAAAGTGACATTTAGTTGTGATGACATGCTCGACCCAGGGATGGCATGTGAAACATTCTTATTTCATCTCCAAAGCTAGGTTATTTCTGTAGGGTTCTCAGATGTTTAAAACACGAGACTAGGAATGGGGATCCCTCATTTACTGCCTGCAGTGCCAGCCTCACAGAGCAGCTTCTCCCAGCCCCCTTCTCCTAGCTTCCCTCCTTTGACATCGTCACAGTGTACAGCTCCTTTTAAACTTCACAAGTCACCCTTCTGCTTACTGCTATTGTGCTTACCATGCTACCATCCCCAGTTTAGCAACCTCAAATCCCCCTCAGACATCCTCTCATCTGTCCTCTCACTCCACAAGTTCAATAAACATCCATGTGCCACCAGCCATCCCCCCACAGGCTGCATCCCCTCCAAACGTATGCTGCAACCGCCACTGGATAGGTCACTTCAGCCAGTCAACCCAGACCTCATTCTGCTCTCCTGGCCATAAGGAAATACTCCAGCAGGCTTTAGATTGGTGCCGCCAAATACAATCAACGCCATAAGTTCCTAAACCAGGCCATCTAGTTATGCATCTAAATAAGGAACCAAGCCTAAGTGTCACTAGGGGTTCCCAAAATGCTGCCCATCAAACAAGCAAAGCTATTTAAAGTGCTCTGCTCACTGGGCAAAGCACTCCAGACCAGACGCCCCATCAACAGTGGAAACATCCCCCCATACTGCACCCGGCATGGGAGCTAAATACACCTGCGCAAAACCAGTACAGGGCGAGAATAAGGCCTACGAGTGGTGGGTGGCTATGGGTCCAGGGCTCGGAAGCCTTGAACCCAAGAAGGCCTAAGCAGGAATTACAATGCAACAGGAATGCTCCCTTCATTAAAGCTTTCTGTATATATCCAATCTATAATTTACCCTGTTCTAAGCGTGTGATTTTTGGTTCCTTGAAACATGATCATTGCCTTTAACACCCAACAATGCATTTCGGTACATTAGAGCAGCTTCAGGGCGCAGAACTATATTGAGTACCATTACAATAACAACTATTATTCCAGTGCTTAGAAGCAAGACCAATCCAGCATGTAACCATATAACAACAGGGTATTACAACTAATATTATATGAACCAACACAAATAACAAAAACGCTGCATCGTTATGTATAATCCAAAACTACTCAAAGTAGAGTTGAGCGCATTTTTGAAAAAGAATTCAGTTCATGAAGTTTGCTCTGAAAAAGTATTTTTCTTTTGCCGGCAGACTTTGTCTTAAAGGTATATGTGCAAAATACTCTATAGGGCCCTTGCCCTGAGGTGCCCGGGGGCACTTCACAGCATTAAAAATGATTATGTGCTACAAGACCTGCAGGTCAGAGGCAGGGCATGAGCAGAATGTGAAGAAGGAAGAGCAGCGCTCTGATCGCATGCAGAGATGCAGTTCTGTATTCATGCTGCCTGCTCAACAGACACTCTTCAAACGGAGCCCAGAAATCCAGGGAGCTTTGCCATCTCACTGGCACACCAGTACCGTCTCTGTCAGTCTCCACGGCGAAGCTGAAGTCGATGGCCCGGCATTCACCGCCGGCTCAGAGGTTTCATCTGTCAGCACTAGGGTTGGTACACATGATTATTTCTGAAAGACAAGTAGCCTACTCCCTGTAATGAAGTGCTTCCTTGGGGTAGGATCGCTCTTTGCTTTGCTGAGACGGGAGGGAGACAGAGCGATACGCCATCTGTGGATCTGCCTTTTCTTTCCAACTTCCATCCTTTACATCTGAAGAAATGGGGGGGATTGAAACACATTCTGACGAGCCTTCTGAATTGGTATAACGAGCAATAGACTTGTCCATAATTGTGCATCCTGAGTGTGGGCAAGGATACTGACCTATAGTACTTCAAGAAACCCAGTGACCTTCCATGGAGATGCTCGGCCCCAGTTCAAAGTCCTTATCTTGGAGTTTCAGTTTCAAGATTGTCCAATAATTTATGCCCTACGGGTCGCCACGCATCCAGATTCAAGCAATCGACATATATGTGAAAAAGGAAATAAGAAAGGACGGTATGAAAAATGGCTAAGCATATAAAAATAGACATGAAAATGGGATACACCCTGCAAACTTCAAACGTTTCAATTCCTTCCAATTGAGCAATGGCTACAAATCAAAACATTGGCATTTCTGGCCAATAATACCCTCACCGTACAGGATCCGTTCTTCCATGTGTGTAAACCTTACCACCACACGTCTTGACGAGATTTGCATTTAAATTCCCTCAATCTGCTCGCTGCACATTATTACAAGATGCAAAGGACAGGACAGTCCATCTCAGTCCTAACCCTGGAACTCTTTGTTGTTTGATCAGAGAAATCTAGAAAGTTGTTGCTTCAGGAGGAACAGAAAATGCACCTGAAGCATCACAACTCCGGGCGTGCAACCATCTGTCCAATAAAGAGAGCTAACCTGCATGTGCCCTCAAGACATACTCTCAAATATAAACAAAAGGTTGACCAGAAAAAGCAACTCGAGAAGCCTTAAACAAGTGTCATGTGTCATATCCTATTTACAACATTGCAGCAAGCATGGGTGGCAACTTGAAGAACACCATTTAACCACATGTGAATATGTA
The DNA here is from genome assembly GCF_040938575.1 of Ambystoma mexicanum. NCBI lineage: Eukaryota > Metazoa > Chordata > Amphibia > Caudata > Ambystomatidae > Ambystoma > Ambystoma mexicanum. Next base: position 400,460,185 of record NC_090925.1, on the reverse strand, counting down.
AATTAGCCCCAAAATGAATCGTGAAGGGTATTCTCGTGGGCAGCCATTTTAAAGTGCATCTTTGCCTTCCTAGAGCAACTTTTACAAAGTCATAACACTAGACTCACGACTGTTCAGCTCTGGCTTCTTAGTGCCTGACAGTAAATACAAGGCAGCACAGTTTCACTGTAGTACACAATAGATAATATAAGTGAAACTGACATTTCTTCTTAGCTGTCACTGTCTTCATGTCTGGTTATTGGGTTGGACGTCTTCCTGTCACATTGCCAGTGTGATGTGTGTAATTGACCGGGGACCATATGGGGGTATATCAAACTGGTTGACCTTTAAATATGATATGAAATGAGATTTTGAGTGTGATTGGTAATGATGAGATTGTTAGGATTGTTGTGCATTTTAGGAAAAAAATGATTAACCGTTCATGTACACTTTTTTCACTGTTTTGTATTGTCTGCAATTACATGTTATTATTGGTTGGAGTGTACTGAATTGTGTGTAAGGTTTAAATAAACCAGCTCAATAAATAAAGAAACTGGATGGAGATGTGAGGCCACTATGATGCTTCTCCCTGGCAGCTGCTGATGATTTTGCTAGTTGGATCCTGATTTCCCTGCATGATTCTTCTAGGGTTATAGTTTTCTTTTTAACATTCATCTTTGTTCCAGAAAGGAACCCATATAAAAATGCCATCAAAATTATGTCTTTTCACAAATTAGAGACGGCAGGGTGGATTTTGGGAAGTTTTGTCCCTTTCTTTGGACTAGGAGAGAGGCTGCAGTATGCAAGCATCTATATCCTGACATTCAGTTTTTGAGCATAATAGTTGTTGGAGGACCACTTTTTGCAGAGGTGCTGCAAAGGGAGGGACTGCTTTTCTATGCAGTGATAAAAGTGAAGTGTGTTCTTGATCGCAGACCTAGTGTTCATAATGCCCCCTTTAGGATGATGAGGTCCAGAGAAGTAGGTACCAGGGGAGTTGTTGCTGAACTTGTGGAAGGGAGGGGTTCGTGACCTCAGCATTGTATGGGGGGACACGCCAAAGCAATTGGACAATCATTTTTTGCTGTTTCTTATTTTTTCTCTTTAATTTCTTTTTGCTTTGACTTTTTGCAGTTCACGCTATTTCTATTCGTTCTTTCATGACTTTCTTTTTTTTTCCAGAAACCTTTTTCCCCTTCAGTCTCATCTGTCAAATCACTTTATCATTGCCTCTTTCACCTGCTTTTGTCTCTTTTCTTTGCCTCTTTCATGTGCCCCCAATGATTTTGCTGCTGTCTCTGTCTCCCGCTCTTAAGCAGGGAGTCAGCCCCCACACTCTCTCGAGTCACATGACAGTCTGTTTTAAGCTGGAGGCCACTGAGTCAAACTCCAAGAAGATAGCTTGGCTTGTTATGCACCTGCTGTAGATTGCTGTATGCAATCAAACGGTACACCTGCCTTAGGGCCTGGCAGGGAGGAAGGAAGGAGAGGGAAATATGGAGAAAAGGAGTGGAAGAAAGTAAATAGAGGGAAGAAGGTAGGTAAATACAGGGAGAGAATGAGGTCGGGAGTGGGCTAGAGATAGAAATATGGAGAGTAGGGGAGGGAGTTTGGGGGTGAGAAAGAGCATTAGTAAGTGGGCTCAGGAAGGGGTATCTCTATATAAGGACTTTTTGTAGTTTATTGATTAATTTAGTCACTGGTTTGATTCTGTTTAAGATCAATATAAACAACCTTTTCTTTAGTAGAAAAGCACTGTCAATCAGAGCTTTGAGGATTAATTTTGTGTGGTAGTTTTAAAGCATAGTACGAGATTTTTTTAGATTTTATCATGAGCTTGTAAATAACTCTATGGTTGAATGAAATTATTTTGTAAATTTGGTTTTCTGGAATGTTTTATTGTGGCTATGTTAACATTGGAAGATGTAGTGCTAGGTTCATTTTTAGGTCTGCTTTCATTTCTACATTTTTTTACTACTATTTTTTGAAAGAGGGGGCTTACTTTATTTTAGTGCTAACTGGTTTACTTTTGTTGGATGAGATTACTACCAGTTCTGTTTAATTGTTTTGTAAAAATTGTTTCAGAGGCGGATTACTGTATGGCTTGTTCTTGTTTCTATCTGCTCCATATTTTCTTTGTTTTCTACAGAGTAGGTTTTTGGTAGGCATTCTGCTGTGTCTGTTAGGAAACATAGTGTGTGTTTCAAAGTTGTGGAATGGTTATGCATGTATTATTGTAAGAAAATGATGGATGTGTATGTGTCATTGTAGAGATGAAATGAGTGTTGTGCAATTGTATAGTGGGATGATAGGTGTGGTTGAGAAGGTTTTAAGAGGAAGAGGCTCTGTGTGTGTCATGGGTTTGTGTAAATGTGAGATTGTAATTGGGTGGTGTATGAAATAAGTATATTCATGTGATGGGTAATGGGCAATAAAGTATTGATTGTAGGATGTGTTGTTGGGCAGTACTGGTGGTAGTGAGTAAGGGAGTGGTGGTGTGATTCAATAAGTGGGAATATTATGTGTTGAGGATAACAGTGGTTGATGTAATGGTTTGATTTATTGTGCAGGTATGAGGGTTGTTTGGGTATAATTCAAAGGGGTGAGGAAGAGTGTTTATGAGTAGTAATGTATGTTATTAATTTGGAATGCAATGAGTGTGAACGCTTTTGGGTTGGAGTTGAGGACTTGAGGAGTATAGGCGTATGGAAGAATAAAGAAAGGCAATTGTGGTATAGAAGTTGATGAGAGGCGGTTTGTTTTTTTAGGAGATACAGAATTGGTTGTGTATTGAATAAAGAGCAATGTCGACATAGGATTAGAAAGAGTGATGCAATAGAATGAGTAATAGTGAAATACACTACTGTTGAGTAGAAAATAATATGTTAGGTTAATATATAGTGAAAGCACGTTATTACAATCAGAGAGATATACATGCTATATTAATACACTTACTTTGTAGGATGTGAAGAGTTTTCTTTGATTGGTAGATGTCTTTGAGAATCTTCTGTTTTCCTATAATTGTAAAAGAAAGTTAGTTGGGGTATGTGGTAATGGTGAAGTAGTTTCATTAGCAAAGGTTGTTATTTGTTAACATAGGAGTGAAAAGAGTGAATTAAATGGTGTTATGTGTGGAGTGCTAAAATATGTTAACTCTTTTATTGAAATGATTGCACTATGTGAAGTGCAGTTTAGCATATTGTAAACAGCAGTGTGAAAAGGATGAATTTGTAGTGCATTTTTGCAGCACAGGAAATGTTACAGTAGGTCTAATATACAATGGTATAAGCTGTACAGCAAAGTTTGCCTTGGTGCAAAAAAGCATGAACAATGTATCTTTTTGCAGTAGGGCAATTTTTGTCCTGGTATGTTTAATATGGAAAGTGCACTTGATGTGGTGGAAAGCATGTGTAATGTGTTGCAGTGTTTATAAAATCTAGGGCAAACTGTGGGCTAGTGTTAATACTTTGGAATTTTGTAGTTGCCGTAGTGCATGTTTTTAATCTATTGTGTGTTGTAGTAGTGGTTGGAAAAGACTAGTCTTTTTCTATGTAAGGAAAAGTGTTGCGTTTAGGCTTCCGTGTTTGTAGTAGGAATGTATTAAAAGTGGGAAAATGTGTACATACATTGTCATTATGCACATACAGTAGGTGGTGAATGGTGGCACTGTAAGGAATGTAATGGCAAAGGTTGAAAAATATGATATTTATAAATAAGGAAAAATGTTATTTTAAAAATGTTTCTTTTTAAGAGCATTTTGTTAAAAATAAAAAAATGCATATGTGGATCTAGAGATGCAGTGTTTGCAACTTGTCTGTACAGGTAAGGGAAATGCAGTGGCAAACGAGTTGTACAGAACTGATAAGTGGCAGTTGGTATGATGAAGTCCAATATGTTAGCAGTACATGTAAGTAACTGCGGCTCGATGTGACCAGGTGCAGAATGTTGCAATACATGGCATTTGAAAGCAGTGGTTAAAAAGAGAATATGCTTATTGAGATGCTTATTACAGGGTAAGTGGCAGCAATTCTATATCTATATTTAGAGAGGTGATGAAAAAAGTTAATTTTAAAAATATGAGCATAACTGTACTATGTCTTGTTAAATGAAGATATTGTTGAATCTGCAAATAGAAATCTTGGAGAGTTTCACAGTAGTGTTTGATGTAGGAGGCTGTGAATGACAGGAGATGTACTCTGAGACTTGAAATGTGCATCTGAAGTCTTGAACTGAGGTGACAGGGTTACATGTAGAGTTTTTGGATGTGATTGAAGGATGGATTTGGGACTGTTTGAAAGTTGCCAATGAGGCAGTGTTACAAACATAAAGGTAAACAAGGTAGAAGGGTTGCCCTGTGCGATGGTGTCTGCGGACATCTGTGATAGTCTGTGTACCACATGTGCCATCTGGATCTTTTAAGGATGCCTGGCATAGAAATAGGACTGCAGAGACTGCAGACAGTCTCGGACATCAGCGGATGTCAGGGGATTAGCCAATCAGGTTTTGTGGTTGTGGAGGAGGAGTTGAAGTGTAAAGGAACATAGGGTAGCACATTTTTTCTTTCTTGTGTGAAGTGGCAGAAGAATGGCTATAGCTATGAAAAAGCAGAGTGTGTGGATGCTGGGAGATTCATGGATCCATTCATTGAAGGTTTACACTGAGCACTGTGGTATTTCTGCTAATGTTGGATTGGAAGAAGTGGAAGTTTCCTGGTATGCAGTTTGTGGGTTAAAATGGGCAACCTTATTACCATTCTGTAAGAATATAGTTCTGTTTAAATGTCCGGACATCATTATTATACATTGTGGAAGCAACAGTTTAGGGTATATGACTGCAGTATCCTTGCAGTATGCCATGAAGGACATGTTGAAAAGGCTAATGGAACTTGTTCTAGCTTTAAAGATTATTTTTTCACAAATGAATCAAATGCAAATGTGGAAACATTCAAACTTGTTTTGTCCACAAAGGGAAAAAGCCAGGCAGCATGAATGAAGCTGTATGTGATCTTTTACAAGGTGTTGGAATTACCTCTTTTGACAATTAGCAATAACCAAAAAGACAGGGTGGATTCCACCATGTAAAACCTGGTGCTCACTTCTTGCTCCTCACAGGAGCTCAATTCATTCCTTTAAGTTACATTGCATTCTTTATTCTTAATGTAGACGTTTCTTTTCTTTTATCAAGTGCTCAAAAAATGTTCAAATAACTTCATGAACTCTGCTGTGAGTTTTACATAAAATAACTGTGTTTTAATCACAGATAATTATTAAGGCGATAACAAGACTCTTGTTTTCATGTATCTGGGCTATTGCCAATGCATTTCAGTGCGTAGCACCATCTTCAGGGCTACATTTTTCAATTTTTCAATTTGAAACAACACAATATTATTTCATCATTCACCAATTGTGATCAACTTTGTACACGTTCATTAGCATTTAGAAAATGCATATACATACCATCATTTTCGGATATAAAGTGATTCATGTTCAGATATATAGTGGGAAGAAAAGAAAGAAAATAACAACAATAATGTCAGTTCCTCTGTTAATGTGTGTAAACCACTCGATCACCCCACTTTGTACAAAACTGTAATTAAAAGATCATTCTGTTTTTACCTCAGCCTTTATGTTTAGTGTCTGGGTCTTTTAAGGATGCCTGGCAGGGAAAGAGGACTGCCGTGACCGTGGACAGTCACAAACGTCTGCGGATATCAGGGATTAGCCCATCAAGTTTTGTCTTTGTGGAGGAGGTGTTCAAGTCTACAGGAGCACAGCATAGCAAGTGTTTTCTTTTTTGTGTGAAGTGAGGTAGTGGAAAGATGTCTATGGCCATGGCCATGAAGAAGCAGATTGTGGGTGACTCATGGATCCATTGGTTAAAGGTTTACACCGAGCAGTGTGGAATCTCTTTCAATCTTGGATTGGAAGAATTTGAAGTTTCTTGGTATGGAGTTTGAGGATTAAAGTGGGCAGAATTGTTACCGCTGTGCAAGAATATGGTTAAGTTAAAACATCCAGACATCATTATAGAACATTGTGGAGGCAACAGTTTGGGCTATGTTACTGGAATATACTTACAGATTGCCATGACGGATTTGTTTAAAAAGTTAATGGAACTGTTTCCAGCTTTGAGGATAATATTTTTTACGAATAACTCAAACACAAATGTAGAACATTTCTAACTTGTTTTATCCATGAAAAAGTCAGGTGGAATGCAAATAAAGCTGTATGTGCTTTTTTACAGGATGTTGCTATGCCATCTTTCCACTATGAAAATATAAACTTTGATGGAGTGAATATTTATCGGCGAGATAGGGTACATTTAACAGTGGTGGGAAATAAGATTTTTCTTTCTAATGTGCAGAATGTCTTGAAACTGTTTTTGTGAAGAAAATGAAAACAGAATATGTAAAATATGTAGTGAAGCATTTGTTAATAGCTGTTTTAGTACCTAAAAAGCAAAAAACAGAAAAAAACGTATGAAGCAGTTTTTGTAAAAGTTCTAAAAAATAACTAAATACAGCAGATCATTTGTTAGTATAGTTTGTAAAGCCCCCAAAAAACAAAAATGAAACAAAGGTTCTTCTTAGAACCACCATTGTGCATAGGAAGTTATGGTACTTATCGTATGCCAGAGAAAAGTAGTTTTTTTTAAATTATAATTTGTTTGTCATTTGTTTACTTGTAGTGCGCCGCAGCCCACAGGCTCAAAAAGCAGAGGATTCAGTTCAATTACTGTGGATCAGGTCGTTTAGTCATTCAAAAAGCACTGTTTTCAGTCGTTTCCTAAATGTTGCAGGATTTCTGTCTGCACACAGATCCTTCACAAGGCTCTTCCATAGTCATGCTGCCAGCACTTCAAACGACCTTCCCAAGCCTTTCACTCATTTGCTCTTTGGGATGACCAAACAAATAGAGCCACTAGGTCTTTTTACTCTCTTAGGGAAGGAGATACTAATGGAATCCCTAAGATATGTCGGTGCATTGCCATATGATAGGTTATTTATAACGCGCTTAATACCCAGAGGTTTCTAAGCGCAGACCTGGGGATCAAACCTGTAGTGGTCCATGTTGTCTTGCTCCGAGGACAAGCACGTTGCCCTTGAGCTATCCTACAAACCAAGGCATTTGTTCACCACAGTGCAAACCTTAAAATGAATCCTGGCTTCCACCGATAGCTAGTGTAGGTTTTTACGGTGCGTTGAAATTTGTTCTCTCCGAAGAATGTTTTTTTATGATGCGCATTGCATCATTTTGCAAGATTTTAAGTTTTTGAATGTAGCCCTTACTTGCACCAGCCAATAATGCACTACAATAGTCTATGCGTGGCATAATCCAAGCACAAACTATGGTAGTGCAGTTTGCCTCTGAGGTGAAGGGTCTCTCTAGCCTAAGTAGCCTCAGGTGATATTGTGCTGTGCTTGTGATATTATGTATTTGTGCATCTGCATTTAGAGAAGCTTCAAGCATGACTCCCAAGGTCTTGACCTTCATGACAGTACAAACTTGATGAATTCGAATCAAAAACCTGAAATATTTGTGGCCAAGTTTTGAGCATTGCTGAGCAGAGCCAAAGATTAATAGCTCAGCTTTGGCCGCATTAAGGCACGTGCCATTCTTGGTCATCCAACTTGGAATGGTAGCATAGACCATTGAGATTTTGTGGGAGTCTTTTTCATGGTCACCACTAATATTTATAATCAGCTGGGTGTCGTCAGCATAATTAGAAAAACAAACTTCTACCGTGGCTAGGAGATAGCATAGTGGACGACAGTATACAATAAAAAGGGCTGGGGAAAGACATGCGCCCTGTAGCACACCATACTCTAGCCTCTCTGGTTCAGAGTGGGCTTCACCCCAGAAGATTTTTGACATTGTGTTTTGCAGGAAGGATTCAATTCAGAGAGCTGCCTCATCAGAGCATCCAGAAAGGTTCTTCAAGCGGTCTATTTGGGACAGAAAATTGTTTCTGTCCTTTTTTCTTTATCTCCAGTATACAAAGCTCCATAATTTCTATTAGCATATAACAAAATGCTAAAGAAAATGTTGGAGTCTAACTACTTTACTCAAAAATGTAAAGTAGATGGAGCCTGTAAGATTACTTTTTGTGTTCTATTTATTAACTGTGAAAAGCGACTCCCAATGGAACCTTTATTTTTGTATTTTTTATTTTGTTTTTTTGTTGTATTTTTGTTTTTTCTGGAAGGGGAGGGAGGGAAGGGGCACCAACCACTGATAAGGAGGGACAGGTGGACAGAGAAAGATGTTGGACCTGTCTTAAATCTAAGGTAGGGGGCAGAGTTTCTAGTGCTCCTTGACAGCAGCCTCAAAGGCACGGCTCCACCCTGCAGAGGGGTGTGTCACAGCGCATGCAGAGAACTGTTGTCCTAGAAAGGAAAGGATAAAGAGCCCCTTGTATGGGCTGCGAGGCAGCCGATGGAATCATCTGCCCTACCGGAATAGATTGTGTGGTGGCAGTAGCAGTTGAGGAAGATGGGGTAGAGGAGGAAAGCCTACTACCTGAGAAAGGAACAGCCTTTCTTAGAGCACCTGAGTGGAATGTGCGCATGTGGCGGCAAATAGAGGTAGTACCTAAAGAGTGCTGCCCATATTGTCCATGACTGAGTGGCAGCCCTAGCCTTTGGTGCGCCTCCAACGGTGGTAAAAAACCACCACACCCATGATTCCTTACTGGTGCTGGAGGTACGTACCCCATCTACCTCATCATCTTCCTCTTGTTCCTCCTCTGCATCAGTGCACCTGTTGCCCTGTCGAGGTCCTCTCGGTGGTTGTGGTGGTGGCCACTGGGGAGGCGGGATGGCTATGATAGATGCCATTGCTTCAGGGGAAAAGATGTCCTGTATCTCTCAAATGTCAGAACCTTTCAGGATCTCTGCCAGATTGAGAATGACAAAAAGAGGAACTGTTCACAGACCTTCTTCCTGTCCGCAGACTGAGAAGCTTAAAATAGACCTTGGAAAGTTGTGAAAAGTTGAGCGATCAACTAAGAATAGTACTAGATCGGCTGAAAATGCAGTTTCAAAAGGTCCACGAAGCATGGACTATGATCGCAGATACATCATCACGGCTCACAGGCGCAGTCACATGATGGATGTCCGTAATGCTGCCAGACGTTCGCAAACATCAGCGCTGAAAGAATGGCATACAAATTTGTACAAAGTTGATAGAAGTGTTAAGAATGATGCTAAGAGGTGGACAGTGGCAATATTTTCACTTCCTAGACTGGCTGAAAATATGTTTCTACGTTATTTCGCCGAATGATTTTACATCGTGGGACTTTTCATCGCCACCCTTTTCATCGCCAAAAACTCCTTTTTTTATTTCTTTTATTTATGGGGGTGCTTCACCCCCACAAACCCCCCTTACTTAAATAATCATACCCCAAACCGCACCAATCAACCCCCCATAAAAAAAAAGTTTTTGGCGATGAAAGGGTTGGCGATGAAAAGTCCCACGATGTAAAATCATTCGACGAAATGTGTGTATACCGAAAATATAGCCTCAAATGTCTGCGAAGTCTGGACATTGATCACGGAAACATGATTATGCCACATAGGCGTGGTCACATGATAATGTCCGGGGACATTCGTGATGCCAGAGCAACGTCCGCAGACTACGATCGGCTGACGCATGCACATTGACATCCACAATCGGGCACGTACATTCACAGACTCATTAAAAGTGCATCATGCAAGGCTGGACAAAGGCCAGACTAGGCACAACGTCAGCAAACGTCAGACATTGTGCTTGCAGACACAAACCTTCATGTAGTCCGCAGACTATCAATTAGAATTTTATTAATAAAATATTTTAAGGGACAATAATATACAAGATATTTATGGAATAAAAAATAAATGTACTCATGAAAGGGATGGGGAACCCGAATCGAAGACATAAATGTGAGTATTTGGAGGTTCTATAAAGTCATCATCAGGGGAGGGAGGGAGAGAAGTTTCATCAAACCATCTGCATTTATGTTTTCTGGATATGATTGAGGTGTTTGCTGGGGGTAAGAAAGGCAGGAACAAGTAGGGCAGTGATAATCAAGATTTCTAACAACATGCCTTTTAACATGAATTACAAGTTCTTTACAGTCATTGCTAAATTAATCTATTTTTAAAGACAATTTCCTGATTTCCTTCTGAATAGGTGGGGATTGGGATTGTCGTTGTGGTTCTTGAGGTTCTCCATGACTACTGTGTGGGGTAGTTTGTATTTTAAAGAAGAAATTAATATTTCAATAATCTCTGCACCAATTGCATTATTTGTTTACATTAAATATATACAGTTTACCATTAGACCTTTCGTCATCACTCATTTCTCCTTTAAGAAATCCTCTTCTAGGCAGTCAAGTGTGTCCGACATTTCTGTCCAAATAAAGAATGGTGATATTTGCTTATTAGAAGTTCTTATATAATGAATTTTAATAATAGGGAAATAAATAAAGTGTACTTACTCTTTGGTCACAGATTTTGTTCTGTGGTGTTGCTGTATCGTAGTGTGTGTGAATAGTTGTACTAAACTGATATGTACAGTTGTGCTTTGTGTATGGTACATTCCATAATATTGTGTGCTATATGGAAAATGTATTTTTACATTTCTAAATGTTGAATTGAATAAAGATGTATACTTGGGTGTAGTAAATGTTAGAAATGCTGGTTTATGTATATGTTTTTTTAGATATTCAAAGGGTACACATTGTTCTGTTGTCCCCTGTGCTTCTGGAGATTGTATACTGTCTGCAAACTCTACAGCTGGTAAACTGGATGTGTGTGGGATTTTTAGATGTGATAATTAAAAATACGTATAAGGAACTTGTAGAAAATTGCGGTGCACTGGTAAAATCCTATGAATTTTAGTGAAAAAACTTTGTTAAAGGGATGTTATGGTTAAGTTGCTCTAATGAAAACCCATGAAATTCAGGGAAAAAACTTGGTTAAAGGGACGTTATGGTTACAATTAAAATCAAAAAACCCCAGAAATGTTTGTCATAAAGCAAAATACAAAACCTGGGCTGCACACGGTGGTAGCAGGAGTGGTGGGGGTTATCTCACACAGCATATGTCACCTCTGCCATTTTGCATGTGCATTAGGTGTGGCAGGATGACATCGGCAGGTGGAAAGCACAGGGGACTCACAGGGAGCGAACCACACACCCCAGCAAGCCTTGATCTACAGACAATACAGCCACAGCAGCCTGGGAATTGCCTGGAGGAATTGGCGGGCACACGAGCCTGCAAACTCGCGTGCCAATGCCCAGGGCGACGCACACCTCAGCGCACGTGCGCGCAAACACTATTGAGCATGCGCAAGCCTTCAATCTTCGTTCGAGCTTATCTTCCTTCCCAAAAGGATGCAGAGAAGAAGAGCACCGGCAAACAAACTCCTCTCTGGGCCTATCCTCACCTGAAGTAACTCCTTCGGCCCACGAAAGCAAAAGATAAGTGCACGCAATATAGGGGAGCACAGAAAAACCCCTGAAATGCATGGTACCAGGCTGGGAGGGACCCTGGTTCCCGCTGTGACACTTGAGACACTTGGGAATATTCCTGGGGATAGACAACGCATGGGGGTTTAACAGCCACTAAGACAGTACAAACTGGGATACTAACTGCATGTGGACTGGCACCCGGTCCTGTAACGAACTAACAGAGTGTTCAGAAAACAAACTGTGAAAGCGTTAACAAGCGGTGAAGCAGATTCTAATTGCTTTTCCCCTTTTGATAGGCATAATGCTAATCCGACGCCCGCGATCACTGGGGCTTTGAACTACTGAGCCCTGCCGCTCAAGCACACACAGGAAACCAGAGCTAAGTGCTACTATTTTATATTAAATTTTTGTTTGTACACACTGATGTAAGCATGTGGTAATATGCAGAAGGGAGGTATCTTCTAATATGTTTTAGTCACCATTGTGCAGGTTGTAGAAAGCGCCTTTGGTGCCACGTATTATTTTATTAGCAATAAGAGCTGGGGGGTAAACCAGCCTTCAATCCAGGCGCTGTTACTGTTGGGGCATAAGTAAACTAAGTGCTTTGCCTCAGCAATAGCATTGGCACAATCTTGTGTGTAGTGTGAGTGTGGTGTTATGGAAAGTGTTAGGTGGTGTTGAAATATAAGCATCACTAAAATGCACAACGGCCAAGCAGTGAGGCTCTCAGATGAGACAAGAGCCAAGGAGCATACCTTCCCTTGTTTTCATTCCCTACCCAATAACCCTACCCCAACCCTCTACCCGATTTTCCTAAACTCACTGTACCTATCCAACCCATGGACCCTAACCCTCTTTCCCCGTGGTGGTCGCAGTGGCCTGTGTTCTACACAATCCAGGGGCCAAGACCGTCAAGGGGAGGTAGGAGTTTGTGCTGCTTCTGCGTTGAACGATTGGCTGTGACAATGTGGATGTTATGGTAAGCTAAGCAACTGTAACTCGCCCATTCATTGTGCACTGCTAAGACTAACACCCATGACATCAAAGATGACATCACAAATGGCATCACTGGTGACATGACTGTTGAAATCACATATTACATGAATTCTCAAGAAATGTCACCATAAGAGGTTCTGTTTACAATGTTGATAGGAACATATGAAGGGTAATCAGGAGACATCTAAGGAACTATTTCACGCATTAAAAAATGTACTTATTTTATCCAAAACGTTATATTGAAGTGTCGTTGTGCGATCTAAGGCCTTTGGGTGTATGGAATGTTACAAAGAATATAGTAAAGTTAAGTACAGTTGTTCATACAGCAATGTAATAATGCATACACATACATAGTGGCTGCAGCATGGACCATTGCAGTACAGTATTTTTAATCTGGTAATATTGGCTCATAGAATTATAAATTCAAGTCAATGAAAATCTTGACTAATGTTAAATTTGGAATTAACAATACAACAATTACTACACCCATGTGTTACTAGAATAAATAGATATGAAGCACTTCAATGCATACACATCTGAGATACATACAGGGAAACTGTAGTAAGGATGGGAGAACACCATTACCAGAAAATTACAATAAGATCAGAGTTCATCATTTATAAAAATGAATTGTCTGTTTGGCCCCTGCTTATTGTTCCATGTATGTGCATGTATGTGCACCATAAGCTCAGGCAAAACCCTAAGGAAAGGGCCTTAAGAACAAATGACAAGGTTAACGTCTAATTATACAGCCACTTTAAATTTTAAAATGCTCACTGTCACTGAACAAAATTAACTGGCCCGGAAATGTGATGCCATCAGTGATGTCTTCAATGATGCCATTTATTATGTCATCTGTGATATTGTTGGTGTTAGTCGTAGCAGTGCACAGTGGTGGCGCGAGTTATAGTTGCTTAGCTTATCATAAATTATGAATTTCTGGGGTTTTCAATTTCACTTGTAACCATAACATCCTCTTTAACAACGTTTTTTCACTGAATATATACATAATGATAAAACGTTGTTAAAGACGACATTTTATATATATATATATACCTATATATATATATATATATATATGTATATATATATATATATATAGGTATATATATAAAGGGATGGAATGGATAAGTTGCACTAGTACAAAACCTATGCAATTCAATGGAAATACGTTGTTACAGGGACGTTATGGTTACAGGTAAAACCCCAAAAAAACACAAATTCGCCAGTTATGGTGAGCTAAGCAACCATAACTAGCGCTACCTCTGCGCACTGCAAGGACTAACACCCATGACATCAAAGATGACATCATAACTACATCCACATGGCCACCCATCACTACAAAGTACAGGTAGAAATATTTTCTGTACACTATTTTTACAACTCTGTTATAAGTGCTGCTGAGCAGGTTGTCTGCTGCTGAACTTCCACAACATACATTTTTTTTCTCTTTACAAATGTTTCTGATTGCTTCTCCTCCTTACATTTTTACCGAATTCTGGTCAATGGTTCCTGCACAGTGTAAAAGAAAATGGCATTGCCAATGGCAGTCAAATAAATGCCATTTCTATGGAAACGCTTCCTGCATAGTGTAAAAGAAAATGGCATTGCCAATGGCGGTCAAATAAATGCAATTTCTGTGGAACCACTGCATATTTTGCCACCTCATGTTTTGTTTTCTCTTTGCATATGTTTCTAATTACTTCTCCTCCTTACATTTTTACCGAATTCTGGTCAATGCTTCCTGCACAGTGTAAAAGAAAATGGCATTGCCAATGGCAGTCAAATAAATGCCATTTCTATGGAACCATTGCATATTTTGTGACCTCATGATCTCATAGTGGGTGGAGAATAACCCAGCAGTGTGCATAAATTCATACATGCTTCTGTTTATGAGACACCTTCTGAACTCCGGCTGGGGACAAAATACACTGGCATGTTCCAATACTCCTCTTGGTGTTATGGATGAGAAAACGACCTTGGCATTGGAAAAAATCAGAATCACTGCATTCAGCAACTTCTTCAGGTGACAGAGCAAACATCCACACAACATGTAACCCAAATATAGCCTACCATAAGGCACCACAACAACATTAAAGGTAGCCACAGAGGCCACATTTCTGTGAAGGTGAACCAACCCGTGGAAACTGCACTCATTGAGACTGCCCCACAAAGCGTCCAATTAGCAGCAACACCTCTTTGTACGGCACACCTGCACAGATGTTGCACAAAGGTATCATCCACGATCAGCACTGTGTGTCTCTCTATCTCCACCAACCTCACTACACAGAGTATTGGGAAAAATTAGAGCTGCCCTTCCTGTCAACCACACCTAATTGGATAATCCCCACATTTTCCACTTCCATACCCACCTTGCGCAAAATGGCAGGATGTGGCACGTGCGCTTTCCCAGCTACAGCGAGTGCTGCTCCCCAGTAAAGCAGGGACAATACTTCTTCCCTTTTCACTGTTCTTTTTCTAGCACTCTGTCATTCGGTACTGTGAAATATTCACACATGCATGCACCAATGACAGCCAAGACCTCTACATCCAACACTATCATTTCTGTACAGCACTCCATATTTACTGTTACACACCTCGAGTGCCCGTCGCGTGTGCTTCCAAAGCACCTCCAGTAGAAACCTCTCTGAAAGAATCCACAATTTCACCATCTAAATTCATCCTGAGCGGCACACATCGTGACTTTGCCCCTGCACGCAAGAGTCTAGGTCTTGCCCAAACCCAGTACATGGAGCCATGCATGCGCACATTTGGCCAGATACCACAATCCACAAAACTAACATAACCAGCAGCACTTCTACCCAACGCCCGCACCCTAACACAGTGATGTATACAAACATGTAACAGTTAGAAGAATCCACAAACATACCACAGCCTCCGGCACCCCTAACCACTTCCATTCACTAAGTATTGTGCAACCTGCAACCAAACCACAAAATCTGCACAACATTGGCCCTACTCCCACCAATCTCCACAAAGCAGAGTATCCAAGGACATATAAGATTCACTTCAACCATACCCTCTTCAATACTGACAGTATTCCAACACTGCACCCAGTTTCCACACTGCAGGACTTGTCACTGCACCATCTCCAGCCATACACCGAAAACTGTAGGATGTTCTAACAATGACCACACCCATGGAACCAACAATGTACGCAGGTCAGCTCACATCTGGTGCTCTATCAAGTGTAAAATGTGCTCCACAACCATTGTTTACAGGCCACCACCCTCTGACTGATGCAGAGTCCAAACTGCATTGCTGCGGTGGGTGTGGTCAAGGCCTAGGCTCTTGGGTGCATGGCCTACAGCCTACGGCCTTTGGCCATGCACCCAAGAGCCTAGGCCTTGGACACACCCACTGCAACGTAATGGAACCATGAATGCCACCATTTGACCAAGTACCAGAATCCAGAAGTGTACTACAGCCAACGGCACCCATACCTAACCTCTGCACCGTGATTCAGCTACACATGGAAACCTTTATTAACATACTATGTTGTTACTGCCAATCAACCCAAAAAGTTGTTCACAACAGTGGCCCTGCTCCCAACAGTCTATTCAGTCCACAAAACCTATACTTCACAGTGCAGAACAGTAGTCAGCACTCCGTGCAATGGACACTACCCGAGCCCATAAAATATGCACTTCTACCCTATCCACTTCTATGCACACACTATTAGAACATTGCACTCAGTTGACACACTGTAGTATCTAAGCACATACAAGATGCACTTGAACCCTACCCTCTACTACACTGCCGGTATTCAAACACTGCACCCAGTGTGCACACTACAGGACTTGGCACTGCGCCATCTCCAGCCATCAAACCAACAATGTATGCAATGTTGCCAAACCACACACACAAGGTAATAATGTCAAACCTACTTGCAACCAGGGCCCATAGTTGTCGGTGCAAGGCCTCCAGCCATGCATGGAAGGGGCTACAGGCTTACCAATGCAACACAGCATAGCACGCACTATGTTACAATGTTTATGTCATGTGCAATGCACTCTCCTTCTGCAATTCAGCTGCCACCAGTCGACACGGTAAGAGGTTGCGGCATGAGCTATTGTGCCGTAACGAAGGCAGCCTGCATTCACCACACATGGTAGTCGCCTGTGCATGGACCATCGAATTGGCGCAGTATGCACAGATACTGCAGGCACACCACCGTCTTCGTTCACCTAATAACCAGATATCTCAGATGAGCCACTTCTCACTCAACCCCACCCTTTCCTTCCCTTCTTCCCACCACCACATGGCGTAAAGTATGTTTGTCAGTCCCTTTCGGCACTGCACTGTCGTCCCATACACCATGGCGTCGTTTCCCAAAAATGTTGACGCACTGCACGCTTCCCTCCAGCCAACCACCGGCCGCGTTGAATGTTCTCCGACATCACAGCATACTACAAGCCAATGAGACTTTTGTCTGCGGAGCGAACAGGAAAATGGGTCCACGGAGTGGAGTCAGATATCACTAATTTTTTTAGATGTACATTTCAGTTCTTTGCAACAAAAGTACTGGTCGGATTGCCCCCAAACACACAAAAGCACGCTTTCTGAACCAACCCCACGCTCCTACTGCAAATTTGGTCAAATCCCATCCAGCCATTTCGCCTGTAGCCATGCACAAAGTTTTTCCCCATTCAGTCTATGGGAAAAAAATGTTTTTGCGACCCCCCTTATAACTTTGCCCCCCCCTCCATGAAACCTCACCCAACTAAAGAAATTCAGCGGGTCCCATATACTCTTTTGGCAAAGTTTGGTGAAGATTTGTCCACAGGGAGCAAAGTTATAAGCCGCCGAAAAAGTGTTCTTCCTATGGGTTTAGCAACTTAACCATAACTACACGGCTGCTACCATGTAGTTATGGTTAAGTTGGTGTTTCCATAGGAAGAGCATTTTTTGGGTGGCTTATAACTTTGCTCCCTCTGGACGAATCCTCACCAAACTTTGCAAAAAAAGTATATGGCCCACTCTTAATATTTTTGCAAATTTTGGAGAGGTTTGGTCTGGGGGGGCAAAGTTATAAGGGGGTCCCAAAACTTTTGTTTTTTCCTATAGACATAATGGGAAAAAACTTTGCGCACGGCCACAGGCCAAACCGCTGGACGGATTTACACCAAATTTGCGGCAGGAGCGGGGGCTTGGTCCCGAAAGCGTGCTTTTGAAAATTTGGTGTAAATTCGTCGAGTAGTTATTTATAAAATGACCAAAACGTAAGGCAAAAAAATTAGTGATATCTGTGTTCGCTTCACGGACGGACTTCCCTGTTCGCTCCGCGGACAGCACCCCGATTGGGCCATGGCCTTGCGTCATGTCCACGGACATGCAACGTGTTCGCTGATTGGACGGCGAGGGGCGTGGAGTGTGTCAGATTTTCTGTGGCGCCCGCCATCTTGTATTCGCCGTCGACCGCGTACAGCGCGGTGAAACGTGGATAGAAATTGTATTTAGTGCCGTGTGTTGGTGTGTAAGAGTGTTTGGGGAGGGTGAGGGAGTATGAGATGGGTTCAATGTTTTGTTTTTTTATGTGCTAGACGTTTTTGTTGCATTTGATTTGTCCGCGGAGAACACGGCTGTTCTGACATTTTGTAAATAAACTAAATGGTGGGGTGTTTAGAGGACGGAGTATGTGTCATTTTTGTTTGCAAGGAAGGTAAAAATGAGCTATGAACACTCGCGGTGTACTTAATTGTTCGTAAATACACAAACTGGGGGGTGTCCTCAGGACGCTGTCCATATTGTAATCTGTCTAGTTGAATGTTTTCTAAGAACACTCGTGGTGTCCCGAAATGGTTGCAATTACACAAAATGGGGGTGTTCTGAGAACATTGTTTATATTGTTCATTGTCAGGGTGAAAGTGTTTTAAAACCACTCCTTTTGTCCGCTAATAGTACAATTTCCTATGGGCGTCAATCGACTTTCTGTCCACTAAAGAAACGATAAATCCGGCTGGTGTGCGCCGACATTATGTGATAATCCCATGACTGGCGCTATTGACCTGGCTGACTTGCTTTTGTGACACTAAATCATATCTCCCGCCCCTAAGCCTGATATTATCAAAGCATTCATATTCCCCGCCTCTCTCTGTGACGTTACAGGGTGCGTCATTAAACGAGCCCAGTTCTCTGCAGTCCTAAGTGACTTTACACAGAACCCGGAAGACAACACATATTATGTCAGCAAGATTGTAAATTTTGTAAAGTACATTTATTTGACATCAAATGTTTAGAGAATATTCAGCAATTTGCATATGTCTTTGTTGTCGATCCGCAAAAGTTCATGTTGAGGCACGCAATGTTCCTTTGCGGTACAGAGGGTGTTAGATCAGCTTACAACTCAGTGCGCCACAATTTGGAATATGAAACTGTGGTTTAAAAGTAAACAGCAGGATTGTACATTTGGTAAAGTACATTTATTTCACATGAGATGTTTAGTGAATATTCAGCGATTTGCTATTGTCTCTGCTGTCGATCAGCAAAAGTTTATTTTGAGCCACGCGTTGTTCCTTTGCGGTAGATAGGCTGTTGGTTTATGATAAAAGCAGTAAATGGTCGCTCTGATAATCGGAAGGTTGCTCCAACAACAAGCCATTAGACCACCCTATTGGTTGGTATGTTGTTTGCAGCCGCTAGTACTGCGTAAGGGCATATTGGTCCTTGGCGATTGTCCCATAAAATGGTGAGGGTCATGAAGTTGCATATTTGGACCTGCACCTGGCAGTTGAAGACCCCATCCGCTGGAGTCTGTAAATCGTGACATAGGCAAAATGGGGCCACATACCTGTTTTAAAAAACATAAATTAGTCTCACAAGCCGATCTACATTAAAAATCATCATTTTATTTATTAGGGCGTGAAACTATTTGCTATCGAAGATAGTGCAACGGAGTATGTTAATAATAAAATAATTATATTTTCCCATTCATATAGCGCTAAGAACCATGAGGTATCTAAGCGGTGCTTATTATTAACCACGGTGTGTGGTGCTCATTTATCGACCACGGAAGGATGAAAGGCTGAGTTTGGCCTTGCCGGGATTCGAACTTGCGTTAGCAAGCTGTGCACGGATGTCAAAGTGAGCATTGTACTCGCTGTGCCATTTGACAGGCTACAGTGAAGTGGCACAGCGAGTAGAGCGCTTGACCGCCTATAGACGGGTTAAATTATTTCTATTAACCTACCCTGTGTCGTCTGCCTTTTTCCGAGCCCTCTAAACGACAGGGGATCAATTCGGCGGTGATAGTGCGCGGTAGAAAACATTATGCCACTTTCAACGAACAAGTTCAACTTGAGCGGTCTTTAATGCTACGCTATTGTAATTATATTTGGTATAAAATAATCTAAAGGGTTACTTACAGTACAATTGCAATTTCCATTGTCGAGTAGTGCAGTCCCAAAATACGACTCTGCGTGTGCGAACGATCTTTCGCATAGTGATATAATATATAAAAGTGGTTTTGTTTCAGAAATGTCATCCTTATCTTCTCTTACGCTTTAGCAACACTCCTTCAAGAGAAGTCTTTCATCACAATCTCTGTCTGTCAAGGTCAAAACACAATACAACCTTATAGTCCGCTACGTGAGCCTCTCCGGGGCCCGAGAAAAAAATGGAAGCAGCTGACCTTCACTGTGAACGAGCATAAATTCTTACTTTGCAACATTCTGTGTAAAGCCATCTGTAGAAGTTGGTTTTTGCACGCCATGTTTGTATATTGTTTGCGTGATATTAAAAAAAGTTTGTTTAAGGGACGTTATGGACGTTACCAACCATAGGACCCACTGCTTAAATTGTATTGACCAACCGCATAATCTGCAATGATAACCTTGCTTGTTCCTTTCTGTAATATGCCTCTTGTTGATACCATGCCTGTAACTAAGCTCATGCAAGTAACAGCGCCTCAATGCCCCTGGGCTGCTTGCGCGCTATACAAATTTAAATAAATAAATAAATAAAATAAATAAGTACAGCCGAAAGACCCCTGAAAATCGCAAGTTATGGTAAGCTATGAAAAATAACTCACGCCACCACCGTGCACTGCTAAGACTAAATCCCAGGACATCAAAGATGACATTGCAAATGTCATTGATGAAATCACTGATGACATCACATGTGTATGTACTTTTCATGGAATTTGTGTACTAGGGATTTTTATTATAATGTTGTGAAAAAAGTGTCAAGGATATTGCAATAAATATCATACCGTTATTAGTGCTTTGAACGATGCATTGATATAAATAGCATTGTATTATGGGATTCTATCTAGTATACTGAGCTACTAATGAAGAAACATAGCATTGTGTGCAGAGTACAAGATGAAAGTATAATATTTGTAATGTTAATATGTTGAATAATGAAATGATAATTGTCCTGAAATGTTCGAAAATTCACAAATGGGGGTGTTCTGAGGACGTTATTTGTATTGTGTGATTGCATAGCTGTATGCAATGAGGGAATGGCACAGAGAGTAAAGTGGACACCGTCCGCGGACACAGCGGCTGTTCGTGGACAGGGCGTGCTACATCCGGGTTTTTCCAGGAAATCCAACATGGAAAGAAGAATGTACGGATCAGCCAATCAGATGTCGAGGTTGTGGATTTGTGTTGAAAGAGACTGTGTGTGGTGAAGATGGCAGAAGTAGAGAAAGTCAGGGTGTTGGTGCTTGGAGATATGTTTGTGTATGGTTTACAACAGTACGCTCAATGCAGGCATGTTGCAAAGAACTTTGATGTGAAAGGAGTGGAGGTGGTGTGGAGCAGTGTGCCTGATTGCAATGTACAGGGAATTGTATAAATTTGTGAGGATATGGCCACGATGAACAGTCCGCATGTAGTAGCTTTGCACTATGGTGCTTTCCATTTGGGCAACGTCAGTGCCCCTACTTTGTTGACATTTGTGATGTCATCTTTGATGTCCTGGGTGTTAGTGTTAGCAGTGCACGGTAGCGCAAGTTATGGTTGCTTATGTTATCATAACTGCCGAATTTCAGGGGTTTTTCGGTTTTACTTTGAACCATAACGTCCCTTTAACAAGGTTTTTTCACTGAATATATATGTGTGTGTGTGGGTTGTTGGGATTCTAGTGAATATCTTTGTTTCGGGAGGCAGCAAATATACTTATTTTACCATCCACCCTTCCATGGCCCCCTACTATATTCCCTGCCCTGATCAAGTGTCTCCTTGCTTCTATTGTCGTGAATTCCTTTTTCCAATATTCTTAGTCACAGTGCCCTGGTTGCTTGGTACTTGTAGCTTCAATCTAGGTGACCACTTTCTGCAAGGGGCAGTGTGTCCCCTACCTGATCAACTGCCTGGTGCACATCTAAGCACACTACCTCGTTCTGACCAAACGGTAGCCTTTACCTTGAAAGCATTGGCTAGTGTGAAAGAAAATTATTTGTTAAAATGTCTCTCGTTTAAGGCTTAGGAACCTCCTTCATCCTACACTTCCGACCAACCTCTGCACAGCTTTTCGTACCTTCCCTCAAGGGCTCTGACCATGCCTCTTGCAGCATCTGAGACATGCAGAAATGGAGTGTATTTAACCACGGAAAATCTAAATGCTTCTCTGTGGCCTAGTTTTCTAACTACCAAAAAAGTCTGCTTTTCGAAATACAAGTTATTCTAAAATTGCCCAAACCTCAGCT
Organism: Ambystoma mexicanum; assembly: GCF_040938575.1. Taxonomy (NCBI): domain Eukaryota; kingdom Metazoa; phylum Chordata; class Amphibia; order Caudata; family Ambystomatidae; genus Ambystoma; species Ambystoma mexicanum. The sequence continues at coordinate 400,438,086 of NC_090925.1, read as the reverse complement.
AATAAACACCAGTTTGCCAGCACAACATTCTTTATGTTCCCTACTAATTTCTATACTATTCTCTATTATACTTCTACAAACAGTTTTCATCTACTGGAAGTGCCATATGCCCCTTGCTCTACCTTCAAGTTGATCCTATTTCTTATGCACAGTTACATACTAATCACCTCCTCCTTTACTCTACATGCCTTGCACTCTCAATATGTTAAAAGCTTCAGGTTTCGACTCTATTTTTCTTCATGAACTGCTCCCAGAAATTCATCTATCCCTTGTCCGCTAGACATGAGGCCTAAATGTTGTGTGCAATAGCAAGGTGGCTGGCCTCATGCGTGGCCCATTCCTCATACTATAGATATTTTCTTAACTTGTACTTTCTCTCACGATCGAGATGCTGGATTTGCATCCATACATATCGATTTTACTTTCCCGATTCAGCTTGCTAATCAAGCCAAATATTTCTCTAATACTTAATTGAGTCGATCAGCCATGCATAACCCCAGGCTGGTCTTGTTGTATTAAAGTGTTCCATATGTGGAAGAAAATGAATGAATATTATTTTACCCAAGAATTTATCATACATATTTAGCATGGACAATGGGTGAAATGATCCCCAGACATCTGGTTTCTTAGCAGTTGTCTACAGGCCTATTATATTGCTGTATTAATAAGTGGAGGGAAGGGTACTGGAGACATGTGCCTAATTGAACCTGTCTACTAGATAAGGGCCAGGGGTGTCTTTATAGGTTTTGTAAAATTCAATTAACCGTCCTTCTGGACCAGGGAATTTGTCTTTAGCAATGCTGTCTATGTCCTGATAACTTCAATTAATTTTATTGGAGTTTTTAACCCTTCTGTGACCCCACCTGCCAGCTCTGGAAACTCTATCTGTGTAAATAGTTTTAAAGTTCAATGTCAGTGCAGGTTATCTTAGACTCATAAAGTGTGGTATAGAATTGGCAAAATACATCAACTATTCCAGACTCATTTGTCATTCTAACTCCATCCTCATTGCATATTGTAGGTGGAGTCCCGCTGCCACATTCTCTATTCACCAGCCATGCAAGGGATCTGTCAGGTCTATACCTCTCCTAATATGCCCTAGCCGCAACCACACAAGATGGCTATGAAGATATCTAACTTCAGAATCAGCAGCACCCCTATATTGCTCTAACTTATTTCACAATCCCCATGCTTCTCTTGTCTCACTATTCCATTGTTTCCTTTTGCAATTGTTTGATGCCTAGCTCCCAATTTGGAAAACAAACACTTTTTACATCTCACAGAGTGCCTGCTTCCTAAATGATGTGATGCATACTTAAATGCCTCTCATTACAAGGCGTTAGTGGCAACAGTGCCAGCATTAATTTCATAATAATCCTTGATAGCTTTCCCATGGTCTCGGCAGAACGTATCGTCCAGACAACGCTGGTGCCTTAAACCACAAGATGCCAACCTTGTTCCAACAAGTCAGCAATCCCATCTCATTTTCCCAGGACTCTGATCCAAGAGTGTGCTTGGAAGTATATCATATTGTCTAACCCACTTAAGTGTGAATGCAGAATATAAGACAAAATCTACAAAGGCCAAGGAGTCATGAACTCCCAAGTAGTGTGTACACTTCCTAGGTCTTGTATTAGGAAAACACTATGGGTCTCATTACATGGAAGGCGGTAATGGTTAACGGCCACCGTTAATGGTAACGGTGACCGTTAACCATTACCGCCTTACTACGAGGTCCCTTAGTGGGTTGGTGCTTTAACGCCTGCTTTTTGCAGGCGTTAAAAACCAACCCGCTAAGGGACCTCAGAGCTAATTACGGCACCGCAAAATTGCGGTGCCGTAATTAGCGCCTTCCCCATTCCCATAGAGCCCTATGGGGCAGAAATGGGAATGGGGAAGGGCAATGGCGGAAGGGGGATTTACCGCCCCTCCAACCTTGGAATGGGGCGGTAAATCCCCTTTCCGCCAAGCCGGTGCCGGTATTTTACCGGCATGAGCCATGGCGCTAATAGCGCCATGGCTCACCGCCTTCCGTGTAATGAGGCCCTATGTGTTAATCAACTCATAGGGGGTCATTCCAAGGTTGGAGGTAATGGAAAAACGATGCTGGTAAAGGATTACCGGCATCGCATACCGCTCCGGGCTATTCCGACCCAAGCAAACGCTATTAGCGGCACCGTAAATAACGGTGCCTCTAATTGCGGCATGGGTGCGGGCAAGCGGCCCATCATACCGGCAATAGCGGCATGCCGCTAAAGGGAGGAAATCACAAGTCAGGCGGACAAGCAAATACCGGCATCATGAAGGCGCTAATAGTGGATACCGGCATGCCGTAAATACCGGCATCGAGAACAAATCGTAAAATTCTATGTGCAGTGTTCCCAACTGCCACAGTTGCACACTATCAACACAGGTGGAGGCAATGGAGTCTGGGCCAGTACAAAAGGAGCACACCCACACACCACACCCCTTCCCACACCAAGATGATTCCAATAGTAGTAGAAATACTGGAGCTGGAGGACATGCTTGCATTGCAACACCAGCTACAACAACAACAGCAACAGCAGGCACCACAGAGGAGACGCAGGAGGAGAAGGAGGGTGAGAAAGGCCCAGCATGCCCCACCAGTGCAGCCAGCGTTACCACGCAGGCAGCCCCAATCCCTTGCATCAGAGCCAGTCCTTTCAACCTAACCCCTGAGCAGATCCAAACCCTGTACCGTCTGGACCAGGACACCAGCACTATCATTGTGGACATGATACACAACAACATAGTCAGTCTCATTGAAATATGCACCGCCATCCCCCCTCTACTGAAGGTAGTGTCTCTGCTCCACTTCCTTGCCACAGGCACCTACCAGCACACAGTGGGGCACATGCATGGCATATCACAACACTTATTTTATCACATTCTGAAGCAAGTGCTGGATGCCCTCCTCCAGCACACAAGGGACTACATATCCCTACCACAGACTACCCAGGAGATTTTTTAAACAAAAGTTGGCTTCCATGCACTGGCAGGCATGCCAAATTGAATAGGTGCCCTCGACTGCACCCACGTGGAGTTGGTGGTCCCGCATGCCATGATGGTGGTGTACCACAACCGCAAGCAAAACCACTCCATCAATGTGCAGATGGTGTGCGACGCCAGCAAGATCATCACACATTGTTGTGCCCGATATCCTGGATCAAGTCATGACTCTATGGTCCTGCGGAACTCCACGCTACCACGCTTCATGTAGCGACATGCTGGACGACGTGCCTGGCTGCTTGGTAAGTTGCATGACAGGCACAAGGCAGTGAAATGGGGGGAGAGATGCACACACCACCATGTTGTCAATGTTTGTGTGACAGCACGATGTGCACATCACTAAACACTGTGCCCCAAAGCATCCCAAACAGAATATGACACCCAAATCCCATAGGAATTAAGTAATGTCGACACCTATAACAACATGACTAACAGTAAACCACCCCACATCCCACAACACGTGCACCACTCATCAGCGGACCTCACCCGCCGTAACACCATCCAGCAACATGCAGTGTATATGCACTATGTTGCTGTCTCCAGCGTATCACCACACAGGACAAGCATCCATGGGAGAGCATTGAACTGAACTACCAAGGGAATCCACTGTCTGTCACAGGGCCGCCACAACCACAGGAATGCTGCATGTCACCATGGGAAAAATCAGTGCTGAATGCCTAATATTGCAGAGCCTACTGCCAACGCTCCCAGTCAGAAAATCATACAGAACACAACACATCACAAATTTGACACAAACACAGCTGTATGCGTACACAATGCATGAGCAACAAGACGGCAATGCACACTGTGTATCATCTTGAAGATGCAACCCACACCATTATTCCGTGGTACAGGACACATTGAGGGCCTAAAAATGGCATGCCAGGGATATGAGCATGTGACCAACGATAATCTGCCGGCATGTGTGACTAGTACAGCTATCCATCATCAATCGACTGACACATACCTTTTTTTGCCTCCCATGCAGGTGACAGTGGCTATCCCTTGAAGCCATGGCTCCTCACCCCTGTCCAAAACCCACAGAACAGGCACAAGGAGGACTACAATCGATCCCACACCCGTACCCGTGTGGTCATTGAGCAGACCTTTGGCCTGTTGAAGGCACGGTTTCGCTGCCTTAGCCGGTCGGGTGGGGCACTCCTCTACAGACATCAGAAGGTGGGCAAGATCATCATGGCATGTGTCATTCTGTACAACATGTGTATCCGATCGCAATGTGCTCCTGCCCCCTGACATTGAACTGCTACCACCTGGTGATGATGAAGGGGATGAAGAAGAAGTGGCTGCACATCATGGCGGTGCCGATGCACAGGAGGGACGTGCTGTGCGTCAGTCAGTGATTGCACAATATTTCTGACACACATGGCTGCAGAGGGTGACATGATAGTCAGACAGAGGGCACTGAGTGTGGGGGTACATGTACACTATGCACTGTATATGAATAAATGACACATGCACAATGATGAATCTCCACTCAAGTCTTTCTTTTTACACAACGGGTGTATTGAAATTTACAATGAAGACAAAAGTGCACTAACCCTCCATCACCCTCACCCCCTTCCCCCTCCCCCCACAAATCCCCCACACCCCCTTGCCCCCTCCCCCCACAACTTCCCCACACACCCTCACTCCCCTCCCCTTCCCCCTCCCCCTCCCCCCACAACTCCCCAACACACCCTCCCCCTCCTCTCCCCACAACTCCCCCGCACATGTCCCATCAAGTGTCTAATGCCTTCATCAGGCTGGCCAGTATACTTCTTGGCACTCCCTGGACCTGGTGGTGGCATGTCCAGCCGGCGCAGGGTGCGGGACAACCTGCAGAGTGGGCTGTTCTGTGTTGAGCTGGAAGACGATAGTGTGCCCGCCTGCTCCATCTGGGGTGCCGGACGTTCTGCCTCCATAGCATCAGAGATTCGGCTGAGGATCTGCCACAGGGCGGATACCTCCTTGCATAGTCGGCTTTCATTGTCTGCAAAGATCTTGCCGAGGGAGGCAGTGTTATCAGCAATTATCTTGCCCAGAGAGGCAGTGTTTTCACACCACTCCTGCCTTGCCTGGGCATTGTCATTCACAAATTGACACACAAGGGCGTTCAGCTCCTCATGACCCTGCGGCCCCGCTGGTACACCTTTGGAGGTGGAGGGTGCTTGGGTGTCATGTTGGACTTCGATGGGCTCCACTATAGGACTCATGGCCCCTTGGTTATAGTCCCCCCCAGACTGCTCCGGGGTGGTGGCGTGGTCAGATCCTAAAGATGTGATCTGGGGGGATAGTGCTGGACTTGGTGTGCAGGGCTGTTCCTCCACGGGCACCCACACCTCTTCCTGCGCCTCCTCCGGAGCCAGGGATGCTGTGGCTGCCGCCTCCCCGACAGAGCTGGACTCTGCTGAGTGTGGAGCATTAGCTGTGTCCTGTGGCAGTGTGAAAGGGGTTGTGGCTTCCGTCTCGACTGCCCTTTGCGGCACCCGTGCCGTGGCATCTGGAGGTGGTTTCCTTGGTGGTGCATGGCTGGCCTTGTGTTGGGCCTTTGAGGTCGAAGGCCTGTTGGCCTAATCCCGTGCCCTCTTCCGGGGTGTGGTTGGCTGTGGGTGTGAGTCCCGTGCCTCACTGTCATGGTCTGAGCCTGTGGGGGTCGAAGAGAGGGACGGCATGAGTGATGGTTTGATAGCATCATGCATACATTTGTATAATTGCTCATCTACACATTAGAGGGTAATAGGCAGTTGAGTTTGGACGATCACGTTGCTTGCTACATGGGTGGGTAATGCAGGCATCCGTCAGTGGTCACTCATGTTGGGGCAGACGTATGGTATGTGACATGCATATTTCTTGGGGCCTGCATGCAGTGTGACTCATGCCATTGACATCTTAGTGTGGTTTGTGTATGGTATGGCATTGCCTTGCTGCAGGCATCTGCATGTGTCTGTGTTGCGTACGACAAATTTGCTGGGAATGTGTGTGTATTGGGCCATGGCTTGCCTCTTTAGACAGACAAATTGGTGGACTATCATCAGACTCTGCATTACAGTGCTTTATTAGGACACTCACCTCCATCCGCCGATGACGTGGTGCCACACTCCATGTCTCCCACACCTTCTATGGACTCCATGCCAATCAGGCTAGCACATATGTCCTCCCACCAGGACAGCTTTATGGGGGAGCTTGCTCCTCCGCCAGTTGACATGGCCTGGCTCCTGTTGGCCGAGAGTATTTTGCGGACTCGCAGCCGAAAGTCGTCCTACCTCTTCCTGCAGTCCTTGATAGTGCGGGGGGCGTTACCGACCACGCTTACTTTTTGCGCCACAAGTGCCCAGATCTCCTTCTTGCGTATTATGGCCTCCCTCTTCATGCTCTGGGAAAACACGACATCTGCATTTTGTTCTAAGGTCTCCGCGAGCATGGTCAGCTCATCTGCATTAAAGTACTCCTTGCGCTGGCGGGAGGCGCCCTTCTTCACAGCCTTGGGCATTGTGGTGTTGTAGTGGTTAGGATCTCACACACAGCAGTATCCAACAGGTCCTGGCTGCTGAGGATGGCAATGGATTGTGTTTTTAAAGATGGCCGCCGTGTTCTTCCCGTTCCTCTGCGATGACGCTACTTCTGGTTCCGCTTATTTACGATGACTGCTAATGCCGTCTTCATTCATGCCGGTAGTGCAATCTACGCTTTAGTTGATGGCGCTAAGGGCCTTTTTCGGGGCTTTAGCGGTATGCCGGTAATGTCATTACCGGCATGGCGCAAAGCTCGTGACCGCAAGGTCGTAATGGCCCTCTATTAGCGGTCTATTACCTACATGGAGACGGTATTTACTCCATGCCGGTAAAGACAGTTACTTACCTCCAACCTCGGAATAACCCCCATAGTTTCATCAGTTAGGTCCTAAACCAAGTCAAAATCTCCAACCGAAGTAATGATCTTCTCAATGCCTCTAACTGATAATTTCTCAACATTTTCAAAACAAGATGGCTTATCTACATTCGGGCCATAGATATTAACTATCATGCACGGATGCCCAGAGGTGTTTACAATAACAGACATAACGTCCGTCTTGATGGACTAAAACCTAATTTCTCCCGAAATTCTAGGTCTTGTGTATAAATATAGATGCACTTGAGGGAAAAGGTCCTCCATAACACATCGGATGGGAGGACTGGGGCACACTCTTAGACAATATAATTGTCAAACAATTTTTATAAAAAGATTATGTCAATAAATCAACCTTCCAAAGTGGAAAACAAGATTTTTACTAATTAGTGCAAAGAAGAATTTCAATGGATAACACATATTTTACATCTCACAAAATTGAAGGTACGTGATAAATGTTTCATATAATACTTGTGATTTTTCTTCAACAAAAAATACATTCAAATAATTGATTTCATATGAGGTAAGTACAGTTGGCAAACAATGTGTTCAGTATTTCCCAATATCAAATACAGTTAAATATTTGAAAATACAAGATATTTCAATAGTGACAAATCTTCACAGTTCTTGGCTAGAATAGCTCTCTCTCGTGATCGTCTCCTATCAATTTACTTCGCGTTTCGGGCTGTTGTACCCTTCATCAGGTAAAGATATCTGGCAAGGTAATTTCGTTCCGAAAGTAAGGACAGGGACATGTCAGTATCCACTGTACTGCTTAATTATTACAAGAATACTCCATACTTTAGTTGAATAGATCAGTCAAACTCAATTATTGACCTTGGGGTGCATGTTACAGGACAAGCAGTAGCCTTCATATAAGTTCAATTTAGCCGTGGTAGTCTGTGCTAGTGAAATTACATAGGTCATGAGTGTTGCAATTAGTCATCTGATTTGCTCTCCCGTGGGGTCAGTCGCTACAAAAAGCACTGGGTCCCACTTAGAGAGCAGCCACATAGCAGTTTCACAATATGTGTTCTTGGTATCCTGATGGTTAACAGTTTCAGTTTGTTTAATATACACATAGCCTTTTGACTTTGTATATACAACGAAAAAGACATTAACATAAACATAAACATACATATACACAAATGTCAATAAATAACTAAGTTAAAATTAGAATCTAAAAGAAATCTATGATGTTCAATGATCTCATAAAATACATAGATGCTGATCACACACAGTTTCATTTATTAAAAGGAAATTATCCTAAACCTTTTAAAATTTCAACAATTTGTAGATAAAAGGAAACCATAAAATAGATGAGATGTTATCATCTCCACTCATAAAAAGTTCCCATACGTTATTAATGTTACTTGTGTCTATCATATTAGCGTAAGCTTTTCGGTATTTGTTGAGCAACATGTGGAGACTCTCACAGCCTAACAGTAAGTGAGCCTAACAGTAAATGAGGTAACACAGACTCACCTAATTTTCATTTCCATAAATCTAATGGTTGGATTATAAAATATGTTGGCATTCCATTGGTAATGCTCCTGTTTGGAGGTTTGAATTCCAGGTAGTATGGCCCAATGTCTCTGTGAAAAGAGATGAGGCTTTCAATAGTGAATTAGAAGGTAATATGGTCGCTGTAAGGCGTTTGTTTCATTTTCACAGTCCTAGCGTTTAATTTCTTACATTTAATGCGGGTATGTTTGTTATGTTGGAATTGCATTGGAGGGACAGGACCTCCCTGTCCTTGTCCTGTAGTGCTTTTACATTGTGTTCTGTATTGTTTTCTGCCCAGGAGTCCATGTGGGACTCCTGGCAGTGCAGCTCTTCCTGTTTTTGGTTTGGTGTACAGACCCATGGGATACCCGTATGGCACCCATGTGTAGGGGTACAACCCTGTGCCCCTAGTGTATGTTTTTGGGCACCTGTGTGTGGCCCACAGAGCAGGGTATAGGCTGGTGGCAGCTCCATGCTGAATTTGACAGGTGCTCTGAGTATCCTCCATTTTGGGATACCCAGGCCCTGCCATTGGAATCAGTTGATTCCTGATAGAAAACACGATGGCCCCTGTGGCCACTTGCTTTCTATTGCCTGTTACCTTGTTTTCCCAAAGCCCTGGGAAGCCCTGACTCTGTCCCTTCCCCCTGACTGGCTGTTGGGTGCAAGCTCCATATGTGGTGTTGTTGTGAAGTCCAAGCCAGACTGGCTGGAGCCTTCCCAGTGACTGTATGTTGTGGGTACGCCCTTTGGGTGGGACCTGGGTGAATGGAGTGTGTGACCAATATGCACTTCTTGTTGTGGCTGTCTGGTTTCTGGTATGAGAGACAAAGACTGAGACAGCCCTGCCTGAAACTGGCCTGAATGCAGTGTGTAGTGTTGAATGGCTGGGTACTTGTCCCAATCCACATTCTTTGTTGTGAGTGTCTGAGAGGGAGGAGGATGGCCTGAATGCACTGTGTGCCTGATTGGCTGACTGACTGCATGAATGCCCTTCTGTATGATTGGCTGCTGAGTGTGAGCCAGCAGTGTGGATGAGAGACAGAATAGTATATCTGGGGACCTCTCACCACTGGAAATTGTTCAGAAGCTGTGTCTACACTCGAAGAGTAACTGGAACTGCTGATCTTCGACGTCCAGCTGGAAGAAGAAGACTTGCTGCTGCATTTGCTTCGACCCGATCTGAAAGCTGCTGAATTCGTCGAGGACTGATCCGAGAGAGGACCTGGTAAGGCGCCCTCTTCCCATGCTCCGAGGGACCATCGAGCACCGCTAACCTTCGCCGAAGCTCCCTGGAAGTCAGACCCTCGAAAGGCTGCCGACTCGAGAGGTGGCCGCCGAGGAGAACAAAGTGAAGCACCCGGACATCGCGGTCGTCGAAGTCCATTGCCGTCAACCAAGGTTTGCAGGTTTGTGTAACCGCTGGAGGCGTGTCGAAGTTGTGTTGCCCAGACGCGGGGACCACTTGACGCCGTGCCGCCGACGACCGGAGCCACCCGCTCCTTTGCCTAAGAACATTTGAATCGAAGGAGAAAGTTGAGGACGCCGACGCGCTGAGGAGAATCCGCCGGTGGGTTTCCCGCTACCCAGAGACCACAAAGACTTTGACAACTCGACGCCCTTGTCGGGCCACAGTCCTTCAGAAACTCTTTGCGGTCCTGAACAATCTATCACCGAGGTGCCTCGCACACCTCATCCTCACAGGATGTCGCCGACGAGCACCGCCTGGATCGACGCCGTGGCCTTGGCACCCCGAACATTCCCTCGACACTGTCAATGCCAAGTTCATCTTCTTCGATGCCTCTCGGCGATCCGTGTCTCCTGCTTTAAAGGGAGTCACTCAAGAAGGATAAATTGACGCTTCTTCGAAGAACTCTGCTCCACCGGGTACATTGGGGGGGTAGAAACATAATAGGAGAGAATAAGACTATTGAGCAATATATGGACTGGGCTTGTGCTATATATTTATTTTACAGGTTGCCCAGGTGGAGGGATCTCCACAAAGAACTGTGTCTAGTGGTAGGGGCCAGTAATCTCCCAATTGTTCAACCATCTTGCTTTCCTTCCTCTCTCTACTGTTGGTTTCCTCTTTATTGATCTGTGTGACATTTTGACAGTATAGTCGATGTACTTTTATGAGATCTAATAATATTTGTGGTACCACTGTAGAACTGTATATATTTACCATTGTTGATTTTCTGAGCACAAAGTGAGTTATTGTGATAGTGTACATCACCTGAATATTAAGTATATAAAGACTGTGTTTTCAGTAATACAGTGTGTGGACATTTCTTTGCGGGGGCTTGGGGACTACACCATACTTAAGAACCAGCCTGAATCACCTCCTGAAAAGCTAGGCCTTGATTGCTCGACTACGTTACCAATAATAGAGAATGTTGGCTGGGGTCCTCTGTGCCTCTCCTCTACCATATAGAGAGCAGAAGTACAGACACCCCCCTCCAGTCTTTACAATGTAGTAAGCTTGTAAATACTGTACTCACCAATAGCTTGTTGTAATTATAGATGTTAGTTATGGGCACTGAAGCCTTCGTTATGGAATGTAGACAAAGCTTTGATGAGTTTTATGCCGTTCTGGACCAGCTAGAAAGGGAAAAGATTACTATGTTAGCTTTTCTGTGGGATTGCATCTCGTTGTCTGCGTGATTAGATATTCTACTTTTAGTTGACTAACCGATGGTTTGAGTCATGTCTAGTTTACCCTAACTTGCAGTTTTCTCCACCTAGAGACACGCTCCTGAGTTCCAATGCTGTCTCCCTTCGTGTTGAGTCTTTGTTCCCTGTTGCTAGGGTACGGCGTGCCGCAGCTCGCTGTCTTCAAGTTAATTCACGGCTCTCTGTTGCTGGGCAACCAAAATGCCTGCTTGAGGTTAGTTACAATGCATTCACTGTGTGGACAATAAGAGTGCCATCTTAGCTTTCGTTTTCCATGCATTTTCTGGCTGTAGTGAATAAGAGATTGTGTCCAAATGCGCGATTTGGTCAAGCCATGTGGCATTTATTTCAATTTCACATGTTAATTCTTTATTATCTGCGGTTTGGGTGAAACACCTTTCGTGTACATTATATACATATTTTTTTTAATGAAACTGGATCATGTCCATGGAAACACATGTTTGTAATTTTGGATTTGTGCATTACTCACTGAAAGCTCAGTGTGTGTAGTTCTTTAAGGTCACAGTGGACCTAATTGACCATACAATGTGCTGGGTGAGGAAATTCGTCTCCAGATCTGTGATGTGAATAGTTAAAGACATTCACGCATAAACAGTTGCTTGATTGAAAAATTGGTACAAAGTCTGTATTTATAAGTAAAAATTTAGATCCCAGTCTAAATTCATCCACGTGGGTACATCAAATCTAATTGGTCAATCCAGTAGATTTCTCTTTGCTGCAGAAGTCTGTTGAGGATTCCCCCTCTTCTGGGTAGAGTTACATGTTCCAGGATTATGAATTTAATCTGCGCCACAGTGTATTTCTGTTGGTTGAAGTGTTGTGCAACAGGTGATGTTTCAAATGAAAGTCTAATATTTGACTTATGTTCACACCATTGTGTTTTGGCTTTACTTATTGTATGTTGTAAGACCAACGTAGTATAAGCCACAAGAGCATTTGATTCTGTAAATTACGTTTTTGGTATCGGAAGTTGATGTGTGTAGTAACCGGATATTGTACCCTTGGTGTGGATGGTTAATGGTGTTGCCCTGGATTATATTATGGCAGCAGTTGCAGTTGTTACATGGCATAGTTCCACTGAAGTCTTTTCTTTTGTTTCTTTTGTATCCAAAGTCTGCTTTGATTAGGTGGTCACGTATTGACCTGCTTTTGTTATAAGCAAATAATGGTGGATTGGGGAATAGTTTGGTTAGTGTAGGGTCCAAAGATATCAAGTTCCAGTTCCTTTTAATTATTTTTTTTATCTGATTGCTCTGTTGCGAGTGCGTGGTGACATACACCAGATCATTCTTGGCAGTTTTTGTTCTTGGTTTCAATGCCTCAAGTCTGGGAGTGTTCATTACTTTTGTTGCATGTTCTTGTACAGTTTTGCTGTTGTATCCTCGTTCAATACATGTTTTACTCAATTCAGCCACTTTGGTGGCATATTCTTGTTCTTCTGATATAATGCGTCTATATCTGAGGAATCAACTTAACAGAATACTTTCTATGTTTTTTTTTGGGTGAAAACTTGTGGCCAATAGGAGGCTGTTCTTGTACGTGGCTTTGGTGAAGACTGATGTTTCAAGCTTGTCGTTTTTCAGGTAAATAAATACATCCAGAAATTCAATCGAGGTCTTACTGTGCTTGTGTGAAAATGTGATCCTTGGGGCAAGTGTGTCCATGAATTGGAAGAATTCATCTAGCTCTTCAGTAGTTCCACTCCAAATGGCAAAAACGTCACCTATGAATTTTACATAGCATTTCCGATGTTCCTCCCATCTTTGGTTGTTCAATACCTGTAATTCCTCAAGATATGCCATGTAGGTGTTCGCGTAGCGGGTGGCCATTGCTGCCCTAATTGACGTCCCCGATATCTGGACAAAGTATCAGCCTTTGAACATGAAGAAGTTGTTGTTGAGTACAATTATCAAAAGTTTCAATATAAGAAGATGGTCTTCCTTGACTTGTTCCTTGGTGTTCAATAGTAACTACACCATAGCTTCCAAACCTGCATGGTGTGTGATGTTGGTGTATAGACTAGAAACATCCATTGTAAACAGTATGTCTGTCTGCTCTGTGAATTCTATTTTCTCTGGTTTATGCAGAAAATGATTGGTGACCTTAATGTAGGAAGTCGATGTCCGTGTTAGTGGTTGCATCACTCTGTTGATATATTGTGTCAGAGGTTCCAATAGGCTGTTGTTGCCTACTATAACAGGGCTTCCCGGTGGTTCAGTGAGGTTTTTATGTATTTTAGGCAAAATATCGATCACTGGCATCAAGCGATATAGATTTGTTAGGAATGCCTTGGTCCTATGAGTTATTAATTCATCTGCTACGGCTTCATCGAAAGTCTTCTTTATGATCTCCCGTACCTGTTTGGTTGGGTTGTTGAAAATTTCCAAATATGTGTCTTGGTCAGCAAGTTGTGTTTCGACTTTGATGGTATCCCAGATCACGAGAGAGACCTGCTCTCGCCAAGAACTGTGAAGATTTGTCACTATTGAGATACCTTATATTTTCAAATATTTAACTGTATTTGATACTGGGAAATACTTAACACATTGTTTGCCAACCGTACTTACCTCATATCAAATCAATTATTTGAGTGTATTTTTTGTTAAAGAAAAATCAGAAGTATTATATGAAACATTTGTCAATCACCTTCAATTTTGTGAGATGTAAAGTATTTGTTTGTATTGAATGTTATCAATTGAAATTCTTATTTGCACTAATTAGTAAAAAATCTTGTTTATCACTTTGGAAGGTTGAATTATTGATATAATCTTTTTATAAAAACTGTTTGACAATTATATTGTCTAAGAGTGTGCCCTGAGTCCTGCCCTCTGATGTGTTATGGAGGACCTTTTCCCCCAACTGTTCCATGATCTTGTAGCCAAGATTGGACTGGGAGATCCTAAAATATCCTTGAAAAATTCTGGATAACTGAACACACATTAATGAATCACAGTAATTTATGAGTGCATCTATCTCCACTCCCACCTAGTTTGTCACTATTGATGCACCTCTGGCATATCCATAGTGTGATGAATAATATTTATTATCTCCCAAGGACCTAGTGATCTGCTGCTGCCGTACAATAATATTGTTTACACAATACTGTAAACCCATCCCTATGAGCATATGGCAATGCCGTTTGAATCTTCTGCTGATTATTAAATCCACGAATATTCCATGACATAAATACAACCGTTCAACATAAAGTTACATTAATGCATCAGATGATGTATATGTTCAAATGTATAGAATTGTAAGGCCATATATGAGCATACCCAAACATACATTATGCCTCTAAGACCGTCGAAAATATTAGCCTGCTAAGTGATAGCTTGCTCCACTGAACCCACTATCCCCCACCCACACTGTCACACCCTGTCATTGAAAGACCCTTTAAGATTTCCCCCAAATATCAAAATGAAGCTCGAATGGCTGTTAAATGTCCTGTGTCCGGCCCATCCAATCCACTAAGTGCACTACATGCAATTGTATGTCTACAACACTGGACAGCATGCAATGGATCAGTAATGTCAGCTTTGAATGATTGCATTTACGTTCTGTCATTGTTTCTTGAAATATAATTGTTGATTCAATCGCTTCAGGTACCAATGCAATCCTTGCCATCCCTGGAGATGTGGGTTGAGCTTGTTGAAATCCAAAGGCTCATAGGCCAATCTGCCCCTTTTTAGCTAGGTTTCTTGAGTTAGATCACGCCACTGTGTACCGCTCAGGGGTATGCCAGTACAAATTCAGACGCTATCTAATGTAGGGACCAGATTTACAGAAAATAAACACAGTTAAAATAAATACGATCTATCGCCAACACAGTTCTCCGTACTGTCTAATCTTTAGTCCACAGGACAGCACAGTTCAAAAGCATTCACTCTAGACAAAACAGTTAGGTATCTCAAGTGTGTCTTTACTGTACTATGTCATTCATATTGTGCAGCTGTGAGTCCATGGTCTAGAATAATCACCTTAGTCAGGCATTTTAGCACCTTTCAGGTTGTATCCGCTGCCCACCTCGGAAAATATACTTTCAATTTTTTAGTGTTCTGTTAAACCACTAATATCTCTTACTGACTACGCCCCTTCGTCTTCTCATTATCACTGGTGCTAACTTTTTCATTGCAGCAGTGAGTTCGGCATACAGTAGATGAGAGGGATCGGAAAGTATAGAAACTCTATACGAATCCCCCCAAAATTGGTAATAGGCTCTCCAAGTTTATATTATCCTATGTATAATACTTGTACACTCTGCTGTCTGCCGTGAGGTAGGTTGGTCGATTTGCATTTTTATAGAGAATGAAATGCCTGCATGATCTACATTGGCTCAGCTGACCCTCCCTCGCTACCCTTTACCTGCTGTCTCTTTGACTCCCCCACTCCCACATTGGCTCCCCTTCCACCCTGGCCTAGAGACTAGAAACCAGGGGGGCATCTTCAATGACTTTCTTCCCTTTGCTCCTGAGATCCTAGACTTACCAAAAAATTACATTTCACACTACGCTTGCTCTAGTGAAACTCTCTTTTCTGGACTTTCTGAAGGTCGAACAAGCAAGGGCCTTCATCCTCTTGAGGATAAATTATTGCAACATTCACAACCTTATTCTCTTCTAAGACTCTCGTTCACCAGCTAACGGCCATTCAAACAAATTAACATTCAAAACAAGGGGCCAGGCGGACCCTTGTATTGAGGCCCACAGATCATATTATGCCTCCCCTGGAATTCCTCAGCTGATCACCTTCAAAACTTTCTGCATCATTCATCGGGCCTAGTGAGGTTCAACATCTGGGTATCTATGGAAGACGGTGGCCTGGTATTTCCCCTCTCGCCTTTTTAGATCTGGCTCATTTGATACTTGCCCGGCAACTGAAGAGGAGGAAGATAGATAGGAGAATACTTTGGTGCTTTCAGGCCAGTCTCTGGAATCCTCTCCCTACCTCACTCTGAGGAGAAGAAGATCTTCTTTGCTTTAGAAAAGGCCTCAGGGTTTTCCTTTGAGAAATGGCTCTGACCAAGAGGCTCTTGTCTCGGTCCTGCTGCATCGCAGTCTCTTATGTCACTGGCCCTTAACCACACTGATACACTGGCCTCCACAGGATGAATCTTGTACGTGTTGCTCTTTTTGTTCCACTGTAGCTGCTTGAGCTTCCTTGCAAAGCTCTTTTCCCCCATCATTTGGACGTATCCCCTGCCCCTCCAGTACACTTACCTGCTCTGAGTTTTCCAGAGCAGTGAAGATCAGCCCCCTTCTTTGCCTTCCCTTTGTACCAGGGGCTCAGTGATGTTTCAGTGTTCAGCATGGGAACCTTATAAATCACAAGCTAACAAACAGCAAATAAAAAACATAAATAAATAAGAAATGCAATGTTTTGCTTGTAAAAAACATGAAAGATATCCTCCCTAGGTTGTTGGCTTGGATTGGCTATCATTAAGCCTTATGAGAATTCCGGTGTTCCTATTCCTCCCTTGGTGCATGATACCATCACTGGGGGTATCTTCCACGTGGGCAGAGGCATTGGGGTTTCCTCTGGTGGACTTAGGCAGAAAGAAAGCTCATGTTAATTGTTGCAAGTCTGGAGTGTCATCTTGATGCCCTAGACAAAATGGAAGGCATTTCGTAAGCATTAGCTCAGCAGCAAACTGCTTCCAAAATGTCATATTCAAGCATTTGCTAAACCCTACCCAGGCATGTAGAGGCCAGAACAAGGTAAATTGTCTAACAGTCAGTGGACATTTTCCAAGCAGTTTACTCAGTGCTTAGAGACAACATGAAGGGATGTAGCAGAGAAATGCTTATCACTGCTTGGAAACTAGTATGTAACCATTCCTATGCTAGATAAGTGTCTGAGAAATGTTAAGCACGCATATACCTTTGCCTAGGCATCTGCGTAGGGAAGGGCATTGTTAAATCAACCTCTGAGTGATTGCTGTAATGTTTATTGTGGTTATCATATGCATACATATACATATATGTATGTGTGTTTCGGTTAGGTGTAGTAAGGAGTAGGGGACTGTTAAGGAGGGCAGAGGGAGGAATAAGGGCGATACCCATGTAAGAAAGAAAAGGTGGTGGTAGATATTTGCTTCCCCCACCAAAAGTGGTGACCATAATGTCATCAACCAAGAAGAAGACAATGGGCCTCATTACACGGACGGCGGTAAGGGTTAACGGTCACCGTTAATGGCAACGGTGACCGTTAACCCTTACCGCCGTACTACGAGGTCCCTTTGCGGGTTGGAGGAATTAACGCCTGCTTCTTGCAGGCGTTAAGTACCAACCCGCTAAGGGACCTCGGAGCTAATTACGGCACCGCAAAATTGCGGTGCCGTAATTAGCGCCTTCCCCATTCCCATAGAGCCCTATGGGGCAGAAATGGGAATGGGGAAGGGCAATGGCGGAAGGGGGATTTACCGCCCCTCCAACCTTGGAATGGGGCGGTAAATCCCCTTTCCGCCAAGGCGGTGCCGGTAATATACCGGCATGGTCCAGGGTGCTAATAGCACCCTGGATTACCGCCTTCCGTGTAATGAGGCCCAATGTAACAATGTAGAACCCTGCTTAGGGATGTGGTCCCTTGTTTGAGCCAATATTAACCCAGTTTTAGGGCCTCATTACGAGTTTGGTGGTATCCCAGCAGTAATACCACTGAAATACCACCAAATGGTATTCCTCTTACCCCCACTTGTTCCGGCAGTTTTACCTCTGGTGGTAATACCGCTGGATTACATGTGGCGGTTTGGCAGTGTTAGTCCCCATTTTATGAAGTCCATAGGACCGCATTGAGAATCCGGTAATTCCACTAGTGGTAATATCGCAAACTTGTAGTGGTGGGAAAAATTGAGGTACCGTCACTTTTTTCCCGCACCGCCAAACTCAGAATGATGCAATTTTTGTCTCATTTTTTTTTTATGTCTGCTAATTTTTATTGTTGCTACTTCTATTGTATGTTAGTGGGGAATGCACACTACTGGAAGGGCACTGGGGCAATAATAATACTATGTTCCCAGCGTCTTTTCTCTCCCCCCACCACACTTACAATGGATCCTCCGAGCCCTGAGAATCATGGCGATAATTGAATATTGTATGCTGTGTGCAGAAGGAAGATGACCTGTGGTCCCGGTGAATCATTGGCCCCGTTTGGCAGCATGCAGGAGAGCGCTAGTGGCTATGGCTAAAATCTAGTTTTATAGTTAACAACTCTTATTTGGGAATCATATGATATGATAGGTTATTTATAACGCGCTTAATACCCTGAGGTGTCTAAGCGCAGCCTCGGGGATCAAACCTGTGTTGCTCCATGTCGTCTTGCTTCCAAGGCGAGCACTTTGCCCCTGAGCTATCCTCCAGAGACAATACTGTGATGAATGGTGGAGATCACGCCACATACTCTTGGTTTTGCCACGTCTGTGACCACTCTCTAAAGAGAACCCTGAGATGTTTGCTCCCTAATGATGGAAGTGTGGGAAGCTTGCTCTCCCGAATAGGATTTCAGGACAACTACTCTCAATCAGGAGACTTTCTGTAGCCCTGTAGAAACACCGTAAATTATTTGAATTGCCTACTTCCTGTCAGTGCATACACTGCAGCCGCAACCTCCCTCACCACATAATGTAACCTAAATAGGAATTCCTGGATATCTTGCCATGGCTAGTTTAAATAGAGTTTTGTGTTTACAAGAATGTACACGCTGGATGCAGTTTCTGAAGGTGTGTTTTATACAAAAAATAGACACATGGTCTAAAAGGTGGTCAGCCAACACGTGTTTCGAACCCGATGGTTCCTTCTCAAGGTTGTGTTGCTCATGGGTCTTTTAATAGAGAATGGGGTTTGGTTCTTGGTGACCGTATGGTCAGCGGTTCAAGGTTTTTCAAGGCTGGTGCATGGCCGTCTGTTTACGAATATAAATCCGAATGGGGAGCTGCCTCGAGCAGCCACTGCCAAACTGGGGCAGTGGGTATGTGTGTGCTTAAGCACAATTCTTCAGCAGCTGTTGCCCAGGACACATTTGTATTTATTTGACTTGAGGTATTTTACCTAATGAGTACTCATCCCAAAAGAACATCTGAGTGCTCTAAAGAGATGTGTTCTTCACAGAGGCATCATATCAAGCATTGCATGCTGTGCATGTCACAGTGTTGTGTGAGGGGTCAGTGTAAAATCCGATTACACAACCCAATTGGGTCATGATGGGATCATGGTATTTGCACAATTCTCGAGAGCGCACTATAGAATTGGACTACATTTGCATATTACTGATAGTTGTGATTTAAGGACAAGGTGATAAAGCGATTTGCCCACACAATGTGTGTTCAAGTGCTGTAGTCTAGACTAGAAATCAGGTCTCTGGGTGCCAAAGTCAGCATGTCATCCACTAGTCACACCAATGACAAAAGATGCCTGTGTCATGCGCCAGCTTAATTTTATTGACAGATTGCAGAGGTGCCAGTCACGCCGCCCTCAGTGCCAGCCTGATTTTTAATTTAAATTCACCCCGAAGACTAACCCGGAGAAACTTCACCGGGGAGGTAAGAGACCCCAGGTGGAGCGCAGTGGTGCCCAGCTGCAGCGGTAAAATGGCTGCCTCAATTATTTCTAATCGAGCTTCCCATTCATGATTATACAGTGAGTTAGAAGATAACAAGGAAGGCCAATAATTGAAAGCAGAGCCTTTCAAGCCGAGGATCAGAGTGATCATATCAACAGAAATGAGAAAACGCGAGCACTTTAAAAATGTGATCCAAAATGGTGCTCACGGTGGATGATATGCATTGTTTATAGAACTTTGCGCCTTTAAAGGCATTGCTGCCTCAGGTGCTTGAAGTAAGAGGTGGGGCTGAGGGCTTATGAGGCGATCTCGGAGAGGCAGTTGGGTTTTATCAGGAAAGCCTCAAAGGTTGAAGGCAGAGGTGTACGAGGCTACAGAGGTATTGAGAGAATTTGCCGTTCTATATCAACCAACATTCCTTTCAGATGCGACAGCCCACCTGCAAACGTCAGGCTCGCTCAGTCACCTGTGATTCAGGCCTCGCTCTCTTACATATTGCCCCATTCCACCCAAACTATATTTCTTTCCAACCTACTCACTATCTTTTGTGCCTTTTGTAAGTCTTTAAAACCTCTCCTAACAGTAGCAGAACTCCTTAGTAAGAACATCACAGATGCCTTCACAAGTAACATCATTTATGATCACGAATCTTTCATTTATGACCTCAGTGATGACATCACACATGACATACATGCAGTCATACCACATGGATACGGTTCCCCAGCCTTACTTTGAAATCATGTCCCAAACACAATGCCCTTGCTGATAGTGTTCACTGTATATGGTCACGATATCTCCACCTCTTTCTTGTTTTAGCCGTAGACTCAGTTCTGGATCCCCTCGGCAGGGGCACCATATTCGAAATTCCTGACAAGCCTGGGCACTCTCAGGCCATTTCGGTGAAGATTTGGTGCAGTATAAAAGCTTTAGAACATAATATATCTTCAGGGCAGTTTCTAGAAAATATTGCGCCTAGAGCAGAGCACCAGCATACGCCCCCAAGTTGCTCCTCTACTGCTTCTCCTCACTGATCTCCAACATCATTAAATCACTGCAATTTTAATGCCGTTTTATTGTATTGTACTTAAAATTAATACGTAGACAATGGACCCAGGCGCTAATGGTTTAACGGCGCCGTAAAAGGCGGCGGCGCCGTTAAACCATTAGCGCCTGATTACAAGGTCCCTTTGCGGGACCCGTACTTGACGGCTGGTGTAGACCAGCCGTTCAAGTGGGTGCCGCAAAGGGACCTTGCCGATAATTACGGCAACCGCTATTCCCGGTGCCGTAATTATCGCCTTCCCCAGTCCCATTATGCCCTATGGGGCAAAATGGGAATGGGGAAGGGCAAATGGTGAATGGGGAGTTACCGCCCCCGCCAACCTTGTGATGGGGGCGGTAATTCCGCCATCCACCATGGCGGAGACCGGCATGGACCATGGTGCTAGTAGCACCATGGTCCAATGCCAGGATCGTAATGGGGGCCAATGTATACAACAATATTTTAAACAGATACTTATTTTCTATCTCATCTTTTTGTCTGTTGTCTAAATGAAGGGCACTCTCCTATATGATGCTGCCGCAAAATCATTTATTGCTGCTGTTTGATCTATTTTTCTGCATTTTTGTCTCAATTGAAAGTATAGCAAGAGCCAATGGCTAGCTTCATTTGATGAACACAGTGCTCAGAGGTCGTTCCAAATGCTCCAGCCGAGGAATGAAGATGGGTGTGAAATAGAAGGAAAGAGTTAGGCGGTGGTGAAAAAGAAGTCAGTTCCTAACTATATAATGTAAGATGCAAAAGAAAGTCTGGGAGTCCCTCTACCAGCACAAACACAGCCCATTGACCTGTTCTTGGTTGGATGGCGTTCCAGAGAGTCTCAACCACACTTTAGCTCACTGTGCTTTTCACAGATGAGAAATGTCCATAGGCATACCTGTCTTTGTCCCACCCAAAGGCAGGTCACCTCTGAACAAGAGTACCAACAGCAATCCCAGAAACGTGGTTCAGCCTAGCCGGGACTTATCAGTGAGGTGGAGCTGTGCCTCCCTAGCACAGTGAGCAAAGGGTCCATGTCTGGATGACCCATGTAACTTAGGGTGAGACCCCCAAGTGCATCATAATGTGCAAAAGAGAGTCTGGGAGTCCCTCTACCGGCACAAACACAGCCAATTGACCTGTTCTCGCATGGATAGCCCCCGGGGAGAATCTCAACCACACTTTAGCTCACTGTGCTTTTCACAGAGGAGAGCTTTTCATTTGCATATCAGTCTTTGTCCCACCCAAAGGCAGTCCAGCACCAAAATGCTAAGGAAATTTCCTCTGAGCAAGAGTACCAACAGCAACCCTAGACACGTGTTTTTTCCTGACTTGTCGGGCCTCATCAGTGAGGTGGAGCTGTGCCTCTCGGAGCACATTGAGCAAGGAGTCCACGTCTGGATTGCCCATATAACTTAGGGTGAGACCCCAAGCCCCTCAAAATGTGCAAAAGAAAGTCTGGGATTCCCTCTACCAGCAAAAACACAGCCTATTGACCTGTTCTTGGGTGGGTGGCCCCCGAGAGAGTCTCAACCATGCTTTTCACAGAAGAGAAATTTCCATATGCATATTAGTCTTTGTCCCACCCAAAGGCAGTCCAGCAACAAAATGCGAGGTAAATCTCCTTTGACCAAGAGTACCAACAGAAACCCCAGATATATGTTTCTGCCTAGTCGGGCCTCATCATTGAGGTGGAGCTGTGCCTCTCTGAGCACAGTGAACTAGGAGTCCATGTCTGGATTACCGTTGTAACTTAGGGTGAGACCCCAAGTTCCTCTAAATATGAAAAAGAAGGTGTGGGAGTCCCTCTAGCGGCATGAACACAGCCTATTGAATTGTTCTTGTGTGGATGGCCCCCAGGAGAGTCTAAACCACACTTTAGCTCACTGCGCTTTTCACAGAGGAGAAATATCCTAGTGCATATCCTTCGTAGTCCAACCCAAAGAGAGGCCAGCACCTGTAACGCTCACCTGGCTCCCACGGAGGCGCTGACCTGGTCTGGATTGCTGTGACCTCTTCAAGCGTGATGCGCAGGATTTAAAACACCGACTGAACTGGACCCCCAAATCTGGCTTGTCTGGCCCGTAGGAAAATCTTTCTGTAGGTGGAGAAAGGGGATTAACTGACTGCAGAGTATTGTGATTGCTTCCCACCTCCCCTTTGCTCTTCTCTGACCACCTCCGAAATCCCCAATCAAGGCTCACCTTAATGTTTGAATGGATGAGCTCTCCATCCTGCTTCTGGTGCAGGGGCGCGTGTTTGACCAGTTACTTCACTGGTTTCGGAAGGCGAAATGCGGTAAGTATGCAGTTTAAAAAGTTCCAGAATAGAGTCTTCTCTTTGTTTGCTTTTCCTAACCTGCGATCTGTCCTTATTTTCAGGTGCAGAGTGGAAGTGATGCTTCGAGGGATATTGCCGGAGATAAACTCAGGTGAGTTCGTGATAAAATGATCCCTTTAAATGTCTTTGAATCCCTCTAGTAATGTCTTTCTTTTTTCCCCTTAAGGGCCGGGGTGCGGTACCAGGCCAAGAAGTGGTGCCGACCCGAAATGAGGAGTGGTTCCGTCAAATATGGCCAGGTAAGTCTTGTGACGGAAAATCAGGCTTTCCTCATTTGTTCCTCCTGCTCACCTTTTGTCTCTTCTTCTCCCCTGCAGGTGCAGAGATGTGGCGGAATGCCCAGAAGGTCACGGTGGATAGTGAAGAACCCACGAGGCAGGTGAGTGATGCGCGGTGCTGCAACAAGTAGCGCGATGCTTTTAAAGAATGTCTATCTTCAGGATCGCTGGCGTGATGGTTCCGGACACAGGTAGGAAATTAGATTAAGTTCTTGGTTTTCACCTTTTCTCTTCCCTTCCTTCCTTTCAGGTATTCCAAGATCGAGGCGGGCGTGGCTGGAGGCAAGATGCAGGAGCAGGCACGGTGAGCGTTCAGCTGCTAGATGCAGAGCAACGTGAAGAACTTGTGGCAGTCCGGGCGTGGTTTAAATAGCCTTGGAAGAAGTTCCAGGTAAGTATTCTTCCACGGTCCCCACCCAAGTAAAATAGTTCCTTTGATAAAATAGTCCCTCCTAAGCCTCATTTGGCTTGAGGCTTCATGCAGCATGGTCTGCGTCAGGTAAGTGCACCAAACACCCTCTTTTATGAGCCTGGCGCCTATGGCGCCAGGACTGATGTCCAACATGAGCCTGGCGCCAAAGGCGCCAGGACAAAGTCCAAAGAGCACCTATTAGGGGCAGCTGGGCTTTTACCCGAGGGCATGATGCCTGCTCCCGGGGGTGCTGGGCCTGTCCTGGTGCTCCAGGGGTAGGCATCATGACAGCACTCCCCCCAAGGCCCCTCCCAAGGTCGTTCCCTCTGGAGATTTCGGTTTGTTTGGGAAATCCCGATGGAACTTTTTTTACCAGCCGAGGTGCATGTACGTGGTCCCTGGGTTCCCAAGACCTTTCCTGAGGCCCGTACCCTTTCCAATCAATTAGATAGAAAAGTTTTGATTTTGAAATTTTAGAATCCAAAATGTTCTTCACCTCGAATTCAGGCTCCCCATCTATCTGAATTGGTTCTGGTGGCTTTATTAATCTGGTTCCTGGTTGCACTGGTTTCAAAAGTGACACATGAAAAACGGGATGAATCTGCATGTTAGCTGGCAGATCGAGCTTGACTGCCACTGGATTAATGATAGCTTTGATCGAATAAGGGCCCAAATACCTTGGATTAAAAGTTCGAGGTCCCTTGAGCAATAAATGTTTGGTAGCCAACCATACTTGGTCTCCTATTTGGTATGAAGGCGCCTCCTTCCGATGCAGATCTGCATTTTTCTTGTATTTTTCTTTCGCTTGTTGCAAATGGGCAGTTGCATTCTTGAATGCTTGAGTTATAGTGGAATGAAAATGGTCTACTGCGGGCATTTCAAGGCTCAGAGGAGAGTCCAGGTCTGAAGTACGAGGGTGATGTCCATATAGGGTGTAAAAGGGGCTTTGTCCAGTTCCAGAGTGCACCGAGTTATTGTATGCATATTCGGCCACCCATAACAACTCCTTCCAATTACCCTCCGATTGGTGCAACATACACTGTAGGTATTGTTCAAGGGTCTGGTTCGTTCTCTGCGTCTGACCATCGGTCTGTGGGTGATGGCTGGTTGAGAGTCTTACGTCGATTTGTGCCAGTTGACAACACCTTTTCCAAAAATGTGAAATAAACTGGCTTCCCCGGTCGGAGACTAATATGGACGGGAATCCATGCAAGCGGATGATATTTTCGAGGAATTCCTTAGCAAGGACAGAAGCTGAAGGTAATCCTTTCAACGGAATAAAATGAGCCATTTTAGAAAATAGATCCACCACAACCAGAATAGTATTGTATCCATTACAAGGGGGCAGGTCCGTGATAAAATCTAGTGACAAGGTGTGCCAAGGCGCTGGTGGAATGTCTAAAGGCTGAAGAAGACCGGTGGGTTTTGTCTTTTGGCCTTTGTTTTGGGCGCAAACTCCACAGGACATCACGAAAGATTTAATATCCTTTCGCCAGGAAGGCCACCAGAATTGTCGTTGAATTTTTTCCTCAGTTTTGGCAATGCCAGGATGTCCTTCCATCAGGGTATCATGATGACGGGAAATAAGCAGTTCTTGTAATTCCTTTTCTGGCAGAAATAAGCGTCCTTGGAAGTAAGGTAGGCCATCGTTGACCGAAAAGTAAGACCCCCTTTGGATCCAATCCTGCAAGGCGGTAGAGTCCAGGAGTTGTTTTACTCGTGCTTGAATGTCTTCAAAGGTTTGTAAGGAGGTTAATCCCAAAATTCTTTGTTCGGGAATAATCGGCACAGGTTCTGAATTAGTGTCTATTTCTCCCATTCCTATTCTAGATAATGCGTCTGCTTTGCCATTCTTACAGCCGGGACGGTAAGTGATTACGAAATCAAACTCAGCAAAGAACAAAGCCCATCGGAGCTGACGTGATGATTGAGCCTTGGCAGTCTTTAAATATGGTAAATTTCGGTGATCAGTGATCACGGTGATGGTGTGCCTGGCGCCAAGAAGATAATGCTGCCAAGCCTTAAAGGCGGACTTAATGGCTAATAATTCCTTATCAGTAATTGCATAATTTACCTCAGGCGGTGAGAACTTTCTGGACCAAAATGCTACAGGATGCAGTTGGTTGGTTTCAGGGTCTCTCTGAGACAGGACAGCTCCCATGGCTAAACTGGACGCGTCAGTTTCGACTATGTATGGGAGATCGCGATGCGGGTGCTTCAAAATAGGTGCACACGTGAATTTAGCTTTCAATTCCTGAAAGGCCTGTTCGGCTTCCTTGGTCCATTCGAAACGTTTATTTTTCCGCAAAAGTGCAGTGATGGGTTGTACTACACGTGAAAATTCCGGAATAAATCTGCGATAAAAATTGGCAAAACCAAGCATGCTTTGGACCCCTTTTACCGAGCTAGGAGATGGCCATTTGAGGATGGCCTCCACTTTCCGTGAGTCCATTCGGACCCCATTAGGTGTCAGGATGAATCCAAGAAACTCCACCTCGGTGGTATGGAAAACACACTTTTCCAGCTTAGCAAACAGTTTGTGCTGGCGCAATTTCTCAAGGACGGCCCGGACATGCTTTCTGTGATCAGATTCCGAAGAGAAGTACACAAGAATGTCATCGATATATATGACAACACAAACATCGATAAGTTCCCGAAGGACATCATTCATGAAGAATTGGAAGGCAGCAGGCGCGTTGCACAACCCAAAAGGCATCACCTGGTATTCGAATAAACCATATTTTGTACGGAAGGCCGTTTTCCATTCGTCGCCTTCTTTTACTCGCACCAGATGATAAGCCCCCCGGAGATCTAACTTGGTGTATACGCAAGCGTCCTTCACCTGGTCAAGGAGTTCAGGGATCAAAGGCAGAGGGTAACGGTTTTTAACCGTTATCTGGTTCAATGCACGGTAGTCGATACAAGTTCTAAGGTCGCCTTCTTTTTTGGGCACGAAGAACGAAGCAGAGGATGCCGGGGACTTTGACGGGCGAATGAAACCATTGGCTAGGTATTGATCTAAATATTGTCTCAAATGCCGGTTCTCAGGTTCAGTAAGGGCATAAATCCTGCTACAAGGGGGTTGTGCACCGGGCACCAGATCGATTTGGTAATCGTACGATCTGTGGGGGGGTAACGTGTTGGCCTGTTCCTTTTGGAAGACGTCCTGAAAGTCTTGGTATTCCGGAGGTAGTTGCATGGAGACAGAGGTTACAGATGCTAGACTAATCTTCAGATTTTCTGGGTAGCAGGTTTGTGCACAATCCGGGAAGGTTATTCTCTTTGCTCGCCAATCAATTCGAGGATTATGTGTCTCTAACCAAGGAATTCCAAGAATAACCTGAAACTGTGGGGCCTTGATTACATCAAACACAACTGCCTCCCGATGGCCGTCCGGACCAATAAGAGTCACCTCAGTAGTGGAATGTGTTACCGGTCCTGAGGCAATTTCAGTTCCATCGACTGTGGTGATGACATCTTTGCTGGTTTTTTGACGCAGAGGGAGGTTAATCCTAGAGACCAATTCACGATCCACATAGTTTCCTATAGCCCCACTATCGATGTATGCCTTTATTGCATGCAACCGCTTAGGCTGTTTCGGATCTACGAGAACCATTGGCACAATGAAATGCGAGGTCTGAGAGTTAGTTTTCAAGCTCGGCAAGCGAACCCCTACGCTTGTCGGGCGGAGTCGTTTCCCGAAACAGTCTTCATGGTTTTTATCAGCGGCTCCTACCACCTTCTTGGGCGGTTTTGCCGGGCAATCTCGTAGAAAGTGTCCAGAGTTCCCACAATAAAGACATAATTTTAACTGCCGCCTCCTTTCACGTTCCTTTTGGGTTAAAGGTCCTCTAACCCCTCCAATTTGCATAGGCTCAGAGACATCGGCACCCTTGGGAGTGACGTGGGTCTTGACCAACACCCGGGTTTCAAACTTGGACCGATCCGCTTTTCGGTTTTGGAGCCTGTGATCCAATTGGACCACTAAGTCTATATATTCTGCGCATTCTTGGGGCGGATTTACAACTTGGCCCAAGACATCTTTAAGTTCTCCGCGTAGACCCCGATAGAATAATGTGATTCTTTTATCCTCTGGCCACCCAGTTTCCACGATTAGTCTGTTAAAGGTTGCTATGTAGGAGAGGAGGTCTTGGTTGCCCTGTCGCAGGGATAGAAGTTCATCATCCAGAGCTTGTCCCTGAGAATGTCGAGCAAATAATCTCTCCATGCTTGCTTGAAATCCTTGGAAATCCCGGAGGATTGGGTCATCTTGAGTAACCAGTGGTACTGACCAATCGGCAGCACAGCCGCTAAGGTATGACAACACAAAAGCTACCTTAGTCTGGTCATTAGGGAAGGCCCCATGTCTGCATAGGAAGTGCAAACGACATTGATTCATGAATACGGTGAACCGTTTGGGGTCCCCAGCAAAGCGTTCAGGTGGGGCCAGCGGCATATTTCCAGGTAGATTGATTTGCACAGGGTTACTTGAAGCCACAGGAACAGAATTCCCCCCGGAACCAGGTAGAGGGGTTTGCCCAGCTTGACCTTGCAATACCTGCCTAGCCAGGTCATCAGTTTGTTCCTTAGATGCGATTAGCTCCCTCCTGAGGGCATTAGTCTCTTGACGAGCGGCATGTACTTCGGCCCGTAATTCCCCCAGTAATTGGGCCAACATATCAGTCTCAGAAGTTTCCATAGCGCCTGGGTGGGAATTTGTAGGAAGCCTTCGCGTTCTGTAACGCTCACCTGGCTCCCACGTAGGCGCTGACCTGGTCTGGATTGCTGTGACCTCTTCAAGCGTGATGCGCAGGATTCGAAACACCGACTGAACTGGAGCCCCAAATCTGGCTTGTCTGGCCCGTAGGAAAATCTTTCTGTAGGTGGAGAAAGGGGATTAACTGACTGCAGAGTATTGTGATTGCTTCCCACCTCCCCTTTGCTCTTCTCTGACCACCTCCGAAATCCCCAATCAAGGCTCACCTTAATGTTTGAATGGATGAGCTCTCCATCCTGCTTCTGGTGCAGGGGCGCGTGTTTGACCAGTTACTTCACTGGTTTCGGAAGGCGAAATGCGGTAAGTATGCAGTTTAAAAAGTTCCAGAGTAGAGTCTTCTCTTAGTTTGCTTTTCTTAACCTGCGATCTGTCCTTATTTTCAGGTGCAGAGTGGAAGTGATGCTTCGAGGGATATTGCCGGAGATAAACTCAGGTGAGTTTGTGATAAAATGATCCCTTTAAATGTCTTTGAATCCCTCTAGTAATGTCTTTCTTTTTTCCCCTTAGGGGCCGGGGTGCGGTACCAGGCCAAGAAGTGGTGCCGACCCGAAATGAGGAGTGGTTCCGTCAAATATGGCCAGGTAAGTCTTGTGACGGAAAATCAGGTTTTCCTCATTTGTTCCTCCTGCTCACCTTTTGTCTCTTCTTCTCCCCTGCAGGTGCAGAGATGTGGCGGAATGCCCAGAAGGTCGCGGTGGATAGTGAAGAGCCCACGAGGCAGGTGAGTGATGCGCGGCGCTGCAACAAGTAGCGCAATGCTTTTAAAGAATGTCTATCTTCAGGATCGCTGGCATGATGGTTCCGGACACAGGTAGGAAATTAGATTAAGTTCTTGGTTTTCACCTTTTCTCTTCCCTTCCTTCCTTTCAGGTATCCCAAGATCGAGGCGGGCGTGGCTGGAGGCAAGATGCAGGAGCAGGCACGGTGAGCATTCAGCTGCTAAATGCAGAGCAACGCGAAGCACGTGTGGCAGCCCGGGCGTGGTTTAAATGGCCTTGGAAGAGGTTCCAGGTAAGTATTCTTCCACGGTCCCCACCCAAGTAAAATAGTTCCTTTTATAAAATAGTCCCTCCTAAGCCTCATTTGGATTGAGGCTTCATGCAGCATGGTCTGCGTCAGGTAAGTGCACCAAACACCCTCTTTTATGAGCCTGGCGCCTATGGCGCCAGGACTGATGTCCAACATGAGCCTGGCGCCAAAGGCGCCAGGACAAAGTCCAAAGAGCCCCTATTAGGGGCCGCTCTGCTTTTACCCGAGGGCATGATGCCTGCTCCCGGGGGTGCTGGGCCTGTCCTGGTGCTCCGGGGGTAGGCATCATGACAGCACCAAAATGCTAGGAAATCTCCTCTGAACAAAAGTTCCCACAGCAAACCCATACACATGTTCCAGCCTAGTCGGGCCTCATCAGTGAGGTGGAGCTGTGCCTCTCTGAGCACAGTGAGCAAGGTGTACACGTCTGGATTACCCATGTAATTTAGGGTGAGACCCCAAGAACTTCAAAAAGTGCAAACGAAGGTCTGCAATTCCCTCTACCAGCACAAACACAGTCCACTGACCTGTTTCTGGGTGGATGGCCCCCAGGAGAGTCTCAACCACGCTTTTCACAGAAGAGAAATTTCCATATGCATATCAATCTTTGTCACACCCAAAGGCAGTCCAGCACCGAAATGCGAGGTAAATCTCCTTTGAACAAGAGTACCAACAGCAACACCAGACACATGTTTCTGCCTAGTCTGGCCTCATCAGTGAGGTGGGGCTGTGCCTCTCTGAGCACAGTGAGCAAGGAGTCCACGTCTCGATTACCCTCGTAATTTAGGGTGAGACCCCAAGTTCCTCAAAATATGAAAAAGAAGATCTGGGAGTCCCTCTACTGCCATGAACACAGCCTATTGACCTGTTCTTGGGTAGATGGCCCCAGGAGAGTCTAAACCACGCTTTAGCTTACTATGCTTTTCACAGATGAGAAATATCCAAAAGCATAGTCCCACCCAAGGGAGGCCAGCACCGAAATGCTAGGCATATTTCCTCTGAACAAGAGTTCCAACAGCAACCCAGACACATGTTTTGTCCTATTCGGGCCTCATCAGTGAGGAGGAACTGTGCCTCTCTGACCAGAGTGAGCAAGGTGTACATGTCTGGATTACCCATGTAATTTAGGGTGAGACCCCAAGTACCTCAACATATGATAAAGAGGGTCTGGGAGTCCCTCTACTGCCACAAACACAGCCCATTGGCCTGTTCTTGGGAAGATGACCCACTGGAGTGCCTAAACCACGTTTTAGCTCGCTGTGCTTTTCACAGAGGAGGAATGTCCATATGCATAACCTTCTTAGTCCCATCCAAAGGGAGGCCAGCACCAAAATGCTAGGCAAATCTCCTCTAAACAAGAGTTGCAACAGCAAACCCAGACACTTGTTTCAGCCTAGTCGGGCCTTATCAGTGAGATGGAGCTGTGCCTCTCTGATGTCATGGCCACAGGTCCCAGAACACAAAAACCACACCATTTACTGATGGGGGCAATGGGTCACTTGACTCACTTATGCCTCTTTGGGACCTATAAACACAGGGGCCCTGGCTGGACTCAGTCCTGGAGCCTTTGGTGCCAGGCTCATATAGAGATGTGAGCAGGAACACTTTATTTCAGTGCAGGAGTGCTTTTATTTTACAAGAACTTTCCAGGAGCTGAAAGCCTTTATTCCAGAGAACATCCTCATGTGCTGACTCATCGGGTGTGGCTCCCTAGGCCCGGCCTTCATGTGCTGACTGTGGCAGGCAGGCTGAACCTGGTGGGTGTGGCTTCAGAAGCTCAGCTATTTAAGCTACTCCATCCTTAAGGCCGGTGCTTCGCGTTACTGTGCACTCGCGTGCAACTTGATGCTCAATGCTGCTTGGACCAGTTTACTTACCATTGAAACCAGGCGTTCTCCTGCATACTCACCTCCAAGAAACCGGTGCTTCATCGCTTCATCTGCAGACTCATCTCCTGACATCCAGTGATCTTGATCCCAATGCTGCAGCACTGTACTCCGAACCCACGAACTTGGACCCTTGAAGAAGAAGAAATACAAGGTTAGAACATCTGTCCTAGGGCTGCGCCGCATTTGAACCCCACACGCCCCCTAGTTAACAATTTACCAGCTACTGTACCGCTGCATCTTTGTTCCTCATTCCCTCTGGCTGTCGCCTCGAGCTCCACAGCTTCTGCTGGGCCAGTAACCTCACCTGCAAGGGAAGAAAGCAAAACAGCAAACATCAAAAGTGGACCGGATAGCAATACAAGACAACAAACTTTACAATACAACAAAAACAGATGAGGAAAGACAAAGGCAAACAGGAACACTTACCTGAAGTATAGTGGCTTAGTCGCAGCAGGACTGGACTACCAAATGCAAGGGACTAGTGAAGGAACTCGGTCCAGCTCATACAAGCGCCCCTGCCAGAAGCAGCAGGACGGAGTGCTCACCAAAACTAATGAACAGGTGAGCTGTCCAGGGACAGCGTATCCCACTGGTACCACGGTTTGGGAAAAAGGGTCTGGAAGGAGATCAGGCACACAAGCTGGCATACTCACGCCCCCTATTCTTCATGCAGGAGCAGTCCCGAGCAGCATCACCTATTACCACCAGTCACCACATAAGCGCAGAGGGCGAAGTCGGACCCGAGCGACGTCACCCCGGGAGGGCTGCAACCGTGTCCCAACACCTCTACAGAGACCAGGTGAGCGTAACAGAATGCAATACCTCTTCGAATCTCTGCCTGGGCGTTATGGAAACTTCTGAAACGGGCCAGTTGGCCCGATTACTGGGAGAGTTATGGGCTGAAGTTCATGTCTCAAGACAGGAAACAAATGCCCTAAGGAGGGATCTAATTGCGAACCGGGAGCAGACAGATAAACTAGCAAGGCAAATGCTCCAGGCAAGCCAGGTCCCACTACCAGGGTATGCCCCTCCTGCCACGCCTCCACAGCCCACGCCAGTAAAGGTGGTTCTTCCAGGGGGGGTTCCCCTGGCCCCACCAGAATGCTTCACAGGTGATCCCAATAAGTATGCCATCTTTATGAATCAATGTCTCCTACATTTCTTGTGCAGACCTGGAGCATTCCCCAACGATCAAGCGAGAGTGGCATTTGTACTCTCATATTTGGGATGTAGTGCAGCAGACTGGTCAATACCCTTGGTAAACCAGGATGATCCTTTGCTTCGAAACTTCGGAAGTTTCCAGCATGAAATGGAGAAACTATTTGCACGGCATACTCAAGGGCGGGCTATAGACAATGAACTGTTATCTCTACGGCAGGGTAATCAAGACCTACTAACATATATTGCTTCCTTCAATCATCTGATAGCACAAACTAACTGGCCAGAGGAGAAAAGAACTACGCTCTTTTACCGAGGCTTGAGAGGGGAACTTAAAGGATAGTTCCGTGACTTTTTTTGTTATTGTCCCTACGGTTCGGCCATGTGTTTTTAAGCATAAATCGGTAGATCGTAGAAAACTTTCCTATGGACCTTACCCGACTTTTCGTCCATTAACGCACTCGAAATCAGCCGCCATTTTCTGATAATCCTATCATTTCCCCCCATCGACCTGGCTCACCTGCTTTTGCGGCACTAAATCAAATCCCCCGCCCCTGAGCCTGACATCAGCAGACGCGTACCGCCCATTTCCCAACTCCAAAGCACGTTTCGTGTCAACAATCGCTGCGCCTCAGCTAATGAAGTGTCGCCATGGAAATGGCAGGACGCCTCTTTCCTCAATAAGTATAAACACACCGTTTCACAACACACAGCAGCAGATTTTCGATTCCATTACTCTGTCTGTGTTACTTTGAGTATTCTGTGACTCGTTTCTGTGCTCTGGTCAGCTACCTTCGCCGCTTCTAGGCCTTGTGAACACCTGTACCATCTCTGTAAATTATTTTACTTTCTTTACCACACAATGGCTACAATAATGCCGTATATGTACGAGCCCGAGTACAACGAGGAAGAACTACTGGAAAGGCAAGCACGCGAAAACGATGGGGATTCGGACGGCAGTTGGGAGGACCAGTCAACGGATGAAGAGCCTGGTCCATGTCGCATGGACGGCGTCTCCACCTGGTGCACGTGCAATCGGTGCGAGCTAATGCCAACTGAGGAGGAGAACTGCTGCTGCCGTGAAAATTCCGGGTGCTTGGCCTACATTTCGGAAGGCGAGCCAAGTCCGCAATGCATCACCGAGCTGCCAGAGTTCAGGGAAACCTTCCTCTCACGGACCGTGTTGAGGATGATGATGGAGCTTATGCACGAACTTCGCGGCACTGTTCGTCCGTGTAATCCGAGTGACGAGTAAGTATACTCTGGTTGTGATGTCAGTGATGCCACTACTATTTCATGGTCGTCTCCCACATATAAAATTACATCTACATATCATTCGAATGCATGTAAATTGGTTCCATATTGTGCATTTTCTAGATCGATTTTTTTTCAAAGCAGAATGACATTTTTTACCTGAATCGACAGTGATAAGAAAGTTTTGTCATTTTAATACAGTTTGCATCTTTCATTTTCACAGGTGGTACAGGCTGGTGGCCTATCGTTGCTTCACTTGGTGGCTTCACGGGAGGCTCGGACACTGCGTTCGGAGAGTAATACCTGCCTGT
This sequence comes from Ambystoma mexicanum, assembly GCF_040938575.1. Lineage (NCBI taxonomy): Eukaryota > Metazoa > Chordata > Amphibia > Caudata > Ambystomatidae > Ambystoma > Ambystoma mexicanum. The sequence continues at coordinate 400,403,931 of NC_090925.1, read as the reverse complement.
GCGGTACTTGCCATTAGACAACATTTCCCCAGCGACAGTGGACAATACCGCGGATTTTCCCTGGATGTGCTGCAACCGGAACTTTACAATGTGTAATGTTTATTATTTATGTTCAATTGAAATTAAGATCTAAAATAAAACCCAACATATAATTTAACAATGGTTGTTTTGATTTTTTAAATGAATCTAGTGTGTCTCCATTGAATAGTCTTCCTGTGCCTTGTCTTGTCACACCACATGTCTCCGGCCAGCATCCTCCCTCACGCTGGCCGCCCACCTTCAATCCACATAACCGTTGAACCCATATGCAGCAGACATACATATGTTATTTTGCGGGTTGGCATCAAGCCTCCCGGCCTTGCCTCCTCCCCCAAATATACTTACCACACCACTTTGTTCAAGCGTTGGCAATAAAAGGCCGTTGGATTTTATTGATACAAAACATGGTTATAGGTAAATAATCAATATGGTTGATCATAATAAATCATCCTTTTGGGCACCGGGTACAGAGATGACCCCCTCTGGCCCTTGCCGCCTTGCCACCACAGGCCAGCCTGCTGCTGACTTACTGCCTAGGCATCCAGGGTCTCCAGGGTGAACTGCACCCATATATTCTCCTGGGAGGGTGAGGTATTTATAAACTCACCCCCCTGCCTTCCATGTACTAGATCCTGCAGCCTGCCTCTTACATGCAGTTAGATGGCCTCTCCTTGGTGAGGCCCTGCGGCAAACGAGTCTTGTCTGCACGACCACCGCCCCAATCCACCCCCCGCCCTATCAAAGGCAGTTCGCACCGGGGTACTTGTGCTGGCAAGTGGAGCTGTCAGGGAGCGATAAAGGCCAAGAGGTGCCAAAGACCATGTACACTTCAAAGTGGTCTATAGAGCATGGGTTGTTGTTCCCATGTCTACCTCCAGACCCCGTGTCTCCTGCCAAGCATCCCCCCTCACGCTGGTCGTCCCCCTGCAATCCACATAAGTGTGTCTCCATTCACGAGTCTTCCTGTGTCTTGTCTGCACGACCACCGCCCCAATCCACCCCCCGCCCTATCAAAGGCAGTTCGCACCGGGGTACTTGTGCTGGCAAGTGGAGCTGTCAGGGAGCGATAAAGGCCAAGAGGTGCCAAAGACCATGTACACTTCAAAGTGGTCTATAGAGCATGGGTTGTTGTTCCCATGTCTACCTCCAGACCCCGTGTCTCCTGCCAAGCATCCCCCCTCACGCTGGACGGCCCCCTGCAAACCGCATAATGCCACGACATATACACGTCATTCATTCACAAACACACCCCTGTTTCGAATTCTTTATAACCCACTTCATATTTCTAATGAGAACTTCTTTGCGCTTTGCTAGTCAACCCGTGAAGGTGCTGGTTATCTGCTCTTCGTCTCTGTGAACTTCCGTGACCACTTCGAGCAAACTCGTCAGTTTGCAACCTGTGAACTGCTCCCTGTTCTACGACAAGAAACTACTCTGATCCCTGCATCTAACTGTTTGTTCGTCAAGGTAAGGCCATGTACCATAATCATTTTGCGTCCAATTTTTTAATTTATATCTATTTGCTAGTAGTCATCAAATTGCATCCATGTTTTCTTTTCGTTCAAGACAGTACATGCAAGGAACTAGTCACATGTTCTGAGTTTAGTCAAATTATTTTTATATTTTTATAAAGTTATTCAAATACTTATCCGCATGTGAATAACGTGTATAGTTCCAAGAACCAAAACGAACCTTGCATTGAACCTTTTATGTGTCATTTAATTTTTTAACACATTGGTATTCATAGAGAATTGTTGATCTTTACTTTTCAGAACTTTCCACAATGCCTGCCTGTTCCATTGGCGGTTGCCCTTCCAAGACCCATAATAAATCGGAAAGGTACTATAATGCATGTTTTCCCTAAGACAATAGATCAGATAAGAGAATGGGTCCGATATTGCGGATATCCACCGTCTGAGCTTGAAAGTAGAGTCCTAGAAGTCTTTGCGGACAAGAGGGGTGATCGATACCGCATCTGCAGCAGGCACTTTAGCTCAGACATGTACTCCACATCATTGCTAATAAAGAAGAACACACCGCGAGCGAGGCGAAAATTGCTCTCAACCGCTATTCCCACTCTATTCGTCCACATCCCTTCACTGGTGAGTCAAGTTTACGTATTTATCTCTCGGCCTTGCGGTAGTGTGTAGCATTAGCTAACAATAATTTCCCCATTTATGTATCCACTCAATATGAAGGCGGAAGATTCTCCATCCGTGTCGTTATTGCAGTCATCAGCCACTTCAAGCGCCTATCGGGTAATCTTACTTGGCTATTCTGCCACTGACTTGTTTTAGGCATGTAAATTAATAGTTTTAATTTATCGTGTAATTATTTTACCTAATGGTACACCCTTGTACTCGTCCTCTAGTCTTTGTTTTCAGTTATAATTATTGTTATCCAAAATAATGCAAGTACTGTCTTTCAGGGAGATGCTGAGGAGTCCAACGTATTGACGACAACCGTTGATGTCACTCAGATGCTCGAGGTAAGTTTCCGGACAGTTCCACCGATGGAGATCATCAGATCTTGCATTCTTGTAGCGTGATTGTTACACACAATGTTTCTTTCGTTTTTAGCCATTGATATGTCCTTTTGTCGTCGCCCTCCTATGTGTCTTCTTTTTTCAATATTGTGTTCATTACTAATGAAAGTCCTATGTTTCAGGGAGTCGATGGAGCATTAGTCCAAGAAGAAGGGGGAGAATGCAGTTACGGGTCGGCGCAACAGCTTGCAGAAGTGTGCACCGCAGTTACATCGTCCCATGATGTTCTTATGCATTTCGAGGTATGGATACTGACAGTTCGATCAAGCGAAATCATATGACGTGATTACATCCGCTATACTTCCTTCTTTATTAACGCAAGTACTATGTTTCAGGGAGATGACGGAGCTTCTTCTACAAGAACATCACCCCTAGTAGTTGATGCAGATCTCTGGGTGGTGACACTTCCAACGATCGAGCAAATCGAATCATATTTACATATCCATTATTTATTTTAGACAACTGATCATTTGTGCAGGTCTATTTAGATGAGCCGTTGACGCCTGCACAAAGTTTATGTTCTTTTTAACAAAATAGAAAACCATACTAATGCAATTAATGTGTTTCAGGGAGTTACTGAAGCATCATCTTCAATAATATCATCAATGGAAGTCTATGAGGAGCCCGAGGTATGGATCTTGACAGTTCCATCTAACTAGATCAACTATGCGTGAATAATTGTCGTTTGAATGTTCTACACAAAGCGTTCATTCGTGTTTTGCTATTGAGATGTACGTGGGTATTGGTCCCCAAGTACATTTTGTGTTTTCAATATTGTTATACATACTAATGAAAGTTCTATGTTTCAGGGAGTCGATGGAGCGTCAATGCGTGATGGATGTGCTTATCATGAAAATATAGTCGTTGCAGCGCAGGAGGAAGTGGAGACATGCACACACGAGTCGGAGCAACAGCGTCCTGATGTTAAAGTTCGAGGCAAGAAAGTTTCAAAGAAAAGAAAGCAAAAGAAGGTTAGTGTCCTGGTCGCTATATTATGTTGTTTTTCACTGTTAATAGTTCAATACTGTAAGTTGTGTTTAAACTGAACATCCCTTTTCCAATCTGTCCTCTAGTTGCGAGTGGGTGTACGAACTAGATCTACACAGATAGTGAAGCGAACGAGAGATGTTGCTTGTCAAACCTTTTGGCAGGGACTTGAGACTGGAGATGCATCGTGCCAATGGGAAGAATATGAAGTGATTGACAACGGAGCTATAGCACCACCAGCCATTGATAGTGAATGTCCTCCTGGTAGTTCGGATGCAGTCGGAGATCAATTTACAGAATCCACACCCGCAAAAACTAAGACCGCGAGAAAGTTGAAGAAATTGTTTTATTCACCCATCGCCGGAGAAGTAACAGATGTTGCAATGGAAGAGAATGAAGTGGACGACAATGAAACACCATCAATATCACTGAACATAGCGGAAGACGATATCAGAGATTCTACCTTTCATGTGAGTGACATGTCCTCAACGTTACAGGCCGAACCAGCTGGGATGCAGAGTGACAGTATAAGGAAAGAGGCCAAATTCATTGTATTCGATAGTTGTTTGATTGATATTATTATTCGGATGAAATGTGGGCATTCGGTTGGTGGGGAAGTATGTGGGGAGCCATTGATTAATGTGACTCGTGCAATTCAAGGCACTAACCTTAAAATACATGCCACCTGTACAAAATATCATCCTTTCTCATGGTCTGCACAACCCATGCTGGGGCAACTGCCAGCAGGCAATCTACTTTGTGCAGCGGCTGCACTTTTTAGTGGTTCAAGTTTTAAAAAGTTAGAGTCTTTCTTTCAGTTTGTGGGAATCCATTTCATTGCGAAAACTCAGTTCTACAAATACCAAACCGATTATCTATTTCCAGCCGTTAGCGAAGCTTGGAGAATGGAAAAAATGTCTATTGATAGTACATTCGCGGGCAAACGGTTCAGGCTAGCCGGTGATGGACAGTGCGACAGCCCAGGATTTTCAGCCAAGTACTGCACCTACCACTTTCAGGACATGGAAAGTAAGAAAATTGTGAGTTCGGTGGTCGTGCAGGTGTCACAAAGTACATCCTCAGTGGCCATGGAGAAAGTTGGCTTTGTAGCATCATTGCAAGAACTACAATCGCGGGGAATGGTGATCGACCTGATAGCCACGGACAGACACGTTTCAATTGACAAGACAATGAGAGAAGAGTACAAAAATATAAATCACCAATTTGACGTTTGGCATCTTGCAAAAACAATCAATAAAAAAATGTTGGCTGCAGGTAAAAAAAAAGATATGCAAGTTATTTCACAGTGGTCCAAGTCAATCAGCAACCATCTTTGGTGGAGCTCAAAAACATGTGGAGGGTCGTTGGAAATTCTACTGGAAAAATGGCGGTCAGTAATGCTACACTGTAGCAACGTTCACGGCTGGACCACAAACCAACATTTCCACAATTGTGAACATGGCCATTTGACCACAGAAGAGGCACGGAAGAAGAAGTGGTTGATTCCTTCATCACCCACTCACAAAGCCATTGAAAAGATTGTATTTGATAAAACTATAAATAGAGATTTGAGGGGACTCACGGAATTCTGCCACACAGGAGATTTGGAGGTGTTCCACAATATGTGCCTAAAGTACAGGCCAAAACGATTGCATTTTGGCATGGAGGGCATGATAAATCGGACTCTTCTAGCGGTCTTGGCACATAACCATAATGTTGGCCGTCAACAAAGTAGGACGACCGGAACTTTAGGGACGCTTCGCTACAATAAGGCCTTCACTAAAAGAAGTAAACAATGGGTGATCAAACCAGTGTTTGAGGATATGCAATATGAGTTTATTGAGAGACTTATTGTTGATGTCCTAGATAGGCACATACATGGAGTTGTGAACGAACCTGTGCAGGGGACAACTGCATTGCCACCCAACATTGCCTCTGTTCCATGTCCACCTAAAGCAGAGCTCATTGAGAAATACACATCACGGTTTAAATGATTGTAATTTGATTGTCTGTTCTCTCGAGTCTCCTCATGTTGCAGGCCCATTGAATATGTGTATCTATGTAATGTGTAAATAAAAGTGATTGCTCAGTGTACATGCAATGTGTCTCTCCACCCTTGCCCCTCCCTTCACCGTGCAGTAGTCCGAACCACCCGGGTGTCACCTGTGACTCTGCTCTCGAGTCTCCTCATGTCGCAGGCCCATTGAATATGTGTATCTATGTAATGTGTAAATAAAAGTGATTGCTCAGTGTACATGCAATGTGTCTCTCCACCCTTGCCCCTCCCTTCACCGTGCAGTAGTCCGAACCACCCGGGTGTCACCTGTGACTCTGCTCTCGAGTCTCCTCATGTCGCAGGCTCATTGAATATGTGTAGCTATGTATTGTGTAAATAAAAGTGATTGCTCAGTGTACATGCAATGTGTCTATCCAACCTTGTTCATTTGCGCATTAAATTAAACCAAACAGTAATATAAATCATTTTTCCAAAAATATAGAATGTCTCCGTATTTATGGTTCTCTGGGGCTGCAAAGCACGCAGACAAAATGCAAAGATGGAGTGTAAATTTCAAGTCCTGTGAGATGGCCTTACACTGAATGTAGCTAACTAGGAATTTGTGCTCGTTCAAAGTGAAGGTCAGCTGCTTTGATTTTTTGCTCGGGTGCCGGAATGGCCCATGACTCAGTATAAGGTTCTATTGTTATTTGACCTTGACAGGCCGTGACCATCCCGAAAGACTTCTTTTTGGGGGTGTGGTGCAATAACGTAAGAAACGATAATAAATAAAATTTCAGAAACGATAGCCATTTAATGTTCGTTCATTAGAAGAAATAACGTCGGCATAGAAGGAGTGGTATTTCGGGGTTGCCCTACGCACAGACACAATGGAAAATGCAAATATAATGTAAGTAACTCTTTAGATGAGTTTATACCACAATTTAATTACTATACAGTAGCTTTAAAGACGGGTTAAGTTGTACTTGTACGTTCTATGTGGCATATTGTTTTGTACCGCGCACTATCTTGAGGAGAACCATCTCCTTTTACGGAAGCACCTCAAAACCTTCCTCTTTGCTTCTGCTTTCTGTCCCCCTCTCCCCTGCTATAACTGGTCCACTGTCTGCGACCTCGGTCCTGGGCCCTTCCACTCTCCACCTGCACTGCCTCCCTGTCAACCCGTTGCAAATGCCATATTATAACATATCAGTGACGAAGTGGTCCACTGGCGCTCAGGCGGCTCTGAAAAAGGCAGAGGAGAGGGGGTGGGTTACTGCAAATGACGTATAATACCCAGTTGCACTGTCCTAGCTATGAAATAATTTCCCGACCTAATATATAAAATGAATAATTTTAATAAAGATCTGATGGTGAGACTAATTTCATTTTTTATGTTTTTAAAACAGGTACATCCTTCATTATTGTATGTGTCACGCGTACCAGACACCGGCGGATGGCTTTTATAACCGCCAGTTGCTTCTCCGCGTGAACAACGTTACCACCCTGACCATTTTATGGGACGATCGCCAAGTACAAGTATGCCCTTACGCGGTACTAACGGCTAGATGCAACATACAGACCGTTGTGGTGGACTAGTGCCTCGTTGTTGGAACAGCCATGCGATTATCAGTGCGACCGAAGAGCTTATTTTTTTGCCAAATGTACAATCTTGCCGTTTGCTTTTAAACCACAGTTTCATATTCCGAATTGTGTCGCTGTATTGTGAGATGATCTAAGACCCTGTGTACAGCAAAGGAACATCGCGTGCCTCAAAACGAACTTTTTGGAACGTGAGCAAATAAAATGAAAATCGCTGAATATTCTCAAAACATTTGATGTCAAATAAATGTACTTTACCAAATTTACAATCTTGCGGTTTGATTTAAAAGTACAGTTTCATATTCCCAATTGTGGCGCGCTGTGTTGTGAGCTGATCTGTGTTGATTTCCGGGTTCTGTGTGGAGTCGCGTAGAAGACGCCTGGGCGCGTTTGCCTACGCAGCACAGTCACGTCATGGATAGAGGCGGGGAATATGAATGTTTTGATAAAGTCTGTTTCAGGGGCGGGGGATTTGATTTAGTGCCGCAAAAGCAGGTGAGCCAGGTCGATGGGGGGAAATGATAGGATTATCAGAAAATGGCGGCTGATTTCGAGTGCGTTAATGGACGAAAAGTCGGGTAAGGTCCATAGGAAAGTTTTCTACGATCTACCGATTTATGCTTAAAAACACATGGCCGAACCGTAGGGACAATAAAAAAAGTCCCGGAACTATCCTTTAAGGACGTATTAGATTGCAGGATCGGGAGATGGATCGGGCCAAGGCCTAGGGGCGGTCGGTCTATGCGCGACCCAGTGAGAATCAAACCAAATCACATGATCAGTCCGGGCCAATGCAAATTAGAAGCTTGCGGAGCCCACTCACCAAGGCAGAAAGGGAGAAAAGGAGACAGTAGCAGATTTGTTTGTACTGTGGTAAGGCAGGTCACTATCTCAGAGAATGCCCGGTGAAACCACCCAGGAAAGCAGTGGGAGCACTGAGGGTGAAGAAGAAGAACAGGACTCAGGAATCTCCAACACCCGGCAAGCATAGGGGTCAACTTGTCGAGCGGTGAAAAGGAACCTATACAGACCTCACATCTAGTCATCCCTGTGCTCCTGGTAAACCACAAGCAACCGTCAAAAATACATGCCTTGGAGGCATACATTGACAGCGGGGCTGGGAGATATTACATGGACCAAGATCTGGCTACCCGGATAGGCCTTCCTTTCCGACAGAAGCAGGTTTCGGAAAACGTCACAGCAGTTGATAGATCTCAGCTATCATCCGGCCCAGTGACGCATTACATTGAGAAGGTCACGCTTCTGTGTCAGGACGTTCACCAAGAGGACATCACCTTCAAACTCATCGGTGCTCCTCAGTTCCAGATGATATTGGGAATACCCTGGCTGGAGACCCACAATCCCAGGATTGACTGGTGTAAACAAGTTCTGTCCTTTTCCCAAGACTGTGCCGACACCTGTTATAGCAAGGGATTCTCATTAAAAGGTCTTACCAACCCTGGTTCGTCAAAGAAAGAAACCATACTGGGCCTCACCAGTTCACTACCACCTGAATACCTGGATTACCAAGATTTCTTTCAAAAAGAGCAAGCGACCACCATACCTCCGCACAGACCGTATGACTGCCAAATTAAGCTGGTACCTGGAACTCAAGTTTCCTGCAGCCGGATTTATGCCCTAACAGAACAGGAAAACCAGCATCTGAAAACCTACCTCGAACAGTATCTGGCAAATGGCTTCATTCGTCCGTCCAAGTCCCCTGCATCCTCGCCCCACTTGCATCGACTACAGAGCACTTAAAGGCATGGTCTAGTAAAAATGTTCATTGTCCCTAGGGGACGGCCATGTTTTTTTAAGCCTAAGTGGCTTGATTTTAGAAAACTTTCCTATGGACCTTACCCGAGTTTTCGTCCATTAAACGCACGCGAAAACAAGCACCAGGGAGCAGCCATTTTCTGATAATCCTATCTTTTCCCCGATCGCCCTGGCTGACCTGCTTTTGCGGCACTAAATCAATTCCCCCGCCCCTGAGCCTGTCATCAGCAGACTCGTACCGCCCATTTCCCAACGCCAAAGCATGTCTTGTATCAACATTTGCTGCGCTTCAGCTAATGACGTGTCGCCATGGAAATGGCAGGACGCCTCTTTCCTCAATAAGTATAAACAGACCGTTTCACAACACACAGCAGCAGATTTTCGATTCCATTCCTCTCTCTGTGTTGCTTTGAGTATTCTGTGACTCGTTTCAGTGCTCTGGTCAGCTACCTTTGCCGCTTGTAGCCCGTGTAAACAGATACCAGTACCACCGCTATAAATTATTTTAGTTTGTTTAACACACAATGGCTACAATAATGCCCTACATGTACGAGCCCGAGTATACCGAGGAGGGACTACTGGAAAGGGAAGCACACGAAAACGATGGGGATTCGGACGGCAGTTGGCTGGACGAAGCAACAGATGAAGAGCCTGGGCCTAGTCGAATGGACGGAGTCTCCACCTGGTGCACATGCAATCAGTGCGAGCTAATGCCAACTGAGGACGAGAACTGCTGCTGCAGAGAAAACTCGGGATGCCTGGCCTACATTTCGGAATGCGAGCCACGACCGCAATGCATCACCGAGCTGCTAGACTTCAGGGCAGCCTGCCTCACACGGGCCGCGTTGAGAATAATGATGGTGCTTATGCACGAACTTCGCGCAACTGTTCGTCCTCGTAATCCGAGTAATGAGTAAGTATACTCTTCTTGTCATGCCACTCCTATTTCATGTTCTCCTACTATATCCAAAATTACATCTACATATCATTGTAACGCATGTAAGTCGTTCAATAGTGTGCATTGTCTAGATAGCATTTGTCCCTGCAGAATGCCATTAGTTACAAGAATTGTCATTGACAACAAACATTTATTAAACTTATCTTGGTCATTTAAAAACAGTTTGTTTCATTCCTTTTCACAGGTGGTACAGGCTGGTGGACTATCGTTCCTTTACATGATGGCTCCACGGGAGGCTTGGACACCCCGTTCGAAGAGTGATACCCGCCTGTGCCGTTCGTGCCATTAGAGAAACATTCCCGAGTGACAGCGGTCAGTACAGGGAATTTTCTCTCGCTGTGCTGCAACCTGACCTGTATAATCTTTAAAGTCTTGTATTTTTGTGTCATGAAAATAAGATACAAAATAAAACACCACATATATTTTAACAGCGGTTGTTTCGATTTTTTAAATGAATCAAGTGTGTCTCCATTCAAGGATGGACGTCAGACATCTGTGCTCCGAATGGGTGAAGGTCTGGCCGCTGTGAAGCAGGGTGGTCACTATCTATCTAAGCTAACATAACATATTCTCGATAATGCATGCACTAAATAACACTTGTTCAAAGTCTTTCAGTGGGTTATGACTCTATAAAAGTCACACATAAGTCTATACTAACAATTACCATTGGATTATACAGGCCTTAGGGTCTTGACCACTATAATACACCGGTTGAAGTGTGGGTCTGTGCTCACAAGAATCTCCGGTATGTGGCATTTGTTATTGATAAGCAACGATATACTGATATAAAGGCGGTTCGCGCCAGTGGATGCGCGCCTGCATGGGGGGCTGTCAGGGGCGCGAAAGGCAAGGTGCCAAAGTACATGTACACTTCAAAAAGTATCCCACGCCAAGGGGCCATCAGTCACATGGCCTCCTCAGACCCCGTGTCTCCAGCCAGGCCTCCCCTTGAAGCAGGCCGCCCCCCTGCAATCCACATAAGTGTGTCTCCATTCAGCAGTCTTCCTGTGCCTTATCTGCACGCCCCAAGCCCATCCATCCCACCCCCCTCTATCAAAGGCGGTTCGCGCTGTTGGATGCGCGCTGGCATGGGGGGCTGTCAGGGGCGCGAAAGGCCAAGGTGCCAAACTGCATGTGCACTTCAAAAGGTGTCTCACGCCAAGGGGCCATCGGTCACATGGCCTCCTCAGACCCATTGTCTCCAGCCAGGCCTCCCCTTGAAGCAGGCCGCCCCCCTGCAATCCACATAAGTGTGTCTCCATTCAGCAGTCTTCCTGTGCCTTATCTGCACGCCCCAGGCCCATCCATCCCACCCCCCTCTATCAAAGGCGGTTTGCGCCGGCGGATGCGCGCTGGCATGGGGGGCTGTCAGGGGCGCGAAAGGCCAAGGTGCCAAACTACATGTGCACTTCAAAAGGTGTCTCACGCCAAGGGGCCATCGGTCACATGGCCTCCTCAGACCCCGTGTTTCCAGCCAGGCCTCCCCTTGAAGCAGGCCGCCCCCCTAAGACCACGACATACATACGTCATTCATTCACAAACACACCCCTGTTTCTAATACTTTATAAACCACTTGATATGTCTCATGAGAACATCTTTGTGCTTTGCAAGTCAACTCCTGAACGTGTTACCTGGCAACCACTGAGATCTACGCTAATCTGCTCGTCGTCGTGCTATCCGTGAACTTCTGTGACCGCTTAGAGCAAACCCATCAGTGTGCTACCTGTGGCCACCCACTTATTCTCCTGCAACATACTGTTCTGCTTGCTGAATCCAACTGTTTGTTGGTCAAGATAAGGCCATATATCCTAGTCATATTTCGCAGATTTTTAAATTTCTATCTATTTGCGAGTTGAGTACACAATAGTGCTAGGTTCATTGGTCTCATTGCTATTGACTTGAGTTTCCATTGCTATGCTATCAATAGATCTATTTATTTTCATCTGTGTCTATTGTCATCGAATTGCACCCTTTGGGGGTCCAGTCTATAATGTAAGCATGTTTCCTTCTCGTGCAATACAGAACATCCAAGGGATGAGTCACATGTTCAGTTTTTAGTCACATCATTTATACGTTTCTTCAACTTATGCAAATACTAAGCCGCACATAATGAACTGGTATAGTTCCTGCGACCAAAACAAACCTTGCATTGATCATTGTATGATTCATTTACTTTTGTATCAAATCTTTATTCTTGAAGATTGCCCTTCGAAGACCCATGCTAAATCTGAAGGCACTACAATGCATGTATTCCCGAAAACTGTTGATCGAATAAGAGAATGGGTCAGACATTGCGGATATCCACTGGATGAGCTGGAAAGTAGAGTCCAACAAGTCTTACAGGACAAGAGGGGTGATTGATACCGCATCTGCAGCCGGCACTTTTCCTTGGACATGTACACAACATCTTGGGTAACAAAGAAGAATAAACGGCGAACGACACGGAAATTGCTCGAAAACGCTATTCCCACTCTATTCGTCTACATTCTGCCACCGGTGAGTCAAGTGTCCGGATTTAGCTTTAGGCCTTGCGGTAGTGTGTAGGTATCTGAACTGATTAATTGACATTGTAGGTGTTCTATCCCTTGTAATAATTTCGATATTGATATGAGTGTATAGTTTTTTGAATAATGACATTTACCAATATATTATTTTTCGATTTCATAACCCACAAACGCAATGTATATATATGGGAACAGGGAACTGTGCTGTATTGAGCATTTTACAAGTATTCTGTCGCCTTACATGGCTATTTTTAATATTGGCATTTCATTATCAATCATTAATTTACCTTTACAACTTCTTGACTATCCCTTGAATCTGAAGCAAGAACATTCTACATCCTTGATGTGGTCGCAGTTATCAACCACTTCTAGCGCGTATCAGGTAATCTTACTAGGCTAATCCGCTACAGACCTGTTTTATGCATGTCAAGTAATATTTTTATTTTATCGTGTAATCATTTTACCGAATGTTTGGTTAGTGCTTTCCAATTGATATACACCTTAGTTATCGTCCACTGGTGTTTGTTTTCAGTTATAATTAGTGTTATCCATACTAATGCAAGTACTGTCTTTCAGGGAGATGCTGAAGCGTCCGCCACATCTACAACATTTCTAGATGTTCAACAGCTGGAGGTATGGATACTGACAGCTCCATCGAGCGTCATCATCAGAGCTGGAATTCTTGTTGTTTGATTGTTCTACACAATGTTTCATTCGTGGTTAGCCGTTGATATGTACCTGTGCTGTCGACCCCAGGTGTGTGTTATGTTTTCACTATTGTAATCCTCACTAATGCAAGTACTATGTTTCAGGCAGTTGATGGAGCGTCAACCCCTGCACTTGATGCAGAGCCTGACATTCAAGTAATTCCAGGGGAAGTGGAAGCGGGACCATGCCTATACGAATCGGCGCAACAGCTTTCGGAAGTGTGCACTACATTTGCAACATCCATAGATATTCTTCAGCAGCACGAGGTATGAATAATGACAGCTCCATCATGCGTGATCATATAACGTGATTCCATTTGCCATACTTTCTTCCCTATTAACGCAAGTGCTGTGTTTCAGGGAGACGACGAAGCTTCCACTACAATCACAACATCCAATTTAGATGATGTAGATGTAAATAAATCGGAGAAATAAGTCGATGAAATGTGATCATATTTAGATTTTCCTTGATTCTTTTGGACAATGCATCATTTGCGGTTATCTCTTTATATGTACCTGTGCGTTCGACCCCAAGTGTGTGTTATGTTTCCAATATTGAAAACCATACTAATCCAAGTACTGTGTTTCAGGGAGACGACGGAGCTTCCACCACAATCACAACATCTCATTTAGATGATGCAGATGTAAAGGAATCATTGAAATAAGTCGATGAAATGTGATCATATTTGGATTTTCCTTGATTCTTTAGGACAATGCATCATTTGTGGTTATCTCTTTATATGTACCTGTGCCGTCGACCCCAAGTGTGTGTTGTGTTTCCAATATTGAAATGCATACTAATGCAAGTACTGTGTTTCAGGGAGATGCGGATGCCTCCTCTCCAATACAACCATTCATGGCAGTCCATGCAGAGCCAGAGGTATGGATACTGACAGTTCCATCGAAATAGATCATCACTGGTCGAATACTTGTCGTTTGATTGTTGCACACAATGTTTAAATCGTGTTTGGCTATTGAGATGTACCTGTGTGTTCGTCCTCACATGTGTTTTATGCTAACAATATTTTGATACATAGTAGTGAAAGTACTATGTTTCAGGGAGACGATGGAGCCACATTCTGTGCTGTCTATGCGGATACAGAAAATATAGTCGTTGCAGCGCAAGAGGAAGGGAGGACATGCGGAAACGAATCGGAGCTACAGCGTGCAGATGTTGAAGGTCGAGTCAAAAAAGTTGCAAAGAAAAAAAAACAAAAAAAGGTTAGTTACAAACAGTTCATAACTTTAAAAAAATGTTTGTGCTGGGGACTATTTTATGTTTTTTTCCAGTCAATTCTACTACACTCCATCTTGTGTTTAAACTGAACATCCCTTTTCCAATCTCTCCTCTCCTATAGTCAGAACTATACACACACAGACAGTGAAGCGAATGAGAAATGTGGCTTGCCAGACAGTGTACACTATGGAGGAACTATTAATTGAGGCGAGGCGTGTTCAGGCTCGAGATGCTCATGTCCAATGGCCAGAACATGAATTAACTGTGTTTGGAGACTACAGCAAAGTTGCATTGGACCATAGCTACAGTGCGACTGCACCACCACAAGAAGATGTTATTGAATTTATTGAAGATAGCTCTGAAGTAGTTGCAGATCAATTTACACAATCTACACCCGCCAAAAATTTCCCACCAAAAAACCTGTCGACATTGTTGTGTTCTCCCATCAATGTTGAAGTAATAGATGTCGAAATGACAGAGAATGAACCAGCCGCAGCATCCATAGACGCATCAGAACTTGATATCAGCGATATTACTTTCCAAAGTGTTGAAATCTCCACAACGTCACAGGCCGAAACAACGTTGACGCAGGATGACAGTCTAATGAAAGAGAGCAAATACATTGTATTCGACAGTTGTTTGATGGAAATTATAAGTATGCTGAAATGTTTGCATTCCATTAGAGGGAAAGTATGTGGGAAGCCATTGATTAATGTGACTCGTCAAGTAAAAGGCAGTAACGTCAAAATAAATGCCGCCTGTAGATTAAACCATAGGTTCTCATGGTCTGCACAACCGATGCTGGGGAAACTCCCAGCAGGCAATCTACTGTGTGCAGCTGCATCACTTTTTAGTGGCTCCAGTTTTAGAAATTTAGAGGCTTTCTTTCAGTTTGTGGGACTCCATTTCATTTCTAAAGCGCTGTACTACATATACCAACGTGATTATCTGTTTCCGGCCATTAGTGATGCTTGGAAAATTGAACAATTATCTCTAGCAAGTACATTCGAAGGCAAATGATTCAGGCTAGCCGGCGATGGACAGTGCGACAGCCCTGGATTTTCTGCCAAGTACTGCACCTACCACTTTCAGGACATGGATAGTAAGAAAATTGTGAGTTCGGTGGTCGTGCAGGTAACACAATGTACATTGTCAGTGGCCATGGAGAAACTAGGATTTATAAAATCAGTGGAATATCTACAATCAAGGGGAATGCACATCGGCCTCATAGCCACGGATAGACACGTTTCAATTGCCAAGACAATGAGAGAGCAGTTCCCACATATTAAACATCAATTTGACGTATGGCATCTTACTAAATCAATCAATAAGAAAATCTTGGCTGCAGGGAAAAAAAAAGGTTTTGAAAGTATTTTGCAGTGGTCACATTCTATCACCAACCATCTTTGGTGGAGCTCAAAAACTTGTGAGGGGCCAGTGGAAATACTACTTGAAAAATGGCGGTCACTGATGCACCACTGTACCAACGTTCACCGCTGGACAGCAAATGAACATTTCCACCAATGTGAACATGGCCCTTTGTCCCCAGAGGAGGCACGGAAGAAGAAGTGGTTGATTCCATCTTCACCGACACACAAAGCCATTGAGAAGATTGTTTTCGACAAAACTCTATCAAGAGATTTGAGAGGACTGACAGAATTCTGTCACACAGGAGATTTGGAGGTGTTCCACAATATGTGCCTAAAGTACAGGCCAAAGCGCTTGCATTTTAGCTTTCGGGGCATGAAACATCGCACTCTACTAGCGGTCTTGGCCCATAACAGCAATGTCGGACGTGAACAATCTAGGACTAGGGGTAAAGTAAGGATGCCTCGCTACACTAAGGTGTTTTCAAAACGAAGTAAGCAATGGGTGATCAAACCAGTCTATGATGAAATGCAGTTCGACTTTGTGAAAGGCCTTATTGTTGCTGTGTTAGAGAAGCACAGATATGGAATTTTGGATGTTTCTGTGCAGAGCAGTGATCCATTGCCATCGAACATTGCGACTGTGCCATAGCACCCGAAGCACAGCTGATTGTGAAGTACAAATCCCGGTTTAAATAATTGCAATACGATTGTCTTTTTGTAAATAAATGTTATTGTAAACCTAACCCCTACCTTCACCCTCATGGGTGGCGAACAAGCTGGGTGTCATCTTTGAATTCTCTCTATTCACCTCACATATGTGTATGTATATATTTTTCTCATGTCTCATCTCATGTAAATGTAAATGCTGCGCACTGTTAACGGAGGGGAGGCTTGCGTATTGCAAATAATAAAACAAACAAACAAACAATAAATCTCACTTTTAACTCAACTCCTGTGGTACTTTATACTTTCCCTGACCTTCCGCCAAAAATTAAATGTCTCAATTTGGGCTGTAAAGCTCGCAGACAACGGGGACAAAATTGGGGCACTTAGAACGCGCCAGCCAAGCGGGCCGTGGCATTTGGGAGAGAAGCCAGTTCGCATTTGCACATTGAGGCGCACTACATAGACGGATTCTAAACTTCAAGTTCTCACAGATGCCTATACTAGGTGATGTTGCAAATAAAGAATGCAAAGGACAGCGCCCAGATGAGGCCCACAAGTCGCACTGGAAGTATAAGGATCTATTGTTTTTTGACCTTGAGACAGGGACCATGCCGAAAGTACTACATTTGAAGGGAGTGCGCAATAACGTAAGAGACGATAAGGCAGAAAATTCAGAAACTAGACCAAGTTTCATTTTAGTTCAGTATACGAAAAATCGTTGTCAAGAGCACGGTCCGTTTTACAGACTGCATTACGAAGAGACACAATGGAAATTTCAAATATAATGTAAGTAAATCTTTACACGCTTTTATACCAGAATGAAGATTTAATGAATGGATGCATGAATAAATGAATGAATGAAGAGCTAGGAAAAGCAAGTAAAACGTGTTCGTAGTGGGCACATGGGCATGCATGTCCACTGGTCTCACCGATCTCGGTCCTTGGCCCAGCCACTTTTCCCTGCACTGCCTACCTGCACTACGGGACTGTCTCTGTATCCTTCAGCCCTTTCTCCCGGCATTTACCTTGCATTTGCCACCAGCTGGCCCTATTATTTAATTTGTATTCAACTAACCATGTACAGCCCTTCCCCATGTGCGATCAGAAAGACACCTGGCCTAGTAGGATCGTTGTCTGTCTGCCCTTGTTCCCCACCTGCCTCGTCACGCCTAGAAACACTTGAGTATAGGCGCGTTACAAATGCCATATCATATATCATATCATTCCTCACGCATGTAGACTAAATGTCGTTTATCATTGTGTGTTGGCCTCAATTTATCTCGTTACTTTTCACATTGATTTTAGAGACGAACATACTCCATTGAACTATCCTTGCAAGCAAATAGTTTCTGATCGGCCGTAATAAATAAAATGAGTAATATTAATGAAGTTCGGCTAGCGAGACTAATTATAATTTTTTTGTTTTCATAACAGGTATTTGATCCCATTCTGCCACTGCCATCTGTTTGAGACACCGGCGGATGGATTCTTCAGCAGACACCTGCAGCTTCGTGTCAACAACTGGAGCACTATCACCATATTATGGGACGATCGCCAAGGGCCCACATGCCCTTACGCTGTACTAGTGGCTAGAAGCAACATATCAACCTTTAGGCTGGACTAGTGCCTAGTTGATGGAACAGCCTTGCGGTTCACCGTGCTTCCAAAGTGATTCTTTTTACGAAAATGAACACCTTGTGTACTATAAAGGAACAGTGCGTGACTCAAGATGAAACAGAACAGTTATTGCGGATACAGATAAAAGAAAATAAATGGCTTTCAGAGTTCATATGGCAATTGCTGAATATTCTCTAAACATTTAATGTCAAATAAATGTACTTTACCAAATGTACCGTGTTGCTGTTTCATTTTAAAGTACAGTTTCATATTCCGAATTGTGGCGCGCTGTGTTGTGAGTTGATCTGTGTTGGTTTCCGGGTTCTGTGTGGAGTCGCGCAGAACAGGAGTCTACGCAGCACAGTAACGTCACGGAGAGAGGCGGGGAATATGAATGTTTTGATAATGTCAGGCTCTGGGGCGGGGGAATTGATTTAGTGCCGCAAAAGCAGGTCAGCCAGGGCGATCGGGGAAAAGATAGGATTATCAGAAAATGGCGGCTCCCTGGTGCTTGTTTTCGCGTGCGTTTAATGGACGAAAACTCAGGTAAGGTCCATAGGAAAGTTTTCTAAAATCGAGCCACTTAGGTTTAAAAAAACATGGCCGACCCGTAGGGAAAATAAAAAATTTTACTAGACCATGCCTTTAACCAGATCACGGTAAAAATACAGTACCTGTTATTGCTTATCCCCGAGTACTTGGATCAAGCCAAAAACGCTCAGATATATACAAAACTAGATTTACGAGGGGCCTACCATCTAGTAAGAGTAAAAAAAGCAGATGAGTCAAAGACGGCCTTTCACACAAAATATGGCCTTTATGAATATCAGGTTATGCCCTTGGACTATGTAATGCCCCAGCGGCATTCCAATTTTTTTCATGATGACTTGCTCCGTGAACTGTTGGACGTCTGCACTCTTGTCTATATTGATGACATTCCTATCTATTCGACCACGAAGGAGGACCATGTCAACCATGTCCGGGCAGTTTTGGAGAAACTGCGGCAACACTAGCAATATGCAAAATTGGAGAAATGCTTCTTTCATGTGACAGAGGTAGAATTTCTTGGCATTATTCTCACACCACAGGGCGTACGCATGGACATGCGCAAGGTAGGCGCTCTCCTTAACTGGCCCTCACCGACATCCATAAAGGGAGTACAGAGTGTACTCGGGTTTGCCAACTTTTATTGCCGGTTCATTCCAGGGTTCTCCCAGATCATCCACCCTATCACCTCTTTACTATGGAAAAATAAACAATGCGATTGGTCCGCAGAGGCAGAGAAAGCCTTCCAGGAGCTAAAACAAGCATTTACCACAGCATCATTTCTACGGCATCCTCAACCAGAACTACCATATGTGGTCGAAACTGATGCTTTCAACATAGCAATGGGAGCAGTCCTGTCACAACAAGACCCCAAAACAGGTCAGTTGCATCCCATGGCATTCTGGTCTCGAAAGTTTTCAGTCCCCGAATTGAATAATGCAATCACTGATAAAGAACTGCTAGCAATTAAGGCAACTTTCAAAGCCTGAAGACTTTATCTTCTTGGAGGTAGACATACAGTCACCGTTGTCACGGATCATCGCAATCTACAATATCTGAAGACTGCTAAAGTGCAATCATCACACCAACTCCGCTGGGCTCTCTTCTTTGCGATATATGACTTTGTCATCACCTATAGACCCGAAGTACGCAATGGAAAAGCAGACGCCTTGTCTCACATGAATGAGGGTGAAGAGGCATTCACTACACCAGACCCCATGGCCTTCATCCCTGAAAGACGAATCCAAGGCATGATTGCCGTAATCACCACTCTAGACAACTTAAAATCTGACATGCAACACTTGATGAGTCCACCAGCGCAACAGGAATGGCTAGGAAAGGGAGACCGATATACGATCGTGGACAACCTACCATACCATCAAGGACGACTGTACATCCCGGATAAGAAATTAGAATCAAATAATCGCAAACTATCATGATTCATTAGTAGAAGGGCATCTGGGAATAGCCAAAACTCAATCTAAAATAAAGAAATATTACTGGTAGCCAACTTGGCGAAAGGACATTGTCCAGTTCATCGCAACCTTTGGCACCTGTTCACAGCACAAGTCCCAAAAACAAAGTCCTGCAGGTCTGCTACTTCCTTTAAAAGTACCCCCAGAACCTTGGAATACGCTATCAATGGATGTTATTACAGACCTTCCCTCCTTTAATGGATACAATACCATCTTAGTTGTTGTAGATCTGTTTTCCAAAATGGCCCAATTTATTCCCCTGATAGGTGTCCCAACTGCTTCTACTCTGGCTACCGTGTTTTTGGAACAGATTATCCGGCTATACGGGGTTCCCATTAATATTGATATCAGACCGAAGAACTCAGTTTTTTCTGCATTCTGGGAAAGGGGTTGTAAAATTGCCAGAATCGCCCTCCGTTTATCTACAAGCCATCACCCCCAAACCAACGGCCAGACCGAATGGACTAACCAGACCCTCTAGCAATACATAAGGTGTATGCTGCAACAAACAGGATACCTGTAAGGACATACTTTGGTAGCAGAATACGCATATAACAACTCCATTCACACCAGTACGGGACAAAGCCCATTCTAGATAGTGTACGGCCGACATCCACAGACTTCCGTTTTCGACCCACTATAATCATTAGAAATTCCCGCCGTAATGACCTTACACAAAACCATCACCCAGGTTTTTAAAGGGGCAGCAAAGCATCTTGCCAGAGCCAAAGAGAAACAGAAGCAATTTGCGGATCGACACCGAAGAGAAGCTCCCAACTACCAAGTCAGAGACAAGGCATGTTTAGCAGCTAAAACAAAATCCCCCTGAAAGGACCACGGGCATTCCGTCCCAGATATCTTGGAAAATACACTATAAAGGCTGTGATCAACCCTGCGGCCATGAAATTAGAATTACCGGCCCACATGCGGATCCACCCAGTGTTTCATGTCTCCCTCCTAAAACCATTGAGACCAGGTACGCACATCGATACTCCACTGGATCCCGAAATAGCTGAAGGAGAACCAGCATATGAAGTTAAAAGGATCCTAGACTCTAAGATGGTCCGGTCCAAATTATATTACCTTATAGACTGGAAAGGTTATGGACCCCAAGATTGGAACTGGGAAACCAGGGAGCATGTCCATGCTCCACGATTAATGAGACATTTCAACCGCAGTAACCCCACGAAACCAGGGCCATGGGGGAAACCACCCATGAGAGGGGCCTAGAGGGGGAATGGTGTCATGCCAAAGGCCCCAGAACACAACAACCACACCATCTAGTGATGGGACAATGGGTCACTTGACTCACTTATGTCCCAATGGGACCTATAAACAAAAGGGTCATGGCTGGACTCAGTCCTGGCACCTTTGGCACCAGGCTCATATAGTGATGTGAGCAGGAACACTTTATTTCAGTGCAAGAGTGCTTTTACTTATTTCAGTGCAGGAGTGCTTATATTTTACAAGAACTTTCCAGGAGCCGAAAGACTTAATTCCAGAGAACATCCTCATGTGCTGACTCATCAGGTGTGGCTCCCTAGGCTTGGTCTTCATGTGTTGACTCATTGGGTGTGGGAGGGAATGGCAGGCAGGCTGAACTGTTACTGTGCACTCACGTGCAACGTGACGCTCACCACTGCTTGGACCAGTTTACTTGCTCTTTGAAACCAGGTGTTCTCCTACATGCTCACCTCCAGGAAACCAGTGCTTCATCACTTCATCTGCACTGACATCCAGTGATCTTGATCCCAACTCCGCATCCACGAACTTGGACCCTGTGAAGAAAAAGAAAGACAAGGTTAGAACATCCGTCCTAGGGCCGTGCCGCATTTGAATGCGCACGCCCCCTAGTTAACAATTTACCAGCTACTGTACCACTGCAGCTTGGTTCCTCTTTCCCTCCGGCTGTCGCCTGGAGCTCTGAGCTCTGCAGCTTCTGCCAGGCCAGCAACCTCACCTGCAACGAAAGAAAGCAAAAGAGCAAAAATCAAAAGTGGAACGGACAGCAATACAAGACAACAAACTTTACAATACAACAAAAACAGACAAGGAAAGACAAATTCAAACAGGAACACTTACCTGATGTATAATGGCTTAGTCACACCAGGACTGGAGTACCACGTGCAAGGGACCAGTGAAGGAACTCGGTCCAGATCGGACAAGCGCCCCTGCCAGAAGCAGCAGGATGGAGTGCTCACTAAAACTAATCAACAGGTGAGCTTTCCAGGGCAGCGCATCTCACGGGTACCACGGTTTGGGATAAGGGGTCTAGAAGGGGATCAGGCGCACAAGCTGGCATACTCAAGCCCCCTATTCTCCACACAGCAGCAGTCCCTAGCAGCATCACCTATTACCACTAGTCACCATATAAGCGCAGAGGGCGAAGTCGGACCCGAGCGACCTCACCCCCGGGAGGGCTGCAACTGTGCCCCAACGCCTCCGCAGAGACCAGGTGAGCGTAACATCTGAGCAGAGTGAGCAAGGGGTCCACGGCTGGATTACCCAGATTACTTAGGGTGAGACCACAAGTACCTACAAATGGGCAAAATAAGGTCTGGGAGTGCCTATTCCGGCACAAACACAATGCACTGACCGGTTCTTGTGTGGATGGCCCCCGGGACAGTCTCTACCCAGGGTAATCCGGACATGGACCCCTGGCTCACTGTGCTTAGAGAGGCACGGTTACATTTCACTGATAAGGCACCACTAGGCTGAAACACATGTCTGGGGCTGCTGTTGGTACTCTTGTTCAGAGGATAATTGCCTGGCATTTCAGTGCCGGGCTGCCCTTGTGGGTGGGACAAAGACTGACATGCAAATGGATATTTCTCCTCTGTCAAAGGTACAGTGAGCTAAAACGTGGTTGTACACCCTCCCGAGTGGGCACCATCCCATAGAACAGTTTACTTTACTGTATTTGGTGTTGGTAGAGGGGCTCCCAGACATTTTTGTGCATTTTTAGGAACTTTGGGTTTCACCATATGTTACCCAGGGTAATCTAGACGTGGACCACTTTTTCACTGTGCTTAGAGAGTCACAACTTCACTTCACTGTTGAGGCTGACTTGGCCGAAATACGTGTCTAGGGTTGCTGTTGACACTCTTGTTCAGAGGAGAATTGCTCAGCATTTCGGTGCTGGACTGCCCTTATGGGTGAGACAAAGACTGATCTGCAAATGGATATTTCTCCTCTGTGGAAGGTACAGTGAACTAAAATGTGGTTGTAGACCCTCCCGAGTGGACACTTTCCCATAGAACAGGTTAATTGGCTGTGTTTATTTGTGATAGAGGGGCCCCCAGACCTTTTTGTGCCTTTTTTAGAAACTTTGGGTTTCACCGTAAGTTACCCTGGGTAATCCAGACATAGACCCCTTGCTCACTGTGCTTAGAGAGGCACAGCTTCACCTCACTGATGAGGCCCAACATGGCTGAAACACGTGTCTTTGGTTGCTGTTGGTACTCTTGTTCAGAGGAGAATTGCCTGGCATTTCGGTTCTGGACTGCCCTTGTGGGTGCGACAAAGAATGATATGCAAATAGGATATTTCTCTTCTGGGAAAGGTAGAATGAGCTAAAATGTGGTTGTAGACCCTCCTGAGTTGGCACCTTCCCATAGAACAGGTTATTTGGCCATGTTCATTCTCGGTAGAGGGGCTCCCAGACCTTTTTGTATATTAAGTAAGATTAGGTAATAATGATTGCCTTGAAACTACCTCAAAGGACTACAGGGGAGGACCGGAGAAGGAGGTAGACTATGAGGTCAATCAGCCATGTTGCATATGACCTGCACACCGAGACAAAGTATAACAGTACATGCCAAGTGGTGTGATTTCATGAGCATCGAACACGAAAACCTAGTATGTGGTGGGAGTATCTGAGTATAGGATTGAAATATCTACAAAATACCATGAATACTTAAGCATTTGATGGCATTAACTGCCCAATGCTGTAAGTTCTCAGCCATATAATGTTAACCTCTGACAAATAGTTGCACACAAGATGGGTGGCTCATGTGTAACATGGTAGCTTTGGAAATGTCACGCAACAAGTTTGAAACCGAGGTATCAGGTACCATCAATGGGTAATAAGAACGCACGTTAATATAGAGCTTAGAAGTGGTCCATATTCATGAAGCTCTATATAAATCATCAGTTTATAATTATATGATGCAAGTACAAAGACAACATATTGAAATGCCTAATAAATTGTGCTAGCTTCTGTTGGCCAATGGCAAAAGCTGTGGTGTACAAAACTTAGAGTTATGTAGTCCTCTTTTTTAGGGGGCTGTGTGGTGGAGGACAAGTGATATAAATGTGTACAGAAAATACCACGTAAACAGCTTCCCACCTACACACGTACGGGGTGTGTTCAATTGCAAAATATGCCATGTTTAATATCAACAAATATATGAAGACAGAAAAAAAGAGATTGAACACACCCAGTACGTGTGTAGGCGGGAAGTTGCTTACGTGGTATTTTCTGTACACAATGGCAAAAGCTGGCCATTGTTTTGAAAACCTGGCAATGATGTGAATTCATTACTGTATAACATCTGTAATAGATTGTATGTTAACATGTACTGCCAAAACCTATCAAATGAAGGTAACTTGGAAGAAAGAAAGGATGTTCACTATACACATGTTAAAACATTTAGCTTTGTCATTTATTGTTGCTAGAATAATTGTTTTCTACCTTTCCACATATATTTTGTTCACAGTACATAAAATGTCCATTGTTCCAACTCCCCTTTGGTAAAACTAAAAGGGCAGCAACAAAGATAATGGGTAGCAATAATGCATTTGTTTCCATACTTAAACTATTTTTGCCTTCCAGTAAAAGAGATTAGTTGTGGCAAGGTACCTCCATGTCACCGGAGCATGCCCTAGGCCTTCGCTTAACAGATCAATGATTTCTGGGAGTTGTAGTCTGAACTGTAACATACGAGAAAACAATGATTTACAAAACAAACAGTGGTGTTCAGATGGCATGGACTCACTCATTTATTTGCCCTAAAATATCACTCAAACAAGAAAATGAGCCAAATCATCTACTAAAAAAAACATACATGAATACAAATTCCTTCCCACCTCATATTACACCATCTTTTTCCATTTACTTTGGTCTTCCACTCCTTCCCCCAAAACCACCTACTCCTCTAGTCTATCTCTGGTCCATTGATTGAACCATCAGTTCACCATAATTCACCATAAACGCCCAGCCCTCAGCACAATTTTTAAGCATGTTTAGTTTTACAAAGAGATGCTAATTTAGGAGGGAGGAGCTTTCTTAAAAATCCTTTGAGCAGCATATTGAGCCATTTGCTGCACCATGGAAGGTAGATGGTTAAGGGCAGGGCAGGCTTGTGTCCCTTGCATCTGTCTGTGTAGTCCTTCACTGTGGCAGCTCCCTGCTCTCCCGGGAGGGGAGCGGGGGGGGGGAGGGGGTTACATGTTGCCTGTTGCTGCCCCTAACTGTGCTCTGGACCATCACCCGAATTGTCCGCCCCTGGAAACCGGGCTGCATATCATATCTGCCTTTTTTGGTTGTATCACATTTTCTTCTCTGTTCTATTCGATTTTGTTTTTTTCTGCAAGTATCTTTCTATTGCCTTACTTTGTTTTTTTTTCTTCAATTTTCGAATCTTTTGTCTATGTCTTTCTTTGTATCAATTACCTTTTTCTTTTTTTCATTCTTGTTTTTCCTTTCGGTCTCATTTTCTTACCACTCTTTTTATACCATACATGTTTCCAAATATATCGCCCTCCTGTGAAAAACAAACAGTCAATATTTTCAAAATTCCAAGCAGTGACTACTGGGTCTGTCAGAGGGCACTGCTCAACCTAAGTTATTACATTTGACTTGTCACTTGCATTTCTTGTCACAACGGACATCACATCTTGCATTTATGTATGTAGTTTTAACGTCACCAGACTAGTAGATTTCTTTATTTTTGAATGGTTTACAAATTATTTTGTGTGCGTGTTTGAGTGTCCCATACTATTACTGGGCATGTTTTGGTGTGTGTATTTGACATAGTTGGTGTGCATGTTTCTGTGTGTTTGTCTCTGTGTTGACGACTGTGTGCATGTCCCAGTACTGTTGCTGTGAGTGTGTATGTCTGTGTAACTTTGTAATTCCGTCATACGATGTGGCCTTTCATACATAGGATCCACATTTCGATCCATGGCCACATTTCTATGTGTGTAGTACATTACTTTGTCTTTTTTAAATGTGTGTATGTGTCCACAAGTACGTGTGTCTGTTATTACATACATGGAATTCCATGCAATCCTAATTCCAGGTGTTATGTTAACTAATGAAACATGTCTTATTATCACGTGAGTACGTTACTGTGGTGAAAGTTTTTTTGGGGACTTGTTCCAATTTGTGTTTTGAAGTGTGTTTGGAACTTTTTGTATTGTTTTTAAACTTCTATGCTGAGAATTGCATTAGGGTTTTGGATTTTGGTAAGTAATATACGTTATATTTCTTTTTAATGGTGTGTAATTAAAATGATTACTGGAGCACTACAACAGTAAAAGAAAGTATAAATGTTCTTATTTCTAACATTTTTTTTTACAAAAAGGGAATGGTGCGTGTTGATGAAACAGAATTGCATGACATATGGATCATTAGGTATTCTTAGATTCTTTGGTTACAACACTACACCCCAAAGACTAGTTAAGATATTCATTTGGTCTGTGTAAGCAAATTGTGACACGAACACTGATGGGCTAAATGGTCAGAAATGTTGGATTTTAGTTGCAATAAGGATATGGACAAGTATTGCAATGTACTGTCCTACATGATAAGGATCTTGGCTATATCAAAGGTGTAACATTGATTGAACAAATAAAATGACCTGAAAACATTTTTTTTGTAAGCTAGCAGAATGATAAGTCATGTAATAATAAGTGACATGTTGATGTGTGTATGCTTTTCTGTGTGGCCCTGGGATGTTTATAAGTTAGCATTTCATTATCCTCTGAGTGGTGGTAAAACCCTTAGAGAACAACACCATGTCCATTCAACTAACAATGATAATCAGTTATTTTTCAGGAACATGTAGGAAGTTTTAAAAGTATTTTTACATAAGCTACAAAAGAGGACAAGTTCTAGATATATGATCCAAAAGTGTTTTTTGTGGGTCTTTGGGGAAAAAAGTTATTTTTTTGCACATTCACTTTTCACATCTACTTCCTTCAAGGTGCTCTAAAAGTGGCACGTTTTCTTGGATATGGCCAGACTCCTTGTTCTCCAAGTTTGTTGAACTTGCATGTATGATGCTAAATGTTACAGAGGAAATGACTGTTCATCCTCCTATGAAACGTATCCTGTAACAAATAATAGGGGAGCTACCCCAATATATTCATTAGTACCTTTTTTACAAGGAGTTAAGATTACTACCAATAAAAACTAAAGTCTACAAAGATTGTAAACGCCAACATTAAGATTACTAGAAGTCCTGGACAAATTGCTCTAAATCTGTCTTGCAGTAGCAGGTACATCTTTTGGAAAAGATTTGTTCCCACTAGGATAATAGGATGGGTTGTTTTGGCGTGGCAAATCATTGCCAACTTCGTGGCAGGGTTCTGGGTTTTGTGTGATGATTCGTCATCCAATTTGAAGCGAAAGATGTGGTGATGAATAACAGGGTTAATTTGTCAGGTTCATGATGCCCCCAACAACCCTCTCGGGTGATTTGTCAGGGTTGTTAGGCCAGAGCCCACAAATCTCCAAAAGAAAGGTTGTCCTGCTTAAAAAGGCCCTCCTCAATTTATGTTCATTTGTGGGTTTTGCTAGGCTGCTATACAAGTAACACATGGCAGACTCAAACTTCTAGACGATTTTTGATAGTTTTGGATGAGTGTTTTTTATTTCTTGTTGGTCCTTTGTGCAGTATTTTGTAATTTAGTGCAATTTAAATTCCTTTCTCTGTACCCTTTTGTCCATGTGTTTGTACAGTGTGTTAGTATGTTGTCTTAGTTACCGGTTATCAAAAACAAAAGAAAGTGTGCATTTTCCTCTCGTGCCTGTGCCATTTTGTGCCCCTTCATAAAATATTTTTAGATGGTTTCCCACATCTATTTCTTGCCCCAAAATACAAAAAACACAAACTATACGCGTCCCCCTCTGTGATTTATTATTAATTGTTTTATTGCATTAAATTGTAGTAGTTATGTTTTTGTATCTGTAATTTTATTGTATTTATATAGCGCTTAACACTTAAGCTTCTACAGAGAATCAAAATGGTACAATTAGTACGTAAATGTCAACTAAACGGATCAAGCCAAGAAAAGATTATCTTTAATGTGTGATTTAAAGTGAGAGAGAGAGGAGAGAGAGCCAAGGGAGAGAGGGAGAGCATGCCAGTGCTTGGGGGCAGATAAGGAGAATGATTGACAGTCAGAAGAAGCAAAAAGTGGACAAGGAACTACTAAGAGAGAGAGAGATTTAGAGCATATGGTATGAGCTAGAGAATAGAACTATATTAGAGAAGAGAGATAAGGAGGGCCCACGCCTTGAAGATATTTAAAAATCTATAAAAAGGAATTTTAAGAGAAGGTGAGCTGCAAATTATAACCACCAGCGTGAATGTAAGTGCAGAGAAATAGAGTCACAGGGGAAAGAGTGCAAAGGACATGAATAAGGAAGGATCGATAGAACAAAGAGGGCAGAACTGATAGGCACAGAGACCAAGAAGAAGTTTTGAGCAGTAGAAGAGACATGGGAAGGCCCAGGAGGAGGCAAGAAGCTTAGAAGAATGGAAGGTCAGAAACTGATAGGTGTTGCAGATATTGAAAAGTAAATGAAAAAGAGGTGTCTAAGAAAACTCTCAGATTGCAATCAGAAAAATAGATGGAAAGAGAAGCAGGAGGAAGAGGCGACGGAAAAATAGAAGCGTGGGAGAAGAGAACCTCAGTTTTAGACCGATTGAGGTGTAAGTAGTCAGAAGACATCCAAGATTGCATTGAGAAAAGACAGGCTGGAAGAGAGGAATTAATTGAGTCAGAGAAGGAGGAAAAAGACAGAAAAATCTTGGAATCATCAGCGTTGAAATGGTATGAAAAAATAAAAGAAGAAATAATAGCAGCAAGCGGGGAGGTGTAGGGAGAGAACAGAAGGGGGACTAAGACAGAACCTTGAGGTACACCATGAGAAAGGGGGAGAACAGAAGAAGAAGGACCGGGCCAAGAGACAAAAAAAGTGTGACTAAAAGGGTAAGAGTGGAACCAGTTGATAACAGAGTCACGAAAGCGAAGATAATAGAGAGGAAAGTAGGATTGAATGGTTGACAATGTGAAATGCGGCTGATAAGCGGAGGAGAACTAAGAGGGAGGGTAGCTTAGAATAACGAGAAGACAAAAGAGAAATAGAAACAGTAAGAAGGGCAGATTCAGTTGAATGGCATGGACAAATCCTGGATTGGAAAGGATGAAGGAGAGAGTTATGATTCACAAAGCTAGATAGCTGAGAGAAATCAATATATTTGAGCAGTTTAAAATGAATTGACGAAGAAGGGAAATTGGATGGAAATTCAAAGGAAGTGAAGAGTCTAGCCTAGGCTGTTTGAGAATAGAAGGACCGAAGCATGCTTAAAAGAGCAAGTAAAATTAGAGGTACGAAGAGGGGAATTTACACATAGCAACTGGATAGGGGAGGAGAGCAGGATAAACTGTGGGGATTAAGGCAAGGGTTATCAGGGGCAGCAGTGGGATGAGCTATAGCAAGACAAAGGGAGATCGCAGAGTCAGAAAGAGGACTAAAAGAGGGCATTAAGGACAGAGGCAGGATAGAAGAGACTAGAGAAAATGAGGCAGGCAAAGAAGAAGAAGAAACAGTGGAGCAAAGAGAAGAGATTTTAGAAGAGAAGTGGCTTGCAAAATCTGAAGCAGAGCAAGAGGAGCGAAAAGCTGGATCAGGAAGGGAAGGAGAAAGAATCTGATTTAGGTTCTGAAATAGACAATGTGGCCGGGTGGACGGGGAGGCCAAGAGAGTGTTAAAATATTGCTGTTTAAGAAGCAAAGGATTTTAAAGAGAATGAAGAGAAGATAGGCAATCTAGAACAGAAATATCCTTTGATTTACACCAACACCTGGCATAAGGCGCAGTGGGAGGAACAGAGGGTGCGGGTCATCCAAGGATGGGAAGGTTTGTGAGAGCGAGAGAAGGCCGAAGGATAGAGAAGGTCAAGAGTGTCTACAAGAAGAGAGGAACATGTGTTGTGAAAAGGAAGGAAAGAAGTAAGTGCAGAGGAGAAAGTAGAGACTTGGAATGACAAAAGATCACGGCAAAGAAAGATAGAGGAAGAAGAGGCGGTAGGAGGAGAATGAGGGTGGAGGATTGAAAAGGATGAAAGAGAGTGGTCCCAAGAATAAAGCAGTAGAGCCAAAACAGAGGAAGAGATGGGAACAGTACACAGAGGAGACAGAGATATGAGAAGGAAGAGTTGGGAGGAGTTGTGATTTGTAGTAAACAATAGGAATCAATGATAGATAGCAAGGGCACAGCAGAGCATAGAGAGGAAAGGTGAAGATTAAAGCAAACCAGAAGAAACAGCGGAATGTCAAAAGGTAAAATGTAAAAGGCAGGAAAGAAGCGGTTCAATATCATCAGAGAAGGAAGAAACAGGGTCTAGATGGTGATTGATGACCAAGAAGGCAAGATGAGAAGGAAAAGAAAAGGAAGAGTAGTGATGCTCAAAGGAGGAAAACACTGGTAAACTAGTAGAAATAGGTACAGAAACTAATGTCTGGCGTAAGAGCAGCGGGTGGAATGGAAGGTGTGGGTCATGCAAGGCTGGGAAGTTTGTGAGAGTGATAGAAGGCATTAGGATATAGAAGGTCAATAGTATCCAAGAGGGTAGGAGAGAAGGCAACCAAATTATTGTCTACAGGAAGAGAGGAAAATGCGTTGTGAAATGGAAGGAGAGAAGTGCAGAGAAGAAAGTAAAGACTTGGAATGACAAAAGATCCTGGCAAAGAAAGGTAGAGGAAGAGGAAGCAGTAGGAGGAGGACGAGGGTGGAAGATTGAAAAGGATCGAAGAGAGTGGTCCGAGGAATAAAGCGGTAGAGCCAAAACCGAGGAAGAGTTCGGAATAGTACATAGAGTAGACAGAGATATGAGAAGGAGGAGTTGGGAGGAGCTGGGATTTGTAGTAAACAATAGGAATCAATGATAGATAGCAAGGGCACAGCAGTGCATAGAGAAGAGAGGTGCAGATTAAAGTAACCCAGAAGAAACAGCAGAGTGTCAAAAGGTAAAAGGGAGGAAAGAAGTGTATCAGGACCATCATTGATGGAAGACACAGGTCCGGGAGAGTGATAGATCACCAAGTAGTCAAGAGGAGAAGGAAGAGAAAAGGAAGAGTAGTGATACTCAAAGGAAGAGGACACTGGTAAACTAGTAGAAATAGGTACAGAAACCAGGGGGAAAGAGGAAAGGATACCAACACCCCCATCCTCCCTGGTGGGTGCCCTTAGTGTGAATAAAAGATGAAGCGGAGGATAAAGCAGCAGGGATAGTTGTTTTAGAAGGCAACCCCCAAGTTTCAATGAGACAGTAAAACTGAGGGCTGAAAACAGGAAAATGTATCCAAAACAGAATGGACTTTGTTGATAAGTGAAGTTTATCTGTTTTCGGTTGGCAAGTCACGCTTGGCCAGCTAGGTATCTATTGTACATCAATAAGTATAAGTGACCGAGCATTACAGAGAACAACATAAATAGACAGAGAACGTTCAGTAAGAGAAGATAGATGCCATTGTGGGTATTGCAAGAAGAGTCGAGGTTAGAGAGAAGGTGACTGGAAGGGGAAGAAGAATTGTATTAGGGCATAGAAAGCGACAGACAAGATAGGTTAGAGAAATGAAAAGACGAAATATTGGGACAAACTGAATATAAAAATGCCAAGATCTTAAGTGAAATGAAATACTTCCACTGGGAAGGGAAGGCGGACGTTCCCATGGGCTGAAGTCTGGATGGAAGAAGCAGGTGGGCGGCTGGAGATGGAACTGGGCAGTAAGGCAACAGAAGAGAATGAGAGAGGACAGAATTACGTAGAAATACAGAGAAGGATGCTGCCATCTGCAGACAGCTGCAGACAGCTCAGGGCCCTATTCCGGACTTCGCCAGGGTCTTGCCCCGGGCCCGATGTCATATAGGCCCAGGTCGTAGCTGGAGGATAGAGAAGGGGCATGGCCAACACTCATGGAGCAGGTGGGCGGCAGCAGAGGGAAATGCAGTTCAGCGGGGCACAGTGATGCTGAAGAGCGTCCAAGACCTGGTGCACACACCGTCAGCGGTAAATCCTCGAGAGATGAGGAAGGGGGTGCTGCCAAGGCAGGAAGATCCAATGCACACTTCCAGTAGGCATCACTCACTGTGGCTACCAATGCTCCTGACTAGCTGGCTGCAGACAGCTAGGGACTTAGACCAGACAACTGTAGATTGCAGTTGTTGATTGTGATTAAAGATTGAAGCTTGCAGTTGTAGGTTCTAGTTGTTCATTGTAGCTGTAGGATTGTTTTGTCTATTCCCTTGTTTGTTCACTTGTTTGTCTGCTTGGGGTTGTTCCAATGGCACTCGTGGTTCTCAAGGTTATTTGGTTCACATGGTTATTGGCCTCTGTGGCTACTTCTATGACACTCGGTTGCCACTTGGGGAGGGGACGTGGAAGACGCCAAAGGTAGAGGAGGAGGAGCGGCATTTCTCCTCAGAGGAGAATTCCCCCATGATTGATGAGGAGTGGGAGGACCTCATGCGCTATGTGAGTGTCTGTTCATGGGCCTGAGCCACAGTGCATCACCAAACCAAGTCAGTGGAGGCAGTGGCGGCATT
Source organism: Ambystoma mexicanum (assembly GCF_040938575.1). Classification (NCBI taxonomy): domain Eukaryota; kingdom Metazoa; phylum Chordata; class Amphibia; order Caudata; family Ambystomatidae; genus Ambystoma; species Ambystoma mexicanum. The sequence continues at coordinate 400,371,065 of NC_090925.1, read as the reverse complement.
GTGAAACTCCTCATGTATTGGAGAATATGTAGGGTAATCAGGGTAAGTCCTGGCAGATACAAGCACAGAGACAGGGAAGGCTGGAATGATTGTCATGTGGGACGAGGGTATGACCCAAGTAAGCACCCTAGAGGACATGGTCTGACTGGGTCCTGACTGGGTAGTGGGCATAGAGGAGGAAGTTGTCTCTGCCCAGCAGGGTGAGGCTGAAGCTGGAATGAGAGGCTGAGTTGCCAATATGGGCTCAGGTTGAGGACCAGCCTGCGAAGTGCTGCAGCAGGACATAGATCCACCTGAGGGAGGATCGGGTGGTTGGGTATATGGGGGGAGTGGCACAGGAAGAGGTGGTGATGAAGGAGACTCTTCCTGCTGTGGCAGAGGAGGGAAGCCAGCAGAGGCATCAGTGAGAACAGAGCTCCATTCCCCCCCATACATCCCACAGGTCTGTGGTGTGTGACTATGTTCCCTTACCATGAGGGAAGAAAGGGGTGGAGAGGAGCATGAGGTATGCTGAATGGTGTAGGGGTTTCGTAAGTGGGTCAAGCCTGGACATACGTCAAGCAGCAAGAAGGCCTATACCCTAGGGACCATGGCAATAAGGAACCACATGTGGCGGTGGCACAGGAGGCTGTGCCAGGGTCACATGCCCACAGAGAAACCAGTGACCATGCAGCAACCACCACTGCCCCCTCCAGCGGTGATGCGGAGGAGGAGGACCCTAGCATGTCCAAGATCTGGGGTTCAGGAGGGGCGCAACCTCAGGAATGCCATGGCCAAACCTCTGCACTCTCCAAACCTGTCAAACTGGCGATGGCCATGGCAACTGTGGTCGGTGTCAGGCCCCTTTTGGCGGCACAGCACCTACAAGTGGTTGTGGATGGTGCACTACCACCGACAGCATGCATCTTTGGCCAGGTTCCCCTGGATGAGATCACGCTGCATTGAGGCACCCACTGACATTAGTCTGGGATGTCAGTGAGCACTGGAGAACTGGCATTTTGTGGGCAACTTAAGGCCTTTGAATCTACACCACCATTCCGGCCTGTATGGTGTTGCGCAAAGGGAAAGGAATAAGGAAGACAAAGGGAAGAGACTAGCCTCAACGTGGGGCTCCCCCACCTGACAGAACTGCAGCAGCCTGTGGGAGAGCTGCTGAACTTTATGAAATGCTCTGTTTGAGAGCTGAACATCTTTGGTGGGCAGCTGCACCCTGTGAAAACACCTGATAACCTTAAGCACCATGAGCTACACCCTGTGATCAAAACCCAAGAACCCTGGTGGTTAACTACACCTTTTGAAAAAAACTGAGATCCTTGAGGAGCGGCTGCAAACCTTTGAGAAAAACACAAGTACCAAAGTGGGTGGTTTCGCCCTGTGAAAATATACAAGAACCTCAAGGAGTGGCTGCACACTGTAGAAAATTACGTTTTGTCAAGTCTGTGATCGGTATGCTTCCAGAAACATAACTTGCAGTATGGTTAATGTAATGGAATGCGTAAGACATTCAGTTTCAGTCACCATTGCAGCTATCCGTTTACCAACAAGGACACAACCTCGCTCCGCTTTTCATTGTCTAATGTGCGCTAGTACTTGGCAACACATCATCATCATTATATTCTGTGCTGGTGTGTTGGCTATGGGCAGATGTCCCATAGTTTTGAGCAATGTCAGTTGTGTTACATGCTGTACTGCAAAGTTTCTCCTGTGGTTGGAGACAATAGCCTGGGGGACTGCACGCTTTTGAGGGGCTGCAGACGGACCCATTGCTGTACTGGTATTGTAACGGGTTATCTATTTCCATAGGTGTAGTATTCACAATATAGCCATCAAGCATTTGTGTGGCTGATGGTGTGCTGTCTGGTCCTGATGACCCATTTGCATTCAAGAAGCTTGATTCACTGAGGAGGATATCCCACAGGTTATCCTCACCATAGCAGGCTATTCCCACACTGGTCTCAAATACTTCAACAGGTGTGGGTGATACACTGCCCATTGATGCCACTATCAATCGTGAACTTGGCATGCCCTGTTCACTTTGCATAATTTGGGCTGGATGGTATTTTTCTTGCTGCCTGCATTCTTGCATCAATTGATGTTGCAAGCACTGGTGCAAAGCATCGTTGCACATTTGCAAAATGTGTCTTCCTTGTGATGCTTGCTGCCGTGCTATGGGCTGTTGGGGTGTAGCATGTAGAGCTTGATTTACAGCTGAAGTATTTTCAGGGGTAATAGTATAGAGGAGGAGCCAAATGCCTCTACCGGAAGTCCTGCCCCCATTCATCCTATATGTTGGAAGCCGGAAATTGCGGTATGCACAATGCCAATAATGGTACCTTTTCCACAAAGAATCCTCCAGTCAAGTTATCCATTGAGAAAGCCCTACATGATGTATCCGCGGAGAAATGACAGTCTCTTAAAGGAGGTTCCTGAAGAAGTGTGAAATGGTGAAGGCAAGAGTGAAGAGAACTGAAGAAAAATGCAAAATGCTTTATAACTGTACAGATGCTGTTACGCAAGTAGACTAAGTAACCATGAAGGCTGGCTATACGTAATGAATAGAGTGCAGGCTCTGCTGCCATTATATATATGTATATATAATCTGGATTTTCCACGTCGTATTTTAGCAAACTATGGCCCTGTGAGCAGAAAGGGCTGAAAGTGTGGCGCAGTAGAGAAAGGTTTGTCTGGCCCAGTGTCAAGGGTTGGGGCAGCCAAGAAACTGGTTATCTATTCGAGAAGATACAATGAACGTGTGAAGCGAGGCGAGCTCCTGTTGTGGTGCAATGGAAAAACACCATGAATGCCATGTTTTATTCCTTTAATACTGTTAAAGGTGGAGAAAGGAGCTAAAACACGGTCTCCTGACATACGGTCTAGATGGAAATAGACTTTGGGCAAGCTACATCAAGACTGAAGATAAGGCTGTGCTCACACTCCCTTCTATTCTCAGGTGCAGTGATACTTTGCAAGGCTGAGTTCAAAGACAATTTGAATGGCGGACAGCAGGAGTGATGATGGATGATGGGCTAATTGGGTGGCAAGGCATGTTCAAGTCCACCCACAAGCACCTAGGGGACCAGCTTGCGGGCTGCTAGCAAGTGGAATATTCCAGAAGGGTACAAGCATGCCAACCAATTATAGAGGGCCACGTAGCAAAGAGCCCTATAGATTGAAACAAATTTAACGTTGTGTATTTTATCACACTGAGGATCACTTGCACTATGGGTGGACATAAGCTGGCCACCTGACCATAGAGACCCGATCACAATCATATTCCCCATAGAAACTATACCTAGATGTTCCCCATAGACCAACCACAATCCAACTTATTCTTATTTTGCCACGTAGTGTGACATCAATGATGACGAGTCTTTACTATATAACTGTGTTTTTCATGTAATACATTGAGAAAAATACTGTGAGATGTCCGTTGCATTCTGTTGTACTCCCTGTTTTAGATCATTGCAAATAAAAAATCTAAGTTTTGCCAAATTCCTGAGTCAGTCTTATTATTGGTGTAAGTGTAAATTCTGCATTCCCACCCATCTGATAAATTGTTACCTTGCTTAAAGGGCATCAGGTTCAATAGTGTGGACTGGTGGTGGTATGCTGCTTGTCTGATGATACAAGGTGGTATGTACCTCAGATTTTTGGGTGAATTCTTCCACTGTTTGTACATGGTGCTGCTTCGTATGGGACCACCAAGATATGGTACCCAAGTTTGCCCCTGCCTTCCCTCAGCAAATTGTTTTCCAGCAGAGTGTGCAAGTGGCCAGATATGATTGTGTTTTATTGTCTGTGAAATACTACTGCACTTAACTTTTGTAGTGCGCTAGCAGCACAGAGGCTGGGTTCATGTGGGAGTCATGGTGTAGATGGGGCTAGTGGAGTTCTAGATGTCAAGTACAAATGTGATGGGCTCTCTGATCTGCAACGGCAGGACTGTTTCACAAAGAGGCTGCATACAGGTGGGGGGCGAACTTCAATTAATTCTACAGCCTACACATTTGTGGTGGTATCACTCTCCTCTTCCACCTGAGTATCACTGCTTTCCAACAGCAATGCTTGTTCCCGTCTGGGCAAAATCTTTGTCTAGATCCTCATCATCCATCTCATCACTACTGCCTGACACAGTGTAAGTGGGCGGCGGAGTCAGGGAGCTGGGATTGTCTATCTCCTCCCACTGTTCAAGTGCTGTGTCTATCATTCTTCCCTGATGTTCGTTAGATGAGATCACCAAATCTACCTCTTCTCCCCAGGGATGCTAGAAAGAACTAAAGGTGTACCTCCCTTGTCAGTCATTGTCATGGTGCAATAACTGTGTATCTTCTTGTACTACCACATGTATCTCTGAGTGGCATGTGACATGAGGAGTGGAATGTGAGATGGATGAATCTCCCAGTTGACCAGATGCAATTCTGGCCTCTGCGGTGCAAACGGTAAATACGTATTCAGGAGTTGGAAGACCACGAGCACCATGTCTCTCCATTTTTCTCAGTTGTATGGGTGCAGAGATTGTGTCCCAAATGTGTCCAAGTGTATGTCTCCCACCTCCACAAATCGGTACGGCTCCTTCTCAAGTAAATCAGTAAAGTATGACTTTCACAGGCTGGCCCAGGTATTCCCAGATCCTCTTACTGCCCCTCCCTGCAGTCACCCAATGTCAATTGGCTTGTCCGCTTCTGTCAAATGGTAGAAACTGACTAGTGTTTCAGCCACCTCCCTGAATCTCTACCGCTCCTATCCAGGTAAATCAGGTGAGCATTCCTCTTCCACACGCTTCTTTCAGGCTGAAAAACACTTTTCAATCAATTGTTAAGTTCAATATTGCTGCCCACATGGGAATGGATCTCTTTCTTATTCCGGACTGTAGTACCCAAATGAATGGGGAAAAGGACCCAATACGTGAATGAAATTAACTAAAACATTGAGGAATGATCGCCAGTTGCCTTGTCTTCCTAGGAGAATCCCCAATGACAGAAATAACTCGACATGTGATCTCTAACTGTAGGTAGGGTATGCTATACAAATTCCAGCATAAACCTACATAAGGTCCCATTAGCTCTGCCTATTTAGAAAGGGTATTACGTGCCTGGATTACGGGTGCTGTTACGCAAATCTATAGGTTTTCCTAGCTAATTCCCTACACACACTCTCCCATGCACTATAGTCCTAAAAATATAATCTGATTTAAATCTACGGTTTGAATTATTGGGACACAGGACATGTATGCACTTCTTGGATCACATCTATACTCCCAGACCCATTATAGAAAGAGTGATTGGCCATTTTTGGAAACAGTTAGATAGGGCCTTCAAAAGGGGTGGCCATTTAAAGCTCCTCTTCCTTTGCTCCATGTTTTCTATTTTGTATTTATTTTACTAAAGCTTCCAGACAAGCGTCACACTGTCTAGGTGAGTAGTGACAGGATACGTGCTTGATGTAGAACTTAGAGCACGTGGGCAATTGGGATGTAGTAGTAGTGGTGTGTTTTGGTCTCTTCTTCTTCTGAAGCTCTTAAAGAGGCACATTTACAGTTGTATGTCTATTTCGAAATAACCAAGTGATCAATCTTACTACTGCTTGACCAAACTGCTCGATCCCCAACTGCTTGCCCTCTATTACTGCCTACGAGCAGTTGCTTGTTGGTCGACCACAGGTTGGTCGATGACATATGTAACTTCCTCTCCCCTAATACTCACCATGTTCTCTTCCTTTGAGGGGGGTTTCTCCCTGTAGATACCTTTTATTCCTCTCCCTCACTCCACCCGAACTCTGTTACACCCTACCCTGCACCCTACCCTGCACCACCCCGACCATCCTGGCCTAATGTGCCCTTGTATTACTCACCCCCTATACTGCTGTTAATCACAGCACTCCCCCGGCACCTTCCCCACCTTACTAGCATCCCCCCTCCCCACCATGCATCCCCCTACCCTCCCCACCGCAGACCCTCCCACCTGACAATTATGCCCCACCATGCATACCCCCAAACCAACCCCATCCCGATCTTAAAATCATACCTCACTGTGCAATCATGATCGGTCTACCTACATGAAAAAAAAACATAAATAATAATTAATGCAGCATGCAGAAAAATTCTAATGTTTAGGATTTCATATTCATATTATACATTTGATCATGAATATTTTACATATGCTTGTGAATCTGACAGATGTTGCTCGAGCAATGGTTGCATGAAAGCCGAAATGGACATATTACGGCCTTCACCAGTTTCATGAAAGTATGCACTAGTTTAAATTTTACACAATTGGCACAGCTCAGGATTGTTTTCTTTTTTGTGTTTTTTTTTGCTTTAACCGTCATTGCATAATTTGTTGCTTTTTCCCCAGTCATCTTCTCTATTGATTGCTTTTACTACACACCATTCCACAAATGTATACTAATGAATTTAAAAAAGGTAGTTCATGAAAAAATAGTGACAAAAAAACGAATGTAAATTGCCGAAAAATATGGCTCAAATCTAGTAAGTAGGAAAAAATACAAGTAATAACAAGAGAAAATAATCAAAAGTAGTCATTCATGCTAAATACAGTAGTAACAAACCATAACATTATTATAGATCAGAAATAAAATAATCTCAATGAATAAAAAAGTTGAAGTTTAATAAAAAGACAACAGTAACAAAAAAGAAAAGTGATTAAAAAAATTATCAAAATTACCGAAAAATAAATAATTCATTAAACGTACAACAGACAAAATACATTTAATGTTGATCAACAGATAATCATGATTGTTTAAAGAACAGTACATAAAAAATAAAATATCAATACAAAATAAAAGAAACACTTTTCAAAATGTTGTTTAAAAATAAAACAATGCATTACCAATAATTAATAATAAATCAAAAACCATGTCAATTAGTTTACGCTAAGGTGCATAAACTAATTGAAAATCAAATTTCAAAATATTACAGTTTCTAAAACATCAGATATTTTTTAGCCATAGTTTAATAGAATTTTAGAAACTAACACTATTGAAAAAAGTAAAGGGTTTATTTTTTTGTATAGTCCTTACAATTCTAAACATGTATAAGAAATGTAAAATAGGTGGTGGCCTGCAATATATGTTTACACACATGTAAATAATGTTCGAATGAAAGGCTAGCTTTGATATCACCACTGACTTGTAATTAGAACATTGCAACATCACCACAACTGAAATCAGTTATTAGAGCTGAGTTGTGACAAACGCAATGTCTGCTGCTTAAGCCGGCCGGCCGAGAGCAAAATTCACTGCAGCACTTTTTTAAACTTTGACTAGCTTTTCAAATGCCTTTCTTCAAAGTGGTTTTTGTGACACTATTCAGCCATTAATTGACAAGGATCTGTTTATGGCAGCATGTTTATGTTGTGCACTGCTGGAGTTTAACAAAGGAGAGCAAGAGTCTATCTGCACGCAAATGTATTTCAAACCACAAAATAGTTGTGCACCCACAAACAACTTGCACATTCTAAAAACTTTTATGACCCCGCCTCCTTCATCCTCAAAATCCTGCCTTCCTTAAGAAATGTACTAATTAGTTCTGATAAAGGTAATGACTAATAACTTGTGTTTTAGTATGAAGTAATTGTGAGGATCACACAGCAAACCATAGGATTAATTCAGCTGCCTCCATTCGCGGTATATAGTCCATCGTATACCTAGTGCAACCATGAGAGAAAAACAGGAATTGGAAGCAGTAGACTAAACAGCCTCCTTGCTGTCTACAGTGCATTTCACGGTCGTCTCTATCATTCTTTTGACCTGGAAGTAATCGGTTGATGAGAAATAATTTCAGCAAACAGTGTTTTGAGGTTATATTTCTCTGCACCCTCTTCCATGGTTCTGGGTTTATACATATTGGGTTCTTCGGTTGCAGCTGTTTGCGGCAAAAACAATGTAACACCCCCACAGGATAATTTATTGCACTAATAATTCCATGCACCTAACCAATGCACACAGAACTCGAATAGCTGACATGTAATGCCCCCTGCAAAAACTTTGTGAAGTTTGCAAAGTTTTGTAATCAACTTCACAAAGTGTACCAAGGGGAAGTCCTGCAACTTCAGACAGCCCTATTCGGTATCCACCTGAACAGCCATCTTGGAATTAATAATTTGTTAAACATGTGTTGTTGTTTTTTCGCTTGTGGACAGAGGCATTGATATCTCTCCAGGCACTACAAATGACCTGACTCTTTTTGTTATTGCGCTATTTAATATGCAATTAGTGTCCAGGTGTTGGAATGGCTGCTCCACAAAATTAGCTTGGCGTTTTGGCCTTTCCTTCTGCGATCTGATGTCGCGGTGATCCTCCAGAAGCACTCTGACCTTCCTCTGACCTTCCTCTTGGGCTACAGTGCAAAGTTGTTCAGCTTGTTTTAGGTTGTGTGGAATGCTCTGATTAGTCTGTTCATATAATGTAATATTGCTAAGTTTTAAAGGTAAACATTGTGAAGAAGGATAGGAATAAACAGTTGCAAAGATGCAAACATTTTACACTTCCTGGCATTTCTTTAAAAATAACTACAGCAAACAAGGGCACACTCTAATGCAGCATGGTAGGCGCTTGGCGTGAAAACATACATTTCTTGTTTTAACCAACTTTGTTTCCTCATTTGATGATCCTGAAAACTAATTTTAGGTGGTGTCACTACAGGTTATAGATTATAAAGCCAATAACCTGTTAGGTAGATGAAAATGCCTCCCTCTCGAGGGAATGTAGACAAGCAGTAACAAAGCCAACAGTTGTGCCTTTTCTGTAGCAGCCAATAATGTTCTCCCCTTCAGATATATTTACCATTAGAACTTACAATTTCCTTGAAATTATCCCAATAATATGAATGTACCATCCTTACATTTTCTTTACCAAACAAGACAATAATAACACATTAATATTAGTAGGCTAAATTCTTTCATTCGGGGTTTTGTGCTTTGATGCGATTTTGCTTAGTGGCGAATGGCTCACTGTGTTAGGAAGTTCTAAAACAGCTGAAGGTGCTTAATAGCTGCAATGAATCCATTACTTTTCTGATAACTGTTTTTGCAAATGACAACGGCTGTTTTAAAACTCCTGGAATTCTAGCTATCATACAGAGGGTCATTGCAATTTAAAGAGTAGAAATTGCACAAAGGGGAGCACTTAACTTTTACACTTATGTGCAAAACGTCCCTTTCGAGCAAGTGTAAATATTTCTGGCCAATAGTGGAACATAAAAGTGCAAAAACAGGCTAAATCGACTTAATAACTTTGTTTTCCACTATGTGGTGAAAAGAAATATATATGCCTCCTACAATTAATGATTCATAGAAACATTTACAATGGATTCCCATGGAAGTACCTGCTTTTAGCAGACAAAACCAGGAGTGTTGCCTAGAAATCCAGTGCATTAATGCCAGTATCAAATGTCATGCTGCTTTATTTTGTCAGTCAGAGTGGATTTGTCTGGCGTAAATGTAACGTATGTTCTGTGGCCCAGCACCATCTGACAATAAAGAAGAATCACTTGGATCACCATAAAAGGTGCAAAGACAGGCACTGATGAGTAACTGCTGTCTTTAGTTTCATTGTGGTCAATCAGGGGGAACGGAAAACGAGACCCAGAGATTTTGGTTGGTCGTGGTACTGAAGTATATGTATCACTCCGCAAATGCCGGAAAAAGGAATTTGAACCCATTATCCTTCCAATAAAAATATTTTTTTCTCACACTGTTGACAATCGCCAACTATGTAAGCCAAAACTAAAAAGGGCTGCATGAGGACATGGCAGTTTATTTTATTTTCATGTTATTGGTTAAAGCGCGGACCTAGCTCGAGAGCAGCAGAGCGCTATACAAGGTGTTGGTAGTCAGGGTTTGGACAGGCAACTTTTAACAGTAGCACAGTACTGTGAGATGCATTCTGGGCCTCCATTGGGCTTAGTCCATGGTCAGGTGCTGTTAAAAAAGCAAAGTTTTGAGAGATTTGCATTCCCAGTCGATATCAGAATCGATTTCCAGAAGGTGCCTGTGTGACAGAGGAAGGATTGTTTGTGGGTCCTTTCTTTGCAGACTAGTTGTGATTCGAGCCGCTTGGTCGATTTGCTCTACAAACAGACATGTGAAGCTGAGATGCCAGGTGCACTGGTGTGCTACGCGTGAATGCTTTGTAGATGATACATGCAATCTTGAACAGGATCCTGGCCTGCAGAGGAAGCCAATGTAGTTTGCGTAGCCTGGGGGTGATTCGGTCAAATTTCCACGTGCCCATGATCAAACCTGCTGCAGCATGGTGGAATACATTTAGGGGAGCCAAATGAGTGGCTGGCAGCCCTGTCAGGGAGGCATTCCCCCCATCAATATTTAAGACCACAAGGGCCAGCAATACAGTCCTGAAGTCCTGTGGTGGGATGAAGGGTTTCATGTTGCAAAAGGTGGAGATTTCGAGCTAAACTGTTTGTGTTTTCTTGGCTATGTGTTTTGGAAGCACAGGTTGCTGTCAATGGTGAAGCCTAAGGAATCCAAGAGTTGCAGATCAAATCCTTCTAGGAGCATATCACTGAACCATTGTTGAACCTTGTTGAAATGTTTAGTGGGAGACCAATGAGGATGCATTCAGTCTTGGCTGGGTTAATTTTGTGGTAGGCAGTTGACATCCAGGACTGGATGATGGCTAGGTAATCGTGGAGATGTTTGATGTCCTATGGGCATTTTACTCTCTTGTACAACTGGGAATCGCCCATGTACTGGTGGATGGTTAGATCGGGGTCTTAAAGAAGTGTACCCAGGTAAAAAAGGATCGGTGAGAGGATGGAACATTGTGGGACTCTGCAGGAGACTGGGAGAGATTAGAATGTAATGTGTTCATCTGGATGGCCTGGTACCTGCCCGAGAAGTAGTAGGTAAACCACTTCATGACAGTGCTTGAGAATCCAATCCTGAGGGCCATGAGAGAGAGGAGAATGTGATGTCAAATGCAGCCCAGAGGTGAAGGAGGATGAAGAGGAATGAGTCACCCTTATCCATGATTTGGAGGGCATCATCCACCACCTGGATGGTGGCCATCTCGATGCTACACTTGGGGTGGAACCCTAACTTATAGTCATTCAAGGGATGTAGTTGTCCGATGCTGACATTTAATTGGGTAGCGACTACTTTCGAAAGATATTTCCAATAAGTGGGAGGTTTGTAATAGGCCGGTAGTTGGCCAGGTCATTTGGGTCTAGGGAATTGTTTTTAAAACTGGTTGTATGAGCCCAGTTTTGAAGGTGACTGGGAATGATCCTTCTGTGAGGCATTAATGATGCTGAGGTGTGAGTTGAGTGTCAGGCCCATCAATTGTTTAATTGGGGATGATATTTTCAAAATAGGAAATACGTTTGAGAGAGGCAATTCTATTTATGAAGTCTTGGGGAGAGATAGCAGATAATTCAGTCCAGTGGCATGGTGTGCATACTGGAGTGCAGGGTTGGCTAAAGCTGCGGGATGTTGATTTGATGACCGGTCAGATTTCGTCTACTTTTTCAATAAAATAGCTGTTAATTCCATCACATTTTTCCTGAGTTTCTTGCACGTCCGGTGAGGATTTGGTACAGTACTTTACTACTTCAAAGAGGGTGTTGCTCCATTTAAGGGCTGCCGCAATGGTAGATAGCTTTGTCTTCACTAATCAGATTTCTATGGTTGGCACAGAGAGAGTTGAGGTTGGTGGGATCCCCAGGGTTTTGATTTTTGCGCCACCATTTCTCTAGGGTTAGGACTGAGCTTTTGCTGGAGGCAAGCTCTGGGGTGTACCAGTGGGCAGATTGTTTGGTCTTGTACAGATGGTTATTAGGAGGGTATGAGTGTTCCACAGATTCATAGCTGAGTTGTTGAATAATTCGAGGAGGACCAAGGCATTCTCTGTGGTGGGGCAGTCTGAGAAGTTTGCTTCTAGCTCATTGACCGGGAAGGACTGAATGAGCAGTGCTCGGTGAGGTGTTTAGACTGACCTTTGAGAGCTGTGGTCGAGTGGGTGAATGGCATTGGTATGGCGGCGTGGTCAACAGAGTTGAGTGGGGCAGGGGCTGCGCAGGAGATGAGAGGGCGGTGATGTAAAGACTACGTCTAGGGTGTTATGCATGGCGGAGAGCACAATTTGCTTAAGATCCATGGATCCAGTCAGTGCAAATAGTGTGCTTTGAGTGTGGTTGTCGCAGTGATGCTCAGGGAAGTTAAAACCTCTGAGAAAGACATTCTTAGTGTCTGCTCATTTGGATAGGAAAGTAAGTTAGAGGCATAGGCAATAAAATAGTCACTCCTGTAAGGTGGTCTGTAGATGAGGTGGAAGGTGATGCATTTGTTGCGAGATAAAGGGATCCGGCAGGCGAGTGATTCAAATGAGATTTTTCTGGGAGAGGGGATGATGGAGCATGGTCAATCGCTACTACGTATGACTGCCACTTCACCTTCTGCACTTCCTGGCTGGTCGGCATGTTGGATACAGTAGCCTGGGGGCAGGATGGCATCTGAAACATGGGGCAGAAATGAGGCAAACCCTGTTTTGGTGCAAAAAGGGTGTCATGGTTGTACGAGATGAGGTTGGTGATGTCTGTGGCCTGAGTGACTGCCAAGTGAACATTGATCAGCACAAGGGTGTGTGTGCTTGTGGTTTGAGGGTGTTGGATGGGAGCAAGGGTGATACTGATGAGATTCACTAGGGTATCCTGTCTGGGCTGCCAGGGAACTTGGCCATTTGAACCCTAGCTAGGGAGCGTAGGCTGTGGAGGGGAGAGACACATTGTGATGTCTTTTGCCGAGTATTGGTAGTAGTAGGAACTACTTTGTAGGTGAAATGCACTATAGTAGGTCTGGCCCACGTCCCAGTTAGGCCTAAACAGGCACAAACATGTGAAATCCTTGTCTTTGTCTATCCTTTACTCTGGGCACCTAAGAAGGACTGGTTAAATAGGTGGTAGATGGAATAACAGAATAGTAGGGCCTGGTCAGGTGACCAGCAACCTCCTCAATGCAGTGTGTCTAGAGCTGGGTTGGAGTCCTTAAGAATCTAACTGGAAGAAGTTAAAAACTGATGGAGGGCACAGGAACTGAGTGGCAGGGCCTGGTCACGTGGCCGCCAGCCTCCTCAGTCAGTCAGTAATATTCTAATGATCATCTCCTTCAGTACCTCATCTTGACCCTGTTTCTCTGAGAAGTCCAACAGGCAGGGATAGCCTCCACATGCCTCAACTCTCTGCTGTGCCTCCGCGCTGTGAACTAATCTTTTAACAGAAAATCAGTCAGGCACACAAAGGAGTAATGAAGCACAGCGATGCTGAAATGGTATCCTGTTAGCGAAAGCATTCGGCTTCTAAACTTTATTTCACATTTTATGAACGAGGGGAGCAGGTTCTAGACAAAACACACTTAAATTTAGTCTGAATTAATTACTGGGAGACAGACGTTTATTTCCTCTGCGGCACAAACTCGTGAAGCGCAGCTCAAAGTCACGTGCCCTCGTTTTGCCTAATAAACCCCAAGCCTGGGAAAATCAAGAAACTGCTTTCACGTGGTAATGATTAGGGTTTAGTTTAGGGTAAGCAGAGCTGCCTTGTCAGATTTCCCAATGAGTGGCCTTAAAACTTAATATTCCGATTTCAAATGATTAACCCAGGAGGAACCGCACACTGCTCATTTCTGCATTGTAATGCTTTTTAGCTAGTGGCGATTCGGGACCAGGAATATAACAAGTCTATTCGGTGTGCTGCCAGCAGATGGCGCCAAACTGTCCCTAAAAGCTTCAAAATGGAATTTTGCATAGGGTCACTAAAATCCCCAAACCGTCCCAGGGACCTATTACAAACATGTTTATATTTAAACACATACGTATTATTAGCGGCACGTGCGCCCAGTTACACAGAACCGCGTTTAAATTAATCACTGTTCAGGTGGTGGACAGACAGAACGGCCATGGTTTGGATACAATGGGCCTCATTCCGAGTCCGGCGCTAACCAATGGCGGTAGTAGCGCCTTGGTCGGCACCGGACCCGTACAGGCACTGCCCGGGTGGAATGGGAAATGACCGCCCTATTCCGAGTTGACCAGGGCAGTAATTTCCCATTCCCCAGGGCTCTTCTCCATTCCCAAATGAGCCCCCATAGGACTCAAGGGGAATGGGGAAATTGCAAATAACGGTGACCGTACTTTACGGTCACCGTTATTGGCTTAAAAGCCCCTTTGCGCCCTCGTCCCTAACGCCTGCTAAAAGCAGGCGTTAGGGACGAGGGTGCAAAGGGAACTCGGAATGTGGCGGTAAGGGATTACCGGCACCGGTCTCGTTAACGGTGACCGGTATCCCTTACCGCCATACTCGGAATGAGGCCCACTAAGTCTTTAGAGATGCAAACTGTAGAAGCTACTCACCATAATGACTATAATACTGCTAATCGACTGTTCCCTTTCCTTCTTACTTCATGCTTATGGAGATAGTCCTGGGGGAGGAATGATAGCTCAAGGGATACGCGTTTGTCTTGGAAGCAAGACAACACAACACAGGTTTGAATCCCAATCCTGCACTTAGAAACCACTCAGTGGTATTAAGCTCGTTACAAAGTAACAATTATAATGATAATGGAGGTTTAAAAGAAATACATGGTGCATTTGCGGACTCGCTCCTGCCTAGGACCTTCCTTGTGCATCATCTCCCCCTAACCATGAGTCCTTTTCTCAGCATACACTATTTGGACTGATCTGAGCCAGGGTGGAGTGGGGGGTGGTTGCATAGTGGAGAGGGTACTATTGAAAAGGAGTACAACAGACACTATGGACAGTATGATTTATTTGCTCCCATGTTCCACCCATTCCTTTCATACATGTGGGAGATTATATAGCACGCAATAAAATGAGAACAGATATGTTTAAAAATGTATCCAAAGAGGACACTTAGAAGTGCTCGGCCATAGTGAGCACTCTTGAACTTGACTCCATGCAGTACTGTATACATCTGCCTTGCAAATCTTCCGTAAAGGAATTGTCTCTGGAAAGCCACCACTGTTGCATTGTGACTGCATACCTTTAGGGGTCAGAAGGTTCCGTATTGTGCAGCTCTCCAACATATAAGATACAACCCATCAGGCAAGCATAGCTTTTAAAGCCTTGCACCCCCAAAGACAGGCCACCACACACGTCACAAACAAAGAGGTCGCAGACCAGAACTCTTAAGTACAGGTAAATGTAGAATTTGTTCAACCTCCGGACTATGCTGTGACTTTTCTGGGTCAGAATGAATGTAAGGAAAGAACACTGAGAGTCAGAGTTCCTGGTTGATGCAAAAGTCTGACAACACCTTGTGGGAGGAACAATAGGTTAGTCATCAAAACAGTTTTTTCTTTGTGGCACTCCAGGTAAGGCCAATGGTCTAGGCCAATTTTACTGAAAATAAATGGTCGCAATGACCAAATGTTCTAAAAATGCTACCACCAAAGGTTCGAAAACCAAATGTTTGAACCTTTGGTGCTAGCATTGTAAAAAAAAAAGGGGGCTGCGGGGTTGTCCCCCTCATCGCCCCGCTCACTATACTTCATGGTATAGTGAACGGGGGGTTGCGGGGGACACCCCCGCAGCCTTCCGTTTAAAAAGAAAAAAAAACGGGGGCTGTGGGTGTGTCCCCCGCAACCCCCTGCTCACTATACTTTATGGTATAGTGAGCGGGAGCTGCGGGGGACACCCCTGCAGCCTTCCGTTACAAAAAAAAAGAAAAGAAAAGGACCCTGCAGTGCCGGTTCCCGATCACGGAAGTGAAAGGGAACTGGCGCTGCAGGAACCCAGCGTGAAGATGAAGGTAAGTGGGGTTTGTTTATGTTGGGGGTGCGGGTGGGGGTGTGCTGAGGGTGTGGGTGGGGGTGTTATGGGTGTGTTGTGTGTGTGGGTGTGAGTTTGTATGTGTGTTCGCATGAGAAAGGTGCAAACCTTTGGTAGTTCGCACCTTTCTCATGCAAACGTTTCGCCCACAGTACTTTCAGCCACAGGTAAATCACTGCCAATCAGGCCAATTGCGGCATAATGCTTGCAATTATCCCACTCTTTTAAGTCGTGGTGGCATCCACCAGTAAAGCAGTCTTATAAATTATGAAGTGAATATCATCTGAGGCCATGCCTTCAAAAGGCCCATGGAAAGAATTGAGAGAAACCGGTAGAATTCCCGGTGAACGTGAGACGAGTGACGTGTAGATGAAATGTTGACATGTCTCTTGACATCAGATTTTGAGAGCGTAAACATGTTTGAGTCAACATTCAATCAAGTCCCTCTATCCTAAATATAGGAGTCCACCTTAGTGCCTGGCTCAGTCATATGTGACATAAAGGACAAGGCTTGGTCCAATCAAGCTGTACAATGATTAATATACATTTCAATACTCCAGTGATAGAGGTGAACTAGCTTGCTCCAGTTCTCAAGCCGAGTGGTCGGGTGCCTGGCTACCTTGAGGATATACATTATATTTTCTGAAAGGACATCGGAATAAACCAAGTACTGAGATATAGACCACCCCTCTTAAAAAGTCAGGCTTCAGAAGTAGAAACAGGGGAGGATAAACAACAGCTTTAATAGATGCAGGTCCCATATTCTGTTGGACCACAGAGAACCATCAAAATGAGATGAGTTTTCAAATTGTGTTTCAGTTTTTGCAGCACGTTGGTGATGAAGAGGAGACGTGTTAAAGCATTGAGGCTCTGTCTCTGGCAGCAGAGCTGGATAGCATCATCCAAGATATCTATTGCCGAGCCCCTCCACCAGACCAAAAGGAGCCTTCTCTTGTCAACGTGGTTAAGAAACCCGTTGACCACTGGCCTGCCCCACATATTGAAAATGGCTTCCGGTACCCGGCCAAGAATTCCTAGTTCATGACGTATGTGACTGGGTCCATTTGGCTGCGGGATGCACCTTGAATATTGAACAGACCTCCCAAGTGAGCTGCTGCAGGAAACAAATATGTGACTGACATGCCAGGCTTGAACAGCCAATGTGCATAAGGCAGGAGGCCTGATCCCTTCCTGTTTTTTCAAATAAAACATAACAGTATCATTGCTAGTCATGCTCAACAACTTGGAACCACTTGGAACCATGGTATGAGGGAGGGACGGAAGGAAGGAAGGAAGGAAGGAGGGAAGGAAGGAAGGAAGGAAGGAAGGAAGGAAGGAAGGAAGGAAGGAAGGAAGGAAGGAAGGAAGGAAGGAAGGAAGGAAGGAAGGAAGGAAGGAAGGAAGGAAGGAAGGAAGGAAGGAAGGAAGGAAGGAAGGAAGGAAGGAAGGAAGGAAGGAAGGAAGGAAGGAAGGAAGGAAGGAAGGAAGGAAGGAAGGAAGGAAGGAAGGAAGGAAGGAAGGAAGGAAGGAAGGAAGGAAGGAAGGAAGGAAGGAAGGAAAGGTGTTATTGCCATTAACATGACTTTCTATTCCAGCATGTTGGCTTGCAGCCAGCCATCATGAGTGTCTTAAAGGTCTTGGGCTTGTAGGTTTCCCAAGGATTCTCCCCATTCCATTGGGGATGCATCAGAGGAAATCATCACTGAGGGTTCTGAAGAAGTTATAGAGGCACCTGTGAGAGGTTGAAACTCCACCATCAGAGATCCAGTTTGACCAATCGTAAGGCTGAAATGAGCATTAACTAACAATGTAAGCAATGCTTCCATCTCTGCTGAATGAGACTGTGTTTGCCTTGCATGCAGCCTCGTACTGGAGACCACTGTCTGCCTGCACGAAACTATATGAAGTCCCAGGCCCCTGGGAAACACTCTTTCAGAGTGGGCATCGACTTCACATAGTTGTGGATAGTTGCTGGATGTTGATATCATATGCTTTCGAGATGACACTACTGAGCGGCTACACAATTTCAGCAACTGATCAAGAAAGAGCTGGAATGGGAAGCAGGGACTTAGTGGGGGAGTTCCCTCAAGCAATGTGGAGAGAGGTGCTGGGATTGACTGAGTGTGTCATAGAGGAGATGGCAGCTGTTGGGCAAGAGAAGGTGGTGGCAGCAATGAAGGAGCTGTTGCAGTGGGGGCTGTTGGAAAGGGGCATCGTGAGAAGGAAGCTATTGGTGCAGAAGCTGGACAAGAGAATGTTCACCTTAAGAAATCTTCAAATGGCCAGATCAATTGCCTTTTTGGAATCTAAGTAGCAAATATGTGTGTCCATCTGGATGATACCCCTCTAGAAGAATAAGGTTGATTGCTTTTTAATATTATCTGCTCACTTATATTTCTTACAAATCCAATCTGACCTGTGTGGGTAAGATCAGGAAGATATCTGTCCAATCGTGCCGCTAAAACCTTAGTTAGGATTTTCGCATTTATGTTTGACACGCTATTATTGAGTTGTGAGTCACCTGGGCCTTGGGTTTTACTAAGTTTCATCGACTTAACTTCCGGACCAACTTCTTCAACAGGGATTGGACATTCTGAAAAAAACAAAACCTGCTCAGATAATCTAGATAATTTCAATAAATCTAAATAAATTTGCATGGTGACTGGGTACTCTGTGTCTTCACCGCTGTAGAGATCTATTTGAAAAATAGCAAATACTTCTGCAGCAGAGCAGGATTCCACACATTTCTGTCCTGACATCAGTTTCAATTCCAATAACCTTCTATCTACCCTCTGTTTCTGTAACCTTCTAGTCAATAGCGCATCTGCATTAGTTTTCAAAAACGTTTTTTTCCGGAATCTCAGTTGATTGTATACCTCTTTGATCGGCATCTCCTTTAGTTCCCTTCAGAAGTGTTTTATTCTTAGGGTTAATTCATCACTTACGGCCTCTCTGCTTATCCTCCATTGTTCCAATCTATAAAACTTCTCCTTAGCTGGATCTCCTGCCATCTTCTTGCACACTACTTCCCTAAAGCGCACGCCTCTAAATATTTATTGTGCCACTTCCCAGACTGCTGCTACATTAACTTACCTTCCCGAGTTGAAGTTAAAGAATGATTACATTTCCTTCTGTAAAAACTCCCCAAAAATTACATCTGCCAAAGTCCTCTCCATCTTCCCTTCGTGAGTAGCTTCAAGTCGAGCGTTGACATATTGGGGTAAGACCATGGTTTTAGTAAAATCTAAGCTTAGGTGAACAAGTGCCTATATCTCTTCTCTCTAAATAAACAATCTATGAACAGCTTTTGTGTGGAGTTAGAACGTGTATTGCCTGTGGTTTGGGTTAACTTCTTTCCAAGTATCTATAAACCCATGAAAACTTAGCAAAGCACAAAACAGATTACCTACTCCCTGGGCTCTTCCATCACTATCTTCCTGATGTGTCTGTTTTAGAACTCAATACTAAATAAATACCTCCCACTATAGTCGTTAAACCTCCCGACCAAGACGCAGTGACCAAAAGCAATATTTGCCTTTAATACAGCAATACAACTAAACACTATCAAAATACCCTTACAATTGCACTTAACCAAGACTAATCTCCCATCCATGCATGTCCTAATACTAATATGTCTAGATGTAAGAGCTCAGGCATCTTTACTTTTACAAGGGGAATCCCAGAAAATGGCTCTCAATACAACCCTTTCATGGCTCTTTCTTGAACACCAATAAAATGTATCTCTTGGAGGAACAGAATGTCCAGGTTTTCTCTGCAAAATGTCCTGGCTATCAAAGAGCATTTAAATTGGGTATTGAGACTTTTTAGGTTTAATGACCCCTCTCAGCACCCTTCCCTTATACCTTCGGCAATTATCATTTCTTGTGTCTCACGCATGGTCCTAGTCGATCCTCAGATGAGCAAAAGACTTTGCTCATAATCTTCATCCCAGTATTCACTGCCGTAAGGTTTTCACCAACCGTGTCCCAACAACTAACACCTCCCACCTGTTCTCCAATATTAATCTAACTTTAATCTGTGTTGAAGTCAAAACCGCATTCCATGTTCACAAAATAACCCTCACAAGAAGTTAGAATGTTCCTTTCTTGACATAGAGTATACACTTCGCGACCATGATAGGTCGGAAATCCTCGGAAGATATCTGGAATCTAGTTGGCAAAAGAACTCCTGCCTCCCTGCATCCCACCAAAGCCCTATTCTAATCCTCTCCCATTGACAACCAACATGTAATAGACGTCATTAGTCCACCTTGAGCAGCCAAACAAAGTCAAACTGCACTCAGATATCTATCCACCAAAAAGCTTTATAATGTGCATGTGCAATAGAGTCACACCAAAAAATGGAGCCAAAATGCTGTATAGCTTCCCCGAATATGCAACACACCCTTCTGCACACATGTCACGTGTTATCCATTTTACACAATAAATCACTTCATATATATATATATATATATATATATATATATATATATATATATATATATATATATATATATATATATTCATGTATATATATATATATAATTTATTCATATATTTTTGCATTTAGTTCACCGTAAAAAACCCTGAGGCATCTCAGCGCCAGTTACAGAAAGTGCCTGGTACATTTAGTTAAGTGCTAGAAAACGTACATCGGTTACAGACAGAATTAGTGTGTGTATGCAGACTGGCAAAGTCTCGCCTCATGGTGCGGTGGGCTACAACAGGCGTGCACATAAGCATACGAGACAACATATGAGACAAAATAGGTGTGTGTATGCAGACTGGCCAAGCCTCACCTCATGGTGCGGGGGGGGGCTACATCAGGCATGCAGACAAGCATATGAGACAAAATAGGTGTGTGTATGCAGACTGGAAAAGCCTCACCTCATGGTGTGTGGGGCAACATCAGGAGTGCAGACAAGCATATTAGACAACACATGAGATAAATAGTTGTGTGTAAGCAGGTTGGCAAAGTCTTACCTCATGGTGTGGGGGGCTACATTAGGCGTGCAGACAGACATGTGCAAAACCTAAGATTCATGTACAGTGCACAGACTGCAAGGTTAAAAAGGTAGTTGCACACAAGATAAGATTTGTGTACAGCACACAAACTGACTGGTCAAAAAAGGTAGTTGCAGACAAGATAGGTTTTCCAGAGAACAGGACTAGTGTTCTCCAGTTATATAGATAGAGAAACCAAATGCATGCAGCAAATAGGAGTGCAGGTAGGCATAATGAAGAACGCTGTGAAAAGCATAATGAGAGGCTACATCTGGTGTGCATGTGCAAGTGGACATACTACATGTGTGCAAATTAGCATAATGGGCAAAATCTTTAACATGCATGATAAGCATAATCATTAACAAGCATCAGGGAAAAAATGGGTGTGTGTACACCATCTGGCAGAGCTTCAACTCGTGGTGCAGGGGAGGAGGGGCTACATTGGAAGAACACAGATTGGTGCTAGAGGTTCGTAGGATGCTCATAGAAGTCAAGTCATTGATGGAAGTAAGGTGAGTATGGGCTATCCACTAGGTCAATAAGAAGCCAGCACGATAGCTCAAGTGGAGCTTGGAGTATAAGAAAGTGAGGTGTGAGAGCAGACGCATGCTAGAACAAAGGTAGGTGCTTGAGGTAACAGTACCTCTGACAGTAGTAGACCTTTCAAGGGATGCCGCATGGGAAGGCTGGCGAAGGATCTGTAAGGCCAAGTACTCAACGCACAGGCAGTATGCAATTTGTGGCGACCACGCTTACCCACATACCTCTTGCTCGTGGGTGTGTAGTACATCCGTAGTAAACCTGCCATTATAAGCTGAGATGGTGTACATATATATGGTAGAAATAAGTGATCTGACTGATGATCAAAAGGGGAAAGGCCGGCACACCAGCTACGTCCGGACTCGTCAGACAGGGGAAGAAGGCCTTGTGTTTGACCCTTAGGTAGGGGCCGGCTTCGCCTGCTGGCTCCCTGGCATTGGATCAAAAATACATGAAGCCAATGAGCAGTGCCTGGGGATGGCTCTGAGAGTGAGCAGGTCCCTGGCAGGAGGAGGATAGGAAAGGTGGCAGCCATTTTTACAGGGTAAACGTGTTCCAAATCAGGCAAATGCAGCCCTGCAGAGCTTACCTTTTAGGCAGAAGTATTCTTCCGGAAGGTGCAGGATAATTCCCATAAGGCATGGTATGGATGTTTAAGTGCCTTAGGGCCTGGAACCTGTGTACTTCCTAGATGTTGCACAGGTCAGACATACAGAATATGATGGCAATGTACCTTTTTTGACACTCTGTTTCCGATGCACAACCCATCCTCGTGAGCGTGTTCAACTTCTTATATTTCCTTGAACCAGCCATTCACGTTCTCATAGAATGAGCCAAGTTGACCTCAGATTCAAAGTTTGCTAGAATCTCTCGGGGGTGAGGGGGTCATCTGGAAGTGTAGATGATTCTTATTAGAGTGTGTGAGTGTGTAGTGTTCTTCTCCAATCTCAATATCAGTGTAAAGATGTACCCCCAACTATACCTAATACCTTTCCTACAATTCTGTTAGTGGTCGGCACTCCCAGCTTCAAAGTTAGCACTGAAAGATCTTGGAAGATGGGCACTTTGCAACTTTGCAATGTTTAAAATCTATTGCTTCTTCGCCTCGACCTGTGCGAGAATTGCCTCTTGTCTGCAAAAGAGTGGCAACACCCCATTAGAGCTTTAACACCATTCCTGACCCTGGCTCCTCAGTGTGCTCTGTCCAGCAAAAGCTACATCTCCCTTCTTTCACTACCCTTCCCACTTTCTCTGGTAATTCCCCTTCCACATCCCGGATGCCCACACATCTCATTTCCTGTTTCCAGTGTCATCCAGCTTCAACTCCATATCTTCTGGATGATTCTCTGTTTCTATTAGCCACACCTTGTATTTCATCTCAAGCAGATCTGTTTGAAGATGCTTATTTTCTAGCACTTGCAATATGCCCTCCATCTTAGAAATCCTATCTTTCAGCTCAACCACAGATGCTTGACCTTCTGATGTAAAAACAAGGAAATAACGAGGCTGAGTACCACAAAAGGAAATACACCAAACACGGGCTTTAAAGATTCACAAATCTTTTAATACTGCGCAGTTACAAAGAAAACACAGATCTGATACAGATAGCTATCTGGCTCTTGACACCCCGCAATGAGTACCAGCCCGTCAGAGTGAGTAGGGAGAGGTGCTGGACATCTAAACATTTGCATTATTTACACATATCCTGTAATATTATCCAGCCCCTCTACAGGTTAATAATCTGCGGTCTAGAGTTTGTGCCGAGTTCACATATAGCTCATACAATAATATGCACATGGATTACATAGGTTTGTGTTTCCAACAAGTTACAATGGCAAAGTGTATTCCTGGATTTAGCAGTGAGCCTTAGTACATATCCCTTCACAATGTAGTTCTGCCAGTGTCCACGATCAACATTTACTTAGTATTGTCCTCGATGTGTATTTGTGGATGAGGCTTGTTAGTGCAGGCAACCCTTAGACCACAAGTCATGCTCGGGGCAAGGTCTCATTACCTAGTCTAAACATTCGGCCCTCGGACAGTCTAATCATTAACAGGACTCAAAGGTCGGGAAGGCTCGGTTGCAAGTTGGAAACACAGTCCACCATTTTAGAACAGAGAATCACATACGAAAGAAATCAAAATGGCGGATGATCCTAAAATGGCAGCGAAGTCGATCTAAAATCGGAACTTTGCAACGCGGTTTTCTTCGCAGAGCGACTAGGGTGAGGCCAATATACATTAGAAGGGGGTACAATATGATTTCCCATTTAACAAACCCCCCTTTTGGCCTAAGCCAAACGCTAAACTACAACTAGTCACTTTACGAGTATCTCCATGTCTCAATGTCCATACACCCTGAATCAAAATCATCAGAGATATCAATCGCCATAAGGTCTGTGACAGAAATTTCCTTCAACACAAATTAATTGGTCATTCTTTCCGGTGCGCGTATCTTTTGTCCTAATGTTCCCATAGTCTGTGCACAACATCCCCCTAACATTGAACATATGACAGAAAGACATTATATACAGCAACAGCAGAACAACAGAGTACCCAGAATTATCAATAAGACCGAAAGTAGCTTCCATCCCCAAGATCGTAAGAAGTCCCAGAACCAAGCGCTAAAATCCCAATTTCCCTCGTGAACGTGCACTTCTGAACTAAGGACATGCAGATTTTGTATAGCCTTATAGATGGTTGGGGGGAATCCGGTACGAAAACACACCCCACTAATTTCCATACTCCACCACGCTCAGCCAGGATGATGTCTAATGCCATCCAGTTCTGTAGTGCCACTAACCTTATTGCTTTCTGTTCTAGAGTCATGTTATAGAGTATGTCAGTGCTCCGGTTGATGGTTCTCTCCAGTACTCTCGCTAGTCTTCTGATGTCCTCAGAGTTTAATATTTGCCGCCAAAAAGGTACAAAGGATTTCACTACGTCACCCAGAACTTGTGATGAAGTATCGCCATTCTCATCCCGCCTTGGATGAGCCCTAGAGATTTCTATGGTACTAGCTATGAATACCCGTGGCAACAGAATTCCTAAATAACAGGTTCCCTGCCAATCCCTAGGTAGCCATGGGAAAGCTTCATTACCGCAAACAAAGTAGACAGGTTCGCCTACATACAAAGGTCTGTCCTCAATGGTCAAGTTCGCAACATTGGTGCAACCCTTGAAATCACCCATTGACTGAGTACCATTCCTCTGTATGCAGAAAGAAACTGGGACTATGGTTAACAGTATAGGAAGGTGGTGTGGCATCCCTATTGCCTATAGGAGCCATCTTGGAAGAGATCAGAGATTGAAAAGGTCGAGACAGTCTATCAGAAGGTCTAATGAAAGCAACAATAAGCTTGCTTCTATTTGCAAAAAGTGAGCATCCCAGGGGCGTTAGAACTCATCTTTCAAACTCATTCAAATTTGTTCCATCAAAGTTCCCCGAGATGCTATTGTTCCATCGGCCAAAGAATAGTGCTCTTAAAGAAGCATAACATGCAGTAGTCAGAGGCAAAGGATAAATACACCAGCCCAACCCTTTGTCTCCGTGTTGCGGTAAATGAGAGCAGACCCAGCAATTAGACCTGTTCAAAATGGCATGTGTTGCATTCATTATAAGCAAGGTGTGTTATTATGGTAACTCTGTCTGTGTTGAGAGTCTCTAGGAGATAGAGTGTGCAGATGCACGAAAGGTGTAGATACAGTGGGTACATTTTTCGTGTGCAAAAGTGTTTCAAGCTGACGTATTTCTTCCATGTACCAAAATCCCAAAGCAATTACTATTGTGAAACCGGTTAACATGATTACAAGAAAACAATACGTTTTAAAAGACCATGGCCCTCATTACAACACCGGCGCTAAACCATGGCACTATTAGCACCATGGTTGGTGCCTGTGTTGTAACGGGTCCGCCATGGTTCAATGGGGAATTACCACCCCATTCCAAGGTTGGCGGGGCGGTAATTCCTTATTGAACCATGGCCCTTCCCCATTCCCATTTTCGCCCCAAAGGGCTCTATGGGAATGGGGAAGGCGCTAAGTACTGTACTGCAAATTACGGTACCGTACTTAGCACCAAGTTCCCTTTGCGGGTCCCTACTTTAACGGCTGATGTAGACCAGCCGTTAAGGTCGGGTCCCGCAAAGGGACCTCGTACTAAGGCGCTAAGTGTTTAACAGCGCCGCAGCCTTTTACGGCGCTGTTAAACACTTAGCGCCAGGGTCGTAATGAGGCCCCATGTATTCGATCGTCCATTGTCTTTACTGCCCACACAGTCACTTATTTGTTCCATATGGGTAGAGGCGATAGCAGGCATTGTTCCTTCGAAACAAAAAGCACCAGGGTTCATTTGTTGGTGATCTCCAGATCACGTGTTTTCTTAGTCCTTCCCTATCCCCAGCCAACAACTTTCCTTTGTATGCAAAAGACAGGGCAAAAGACAAGCCCTATGATGATTTTCCTGTTGGCACTGCCAAACCGTGCAGTAAGTCTAGCTCCGTGGACGCAGATTGTACCTTGTGACTCCTGGTACAGTGTGATCTGCGAACAACGTGTCATTGCTTCCTGGTGGAAGTGGTGAATTTGCAACAGAACCTAACAGTGGTGAAAAAAGGATCTGCAGGAGAGAGTGGAGATGAAGCAGCTGTTTCCCCAGGCCCCAAGAGCTCAGGGAGTGTCTCCGAGGCACTCTCAGTACTGCTCAATGCCGAGTGATCCCTGGGAGCAGAGCAGGAAGGTTTCTCCGTGTCTTCTTTATCAGGTGGCAAAGGGAAGGGTATCCTCTTGACATGCGACGCATGTATCCAGTGCCTCTTGCCTTCCACCCGAATCGCCGTCTGTGTAGCCAGGAGAACCTGGTGCGGGCCTCTCCACCACAGTGCGAGACAGGATGCTCATTCGAATGCATTCATGAGCACCCACTGCCCAGGTCGGATACTATGACCTGGCCCCTCGTACTTTACCGGGAGGGCTTCTCGCACCTGTTGGTAAATCAAATACAGATATTTTGTTAACCGGTCACAGTAATCAGAAAGAAATACATGTCACTCAGAGCCTGGGGTTTTGGGATATTCCAAATGTTAGCTGGCCTACCCATGACAACTTCATATGGGGAGAGCCCAGTCTTAGTCTGTGGGGTGGTGCGTATTGAGAGTAAAACTATCAGTAAGGCATCCGGATATTTCAATTTGGCGCCGGCACATGTCTTAGCGAGCTTGTTTTTCCAAATTCCATTGTGTCTCTCTACCAATCCTGCACTCTGAGCATGTCTAGCCGAATGGAACCATTTATCGATCTGTAATCCAAAACATATGGGCAGAATTACAGCAGCGATAAAATGTGGACCATTGTCTGACCAGATGTCCCTCGGCAAACCAAACCTAGGAAAATATTCCTTAAGCTTGGTTTTCGCCGTTGTCATTGCTGTGGCATCTTTTACAGGAAAGGCTTCAATCCATTTGCTAAAGGCGCAAATAACAACCAAAACTAACTTAAAATTGTTACAACTCTCCATTTCAATAAAATCAAAGTGGATCACTTCAAAGGGGACAGAAGGTGGACCAAAACTACCCCTTGGTGTCGATGTGCCCTTCCCCATATTGTGATGTAGTCAGATCATGCAACTTTGGACAAAACGCTCAGCTGTTTTCGAGACTTTATCGTTCACCCAGACATTTTCAAACATTTTGCAAACCTTACTTGCACAGATGTGGGTGGGCCCATGAGCCATTGCGACCATCATAGTAATGTACGCATCTGGCAGCATCCATTTTCCCGCTAACTCATTCACCCAACACCCATCATCATCCAACCTCGCCAAACCCTCAGCCCATTGCTTAGTTTCTTCTAAAGTGGCATCGGCTTGGATATTCTTTACATATTCGATACCCTCATCTATGGTACAAACATGTGTGGCTTCCCTTGCAGTGTACATATCTGAATAGAGATTGGTAGCAGTTTGTTTGGCTATCTGGTCAGTAAAAGTGTTCCCTTTTCCTACATCATTTATGATTTTCTGATGCTCTGCGCATTTCATGATCGCTAATTGAGTGGGAAGTGCACGCGCTGAAAGTAACCTCACTATCAAGGAGCCATATTGAATCTTAGTTCCATGTGAGGTCAAGAAACCTCATTCTGCCCTAAATCTACTGAAGTTGTGAACTACCCCAAAAGCATACTGACTATCAGCATATATGTTTAGTCTAAGCCCTTCGGAAAGTTCACAAGCTCGAGTTAATGCAATAATCTCTGAGGCCTGTGCAGAGTTATGCGAAATTCTCTTGGTTTACACAATATTGCTTAGTGTGGTGATGGCATAGGCAGCCATGGATGTACCATCCAGAAGTTTGAAACAGGAGCCATCGCAAAACAGCTCCCCTTGTGGGTCATTCAAAGGTGTATCTTTCAGATCGATCCTGCCTTTACAGGCCGATTCATGGAATGACTGTGTGCTGAAAAAACGGCGCACGCGTGCGAAAACGTGCGAATCGCAGTGAAATAGCGAAAATCGCCGTGCAAGTGCGATTATCGCATAGAAAACAGCGCACATCTATTCATGGAAGTCCGTGCACGCGCAAAATGTGGGATGTGAGATGAAAAAGTGCGCGGCGCACGCTGGCGCACGCTGGCGCATAGGTCATCGAACGCCGTGCGATAAGGCCACAGCGAATTCGCACATAGCGCGGCACACATAACAAAAGTAGGCGTAACACGGGGCGTTACACGCAGAATGGGGAACAACTCGTGAAAATGTGGGCGTCACGGGGGAAGTACAGGAGGCAAGTGCGCGGAACGCCCACACGCTCGCCTACAACACGTATTCATGGAATGGAATAGGGAAAAACAGCGCACGGCCAAAGACGTGCACAGGCCCATACATGTCTGCCACACGAAAGCAGGCGGTAGCGTCCCTGCGCAGGAAAAAAATTTGCGCCAAAGTTCCACACGCAATTGTGCTGGGTGCGTGTATTTCAGGGGTGCGCGAGAAGTTCCACACGCGATCGGGCCTGGGGGAGCGTGTGCGTGTATTTCAGAGGTGTGTGAGAAGTTCCACACGCGATCGGGCCGGGGGGAGCATGTGCGTGTATTCCAGGGGTGCGCGTGAAGTTTCACACGGGAATGGCCTGGGTGCGTGTATTCCAGGGGTGCGCGAGAAGTTCCACACGCGATTGGCCTGGGCGCGTGTATTTCAGAGGTGCGCGAGAAGTTTCACACGCGATCGGGCCTGGGGGAGCGTGTGCGTGTATTTCAGGGGTGCGCGAGAAGTTGCACATGCGATCGGGCCTGGGGGAGCGTGTGCGTGTATTTCAGAGGTGCGTGTGAAGTTCCACACGCGATCGGGCCTGGGGGAGCGTGTGCATGTATTCCAGGGGTGCGCGCGAAGTTTCACACGCGAATGGCCTGGGTGCGTGTATTTCAGGGGTGCGTGAGAAGTTCCACACGCGATTGGCCTGGGCGCGTGTATTTCAGAGGTGCGCGAGAAGTTTCACACGCGATTGGCCTGGGCGCGTGTACTTCAGGGGTGCGCGAGAAGTTTCACACACGATCGGGCCTGGGGGAGCGTGTGCGTGTATTTCAGGGGTGCGCGAGAAGTTCCACACGCGATCGGGCCTGGGGGAGCGTGTGCGTGTATTTCAGGGGTGCGCAAGAAGTTCCACACGCGATTGGCCTGGGCGCGTGTATTACAGAGGTGTGCAAGAAGATTCACACGCGATTAGCCTGGGCGTGTGTATTTCAGAGGTGCGCGAGAACTTTCACACGTGATCGGGCCTGGGGGAGCGTGTGCGTGTATTTCAGGGGTGCGCGAGAAGTTCCACACACGATCGGGCCTGGGGGAGCGTGTGCGTGTATTTCAGGGGTGCGCGAGAAGTTCCACACGCGATTGGCCTGGGCGCGTGTATTTCAGAGGTGCGCGAGAAGTTTCACACGCGATCGGGCCTGCGGGAGCGTGTGCGTGTATTTCAGGGGTGCGTGAGAAGTTCCACACGCGATTGGCCTGGGCGCGTGTATTTCAGAGGTGCGCGAGAAGTTTCACACGCGATTGGCCTGGGCGCGTGTATTTCAGAGGTGCGCGAGAAGTTTCACAGGCGATCGGGCCTGGGGGAGCGTGTGCGTCTATTTCAGAGGTGCGCGAGAAGTTCCACACGCGATTGGCCTGTGCGCGTGTATTTCAGGGGTGCGCGAGAAGTTCCACACACGATCGGGCCTGGGGGAGCGTGTGCGTATATTTCAGAGGTGCGCAAGAAGTTCCACACGAGATTGGCCTGTGTACGCGATTCCATTGGACCAAAGGCCCTGACAGCGCAGGCGCGTCTGTGTCATGACATGCGCGGGCGTTTCCCTGTACCCGGGGGAATGTTACAAGACCAAAAACTGCACGTCCGAGTGTCAGCACGCGTAATTGGAGGATAGGGCCTCAGTGCGTATACGCGGAAGTGACGTTGGACGTGTGGTGCGGTTTAAAAGGTACGTGTAGTACGTCATTTCCTTGTACGTGCTTCTCGTGGAGAGCGAGTGGGTGAAATCTGTACTTCTTGTCAGTTCACACGCGATTTACTTCACAGCGTTTCTAGTTTGTACTCCCTGTTACCTCTGTCAGTATTTTTCTGATTTTCTCTTCGACCTGTTTCCTCAAACAGCGTTGACTTCTCCTTTTGTCCTGTCTCCTCAGACAGTGTACAAATCTTCTTTTGGCGGGGGTGTTGCCAACGCGCACACGTGCGTATTTTTCACGCTCTTTTCCCAGGCAGACGGTGAGACGCGCACGTATTTACCAACTGTGCTAGCCCCGTGTGTAGTGTACCCCTTCAGAGGTCATTGTAGGCTGCGTGTGACACGCATACGTTCATTTCTGTGTTTCTGGGTGCCACAGCGTAGTGCGGGTTCCTTTTCCCACGCACGTGGTCTACGAGGGGTCGCGTGCACGTCATTTTCTGTTTTAGGGGTGCCTGTGCTTTGCGTGACCTGTCATCTTTCCCCAGGGGTTCCATACAGCCTTGCTAGAGCACTTGGGTACGAATTCCATCTAGTACCCTACCCCTTTGACCCCCAATTGCCCAGGACAATTGTCTACTGCAACTCCCATACGCACAACTCCATCAGTGCCATGGCTGGGAGGCGAGCAAGCGGTAAGGGTGGCAAAGGTGGCCGAGCCTCAAGAGGTGGGCGTGGTGGGCGCGGTAGGGGACGTGGCCAGGATTTGCACACTACCCATAGCCCCCCACGTGTGGAGGACCAGTCAGGGACACACATCCCCCCCCATGGTTGAGGGAAACGTGGCTGACACCATCCCTGCTCAGCCCTTGTTGGATCGGCCCGTTGTGGCACCTGACCTAGCACAGGGTGACTCCCAGGCTGACTTCCAGGTCGCCAAGTCTAGGCCACGGGTGGCGGCGCAAGCCAGTGTCACCAGGCCACGTGGTACAGAGGCAGCCATGTCATCTGCTGCCCCGAGTAGGTGGGGCGGGGAGGCTGCAGGGGCAGCTGCAGCTCCGTCCACCCCAGCTCTGACTCTCCCAGCCAGGACAGTGTTGGTCCCGGTACATCAGACTGAGGTTCCCCCTGCCATCATCACACTTCAGCTAATGCCTGCAGAAAGTCATGTGGTCAGTATGCCATCGCACACTACTACTACACAGTCCACCGGTGCTCCTGCCTCTCGTGTCCAGAGCGGCGTAGGGCACTCCGGATCCCCACCACCCACAAAAAGAAAGAGGAAGAGTGCTTGTCCAGTACAGGCTGATGACCCCGACACGGCTACACGGTCCGGCACGCCAAGGAAGCCTAGCTTCAATGATGCCGAACTGGATGCACTTGTGCAGTATGTGTCCGAACATGACGCCGAAATGTGGGTCACTTCAGGGTGTAGGATCACACCTGCTCGACGTCAGGCACACTGGCAGTCCATCGCGGACGGCATAAGTGCCCTTGGGTTTGTGAGGTGCACAGCTGTTGAGTGCTACAAGAGCTGGAACGACCTTAAGCGTAGGGCAAAGAAAAAGCTGGCCTCAAGTCATGCCGCAACTCTGGTGACTGGAGGTGGGTCTCCCCAAGAGGACATTGAATCACTCTACATGAGCATGTTGCTGGGACCTACATCACAGAGGAGCAGATCCAAGGTGTGGGAGAACTGCCAGATTACGAGGCATTGTCCGGTGAGTGCACATGCATGTGTGTGTGATCCATGTGTATGTTGTTTGTGGGTGGGGTTCTGGTTGAGTGCCAGGTCAGGGTGTGTGTGCCTGAGTGTTTTGGCCCACCCATGTGCTTCATCCAATGCATTCGGCGCCCCGGGATTTGGGTATTACAGTATCCCTTCTGCCCACAGTAGGCATTTTGCACTACATCGCGCCAGTTGCCCTTGAAGTGGCATCTTGCAACAACATTGTTCAGTATTTAGCTGTGTTCATTCAGGCTGATTGTAGAAATTCACCCGGTTCTACTGCGCACCACTCTGCCCTATTGTCCCATATATGACATGCCTATGGTACATGCCATCTGTGTGATGGCATGTGCCATGTATGTGTATTGGACATGCCACTCCCAGGCCAATGTGTGATGGCACTGCTAGCCAGCATGCAGCTAATGTGTTGCTCTTTCATCTTGGTGTCATCAGTGTCTGACATTTTCCTCCTCTTCCAACTCATGGACAGTGCATGCATGGGAGGGTTATAGTCATGTGGGACATGTGTAAATCAAGTACTGGTACTGTAGCTTGTCTGGCCTAATTGCGTGCCATAGTGCTAATGCCTGTTTCCATTTTTTGTCTTTCATGTTTTTGCAGAGGATGACGCACTTGATGCTGTTGAGGGTGAGGAGATGGTGCAGGCCCCCTGAAGCACGACCGGGCACCAGTGGGGGACGTGGTTTGGTGGTGGGGGAGAACCCTCTCTTGCTGCAGGCCATACTGTCCAGGGGTGTCCCTGGCTGCTCCTCCCCAGAACTCTTTTCAGGTGTTGATTCCGATGAGACCTATGTGGATTCGCAGGTATGTGTTCATGGAAGGGATACTGTTCTGTCCGACCCACCTGCACCAGGGGTAGAGCCCACTATGGGGATGTCAGTGTTGGTAGGTGCGCCTGTGGTGGTTACGGATGCAGGGCCACACTCCGCAACATCTGATCCTGTTCCTGGGCCAGCAGATCAGAGGGGAAATGCAGTCCTGCAGCCTCAGGCAGTGCCGACACAGCAAGGCGCAGTTCGCCTTGCCCCAGACAGGTGTGGTGCCCACCAACGCGGTGGCCGTCCGCCACCGGGCAATACCGCATGGGAGCAATCCATATACGGTATGGCCAACCAACAGGCAGCATCATCAGAAATGATTGCTCAAGCCATGGAGAGGGTGGCCACTTCCATTGTCCCCCCAGAAAGGCAGATGGAGCTACTACAGCAGGCAACAGACTCCATTTGCCAATCAGTCAGGGAGGACATGTTGGCGTCCAACAGGGACAGACAGGCGGCCCTGGACAATCTGAGGGAATCAATTTCTCTAGCTGCCCAGGGACAGAGGGAAGCCCTGAGGGGAGAGGTCCGGCACCTCAGGCAGACTCTTGTGGACCTTGAGGCTTCCACTGTCACCAGGACGGAACAGCTGCTGGAGCGCGTCACCCGTACGCTCTCAGCAGAGATGCAGGCAACTCGGGCGGAGGCCCGAGCAACTCGGGCGGAGGTCCGGGCAACACGTCGGGTGTTGCATGGGGATCTCCGCACCATATCCCTCCAGAATGAGGCCTTCCACACCCGCATGCTTGCTGCCATGGAGGACCAAACTAGGGCTTTGCGTGGGCTGCCTCCCATAGCACCACCACCTCCTGTGGCAGCAGCAGCAGAGGTTGAGGAGAGCGAATCCAGCAGTGAATCTCCCACAATTTAGTAGCCGTGCAGGCCATGAGCCCATGGAGGTGTTTTTTTTTCCCAACATTCACACAGGTGGCTGTTGGTGGGCACCCTGTCCTCAGACCTCCTGGGTGGCCTCCCCCACCTCCCCTGGCCCACACATGGCCATTTTTGATTTTTGATTTTTGATTTTTTGTTGCAGTGTGTTGCCTTGTGTGGCTCCCGTGGGCATCCACTGTATTCGGGCTGGGCACATGCAGGCTTGTCCTGAGTTTGGGTTAGATGCTTGGGTTCGTGAGACACACACCCCTCCTGCTTCCCATTTCCATGGGCTTGCAAAGGGTGTGCCCAAGTGACAGTGACTTACACAGTGACGTTGGACTCCCACGACATGTGTGGGCAGTCTGTAGTCAATGCTGTGTATACATTCCTAGTGCATATTGTTGTTGTATTGTGCACTGCATGGTGTATTTATGTGTGCTTGTGCATCCATGTCTCCCTCCTAATTT
Source organism: Ambystoma mexicanum (assembly GCF_040938575.1). Taxonomy (NCBI): domain Eukaryota; kingdom Metazoa; phylum Chordata; class Amphibia; order Caudata; family Ambystomatidae; genus Ambystoma; species Ambystoma mexicanum. The sequence continues at coordinate 400,337,359 of NC_090925.1, read as the reverse complement.
GCAGGTTCATTCCTCATGTCTTCACAAGGACGTCCACTTTGGAGATGGAGCTCGTGTTGTGAGCAGTGGACTTCCAGATGTGCGTGGCAACAACACTGTACAGTTGAAGGTGGTGGATGTGCTGGCATTCTCATGTTGTAAGACTACGTATCCTTTACCTTAGTACTGTCATGTTTATGCTATGTCGATTGTATTGTGGTAAGTATTTGGTCATGTGTGTTATTATTTCTACATTTATGTGGGCATATTGTGTGTGGCCAGTTTCCATTGGGGACACTGTACTTTGTGACATGTGTCATGTTTGGGGGATGACTTTGTTTGCTCTCACATGGCATGTCATGCCATGGTGTGTTGGGTGGCGGTGCTGGGGAGGGGTTGGGTGACATGGCACTGTTGTCATGTTGTATCTTGCAAGGGGGTAATGATTTTAGCAGCATAGAAGTTTGTCTTTTGAACACAGCATTGGTGGTGTTTGTGTAGGTAGGGAAGCACACAATGGAACACTTCCAGATGTACAATCTCAGGCTGGTATGGTTGAGACAGTTGACTGTCCATTGACACATCATAATTGTCAGTTACAATCATCATTGACTGTCAGCTGGTATGTGCCAGGGCTGTGTGCACTCCACAGGGGTGTGATTTTATGTGAAGTAATTAGCCACAAGCTGCGTACGGGCTGCCTCACCCCGTGCCCTTTCCCCTCCCATGCGCAGCGGGCATGCATGTGGTTGGGGATGTGGGGGCACCACCATGTCCACGGCCAGGCCCCGGCGTGTTGCAACGTTGTGCAGGACACATGCTGCCACTATGACCCTGCACACTACTGGGGGAGCGTATAACAGCTGCCCGCCAGAACGGTCAAGGGAGCGGAAGCGTGACTTGAGCACTCCGAATGTGCGCTCCACGATGCCCTGTGTTGCAATGTGGGCTGTGTTGTATCTTACCTGGGGTGGCGTGGTGGGGTTCTGAATTGGCGTCATCATGTGGGTGCTGAGAGGGTAGGCACTGTCCCCTGGGGAGGTGGTGATGGGTATCATTAGTGGGGTTGTGACATTACTCAGTATCTGACATGCATGCATGCGCAGTGGCATTTATACTCACCGAGCAGCCATGTATCGCCATGCCGCCCAGCTTCTATGTCCCGGTTTAGGGTAGACATTCTGTAGATGAAACTGTCGTGGGTGGAGCCTGGATAGTTGGCGTATACTGAGGTGATGATTCCCTTGGCATCACATACTACCTGGACGTTGATGGAATGCCAGTGCTTGCGGTTTCGATAGATGTGCTCAGTTGCCCTGGGGGGACGTAGAGCCACATGGGTGCAATCAATGGCACCTAGCACTTTGGGGAATTGTGCCACCCTGTAGAAATCCTGGGCGACAGCCTGCCTTTCTGCAGGTGTTCTGGGCAGGTATATGTGCCTGCTGACTGATGGGCGTGCAGTGATGATGGCCAAGACCTGGGGTAGGCAGCGTGACTGCGTGGCCTGTGACACCCCCCCCACTATGGCACTGTTCCGCTGAAATGATCCAGTGGCCAAGAAGTGCAGTACATTGAGGACCTTCTCCAGGGGGCTGAGTGCTTGGGAGCACAGGGTGGTTGATGTGAGGTCATCCTCCCACTCACTGACCAGGTTGAGTATTATGTGAGGTGGAAACCTGTACCTCCCATACACATGGTCATCAGGCATCCCAAAAAGGCTGGTTCTGGGTGTAAAAATTCTGGCCCTGACTATCCTCCTCCTCCTCCTGCGGTATCCCACGGCCACTGCTGCTAGGAACGGTATGTTCATCCTGGCGTCTGAGCTTGTTTGTTGTTTGCGTGCACTTTTATGCTGTGCGGGTGGACGTACGCCTACTTCCTGCTGGCGTACGTGTTTCCGGATTGGCCACGTTCGATTCCATGAATGCGTGTTGTAGGCGAGCGTGTGAAACTTCCCGCGCACCCCTGGAATACACGTACCCAGCCCAATCATGTGTGAAACTTCCCGCGCACACCTGAAATACCCGCACCCAGCCCAATCGCGTTTTAAACTTCCCGTGCACCCCTGAAATACACGTACCCAGCCCAATCGCATGTGAAACTTCTCGCGCAACCCCAAAAAAAATACACGTACCCAGCCCAATCGCGTGTAAAACTTCCCGCGTACCCCTGAAATACCCGCACCCAGCCCAATCGCGTGTTAAACTTCCCGCGCACCCCTGAAATACACGTACCCAGCCCAATCGCGTGTGAAACTTCCAGCGCACCCCTGAAATACACGTACCCAGCCCAATCGCGTGTGAAACTTGTCACGCACCCCTGAAATACACGCACACGCTCCCCCAGGCCCGATCGCATGTGGAACTTCTCGCGCACCCCTGAAATACACGTACCCAGCCCAATCGCGTGTAAAACTTCCCGCGCACCCCTGAAATACACGTACCCAGCCCAATCGCGTGTGAAACTTCTCGCGCACCCCTGAAATACCCGCACCCAGCCCAATCGCGTGTGAAACTTCCCGCGCACCCCTGAAATACACGTACCCAGCCCAATCACGTTTGAAACTTCTCACGCACCCCTGAAATACACGCACACGCTCCCCCAGGCCCGATCGCGTGTGGAACTTCTCGCGCACCCCTGAAATACACGTACCCAGCCCAATCGCGTGTAAAACTTCCCGCGCACCCCTGAAATACACGTACCCAGCCCAATCGCGTGTGAAACTTCTCACGCACCCCTGAAATACATGTACACACTCCCCCAGGCCCGATCGCGTGTGGAACTTCTCGCGCACCCCTGAAATACACATACCCAGCCCAATCGCGTGTGAAACTTCTCGCGCACCCCTGTAATACACGTACCCTGCCCAATTGCGTGTAATACTTCTCGCGCACCCCTGAAATACCTGCACCCAGCCCAATCGCGTGTAAAACTTCCCACGCACCCCTGAAATACACGTACCCAGCCCAATCGCATGTGAAACTTCGCACGCACCCCTGGAATACACGCACAGGCTCCCCCAGGCCCGATCACGTGTGAGACTTCTCGTGCACCCCTGAAATATACGTACCTAGCCCATTCACGTGTGGAACTTCTCACGCACCCCTGAAATACACGCACACGCTCCCCCAGGCCCGATCGCGTGTGAAACGTCTCACGCACGCGTGTTCCCGAAACACGTAATACACGTTCCCCGCTTTGCGTTTGCTGTTTGCCAGTCCGGTGAACTGGTCCAGGGTTGGCACAGCCCTTGGCAATGGTTTTGCGATCTTGATGGCTTTTCCTTACGCGAAGGCATTCTTGGGGGCGTAACTGGTGCTGCTGCAGGCTCGCTGCGCCACGTCTGCTTTTGGAGGCGAGAATCCATGAATACGCTGTGCGCGGCAATTGATTTTATCGCACGCGGCTGGCGCAGACATTCGCACGGGCACGCTGAGCGCCAGCCGCGTGCGACACTTTTGTGAGGAATTACATGAATCTGCCTGTTAGTCTCTTGCTCTGTGGCATAAAGGCAGTCATATGACACTTCGTCACTGCAAGCAGTATCTTGCGGGAAAGGCAATAGTTCAGCCGGATTCAAAACACGACACCTCTTTATTTTAATATGCAGTGCAAACAAGATCAATTTGTATCTCGTTAATCGTGCGGAGGTGAGGTGTTGTGTTTGTTTTCTATTTAATAGAACATCTACAGAGTGAGGTACCAACAAGGTTAAAGCATGGCCTAGGACCATACCGTCGCTCTGTTTTACAGACGCAGCAGCAGCAGCGACAGCTCTCAAACATCTTGGCAAAGCGCATGCGACAGGATCAAGGGCAGAAGAAAAGTAACTGCACGGCCTATTCTTCCCTCCATGTTCCTGCGTTAATACAGCCAAAGCACATCCATCACGTTCATGCACATACAACTCAAAGGCCTTTTCATAATTTGGTTTGCCCAAAACTGGTGCTGAACACAGTGCAGTCTTGAGCAGATCAAACGCTTTCTGGTGTTCCAAGTTCCATGAAAATGGCAAAGAAATGCCCTTCTTTGTCAAAGCCAACATTGGTTTAATCACTAGTGAGAAGTTGGGGATCCACTGCCTACAGTAAGAAGCCATTCCTATCAAGGCTCTGACTTCCTTCTGTGTATTTGGGACAGACATGCTAGAAATTATTTTGATCCGTTCAGGCGTCAACGTCTTCCCTCCTTTGACAGGAGATAGCCTAAATAGGCGACCTCCTGTCGACAATATTGAAACATTTTGAGTGAAGCTTTATGTCCATGTTTTGCTAGGTGAAGAAGCAACAACACGCTGCCCTCCTTACAGGCACTTTCTGAATCAGCAGCTAAAAGAAGATCATCTATGTATTAAAGCAATGTATAAGTGGTAGGCAACTCGAGTGTATCAAGCTGCTCTTCCAAAGCCCTACTATAAATGCTCGGACTTTCCGTGTATCCTTGTGGCGCACGGTTGAATGTAAATGAGCATCCCCCTAGGGTGAACGTGACCAGGTATCTACTATCCTTGTGTATAGGAATGCTAAAGAAAGCAGTCTTAAGATCTACGACACTAAAATGAGTAGCAGAAGCTGGGATCATAGTTAATATCGTCGTTACATCAGGCACAATAGGAAATTGGGGAGCAACAATCTTATTGATAGCGCGTAAATCAATGATGAAACGAAAAGGAATTACATTATCGCCTTTCTTATAGACAGGTAAAATCGGACTATTACACAAACTACCTGCAATTTCTTCAATTACCCCACGGTGTACAAATTCGGAAACTATACATTTCAAAGCTTGCTTACCATCAACCGAAATCTTATACTGAGGAATATGTGGCAACTTTACTCCTTGTTTCAAAATGATTTTAACAGGCTCAATTTGTAGAACACCGACATCATTGTCATCAATCGCCCATAAACACTCCGGAACATCACTAAATTCCAGCGGCAAAGGTCTAGTCAGGAACTGAGAGACAGAAAGTTGCTGTGGTGAAATCGTCAAACGCACTCCATCTGAAGAACAATGAATTACTGCATTTAATTCTTTCAACAGATTCAACCCCAACAAATTCTCTCCACAGTTCGTTGTCAAAAGAAATGGACAGTGATCCATGAACGGACCCAGTGTAATCGGTACCGGTGAATAAACCGGACTAACCACTGGTGTACCAGAAAACCCTACAGAAACATTGGTTTGCCCTGACAGTGGAATGTTTGGAACCCGTGAATGGTCAATGGAACACTTCTGCACTCCTGTATCTATCAAGAATAGATGTTTCCTATTTCCCACTATCATTTCAACGTAGGGACCTTTCTGATTAAAGGGAATATGCGTTGGTTCCAAACCCTGCTTCGTGCAATCCTAACGAAATAATATGTCATCAAAAGGAAGGTCTTCAGAGAGATATGCAGTAGAATTATGATCAAAAATGTTTCTATTAGCCACACTGACTGATTGGCTTGTGAAAAGGGCTGTGAATTCTGGGAAAATTGGCTTCTACCAGGACACCCTGCCCCAGGGCGGCCTCTGGATCGTCTACCCATGGTACCAAATGTGTTATTCGACCTCTGCTGGAGGATTGGCATTGTGCTTGCCAATGACCCACTTTTCTGCAATAAGCACATTGGTTTGCGTGTACAGGACCCAGTGGCACAGTACCCTGTGGAACATACTGTCCCCTAAATTGTGTACTACCCCCTCTGGGGCCTCTAACAATCTGGTGCAACAAAACCTTGGTTTTCAGGTCTCCCTTTTTCTTTTCGATCCTCTCTTTTTCATTATTGACTCGGTTTTCATAGTACTGAGCCATATGCAATACTTCAGATGTGAGACTTAACCTGCCAAGTGCTCTCAGAAGTCATAATTTGCGACTGGATGTCAGGTAACAATCCACGCACAAATTTGTCTACAAATAGTCGTTTTCCAGACTCTGTGCTCAAATCTTGTCCACTGAAATCTGAAAACACTTGTTCAAACCGATTAAAGAATTCGGTAGCACCCTCAGACTTTCCTTGGACACAAGCAGTAAGTTTGTCCCAGACAATCCTTCTCTCAGGAATTAAGGCTTTCAGTTTCATCACTATTCTATTAGGCAAAGTCAGTATTACCTTTGGCGGTCTCTCGCCAGCTGGTCTATCTCTATCTTGTCTAACCATATTATCCCATGTGTTCCTGTCATGGGCGCTACTCCCGAGGGGCCAGGACTGGCCCAGCGCCCTCGAAAGCAGACCCGTCTTCCACTACTCCGGACCCAGCAGACCCCTACAGGGGCCCTTTGGACCGTGTCCTGGCGCCTTTGGCGCCAGGCTCATGAAGGGTTTCAGTCCCGGCGCCATAGGCGCCGGGCTCATATTGATAAACAGTGTAATAATGCTTGGGTGGACTTACCTGAGGCAGACCATGCTGCATATTTACCCAGAACAATCCAGTCTGGTTGAAGTCCCCAGCCATCAGGGCTGGGAGGAACTATTCCCTCCATTCAGGAACTCTTTTCTTACCTTGGTGGAACCGGTGGAAGAACACACACTGGAAGCACTTCTCTGCTATTTAAACCATGCCCGATGGAAAACACGTGCTTCGCGTTATTCTGCAGCAGGACGCTCACCGAGTCGGCTCCTGCATTCCAGGTCCAGAGTCATCTTCAGCTTCCGCGCAGCAACCTGTTGATGAAGAAAGACACAGAACAATACAACTCGCTCACAGCCGTGCCCGCTTACCTGATCCATCCGTGATTGCAACGGAGCTAACCGCGGCCTTCTCGTCGGCAGCTTCTCTGCACCTGAAAAACAAAGGACATAATTAAAAAGGTGTTCGGGTGAAGGCAGTCGCATTCATCTTAACTTACCAGTTTTTGCACGCGCAGAAGCGGCCGCATCAACCGCAGCATCCCGGCACCTGAAAACTAGAAAAAGGACATTATTAGAGGTGCCATTAAAAGCGGCCAACGATCATTATACTTACGTGCATCGGCACGTGCAGTGGCAACGGATATAAAGCCCGCAGCATCCCGGCACCTGAAAACTAGAAAAAGGGCATTATTAGAGGTGCCATTAAAAGCGGCCAATGAACATTATACTTACGTGCATTGGCACGTGCAGCGGCAACGGAAAACTACGCCCACAGCATCCCGAGGCCTGAAACAAAGGAAAAGGGACATTATTGAGGTGCCCATCTTTTAAAGCCTAAAGACTACAGTATACTTACAGGCATCCGCTTGTGCAGTAACGGCGGCATCGCTCTTCGGCATCCCAGCACCAGTGCCAGAACTAAGGCCGCAAAAGACTTGAGCCTCAACACTGAACGCATCCAGTGACGTAACTGGAATCCACGCACCCCTGCACCAGACACAGGATGGAGAGCTCAGCATTTATACGCCTAAGGTGAGAGCTTGCCGAGACAAGTAGAAAGCTAGGCTGTGGGAGAAACTGGCAATTGGTGGGAGAAGGAATCCCATCAAACGGTGATTAACCCTTTTTCTTCCACCTGCAGAAAACCTACCCTGCAAGTCAGACATTCGATAAGAGGAAGCCCAGTCCTGAGAGGCGTCCGAGCTCTACGCTTCTCAATTGAAGAAACGATAACAGCCCAGCCGGGATCAGCGCCTCCATGGGAATCAGGTGAGCGTTACAGAACGCGAAGCCCACCAATAACCTCCTACCCAGGCGCTATGGAAACTTCCGACACAGACCAACTGGCCGAGTTATTAGGGGAATTAAGAGCTGAAGTTCATGCTGCCTGCCAGGAAACGAATGCCCTTAGGAGGGAATTGATAATATCAAAAGAACGAACTGATGATCTCACCAGACAGTTATTACAGACACAAGCGGGGCAAACCCCGCTACCTAATTCAGGAGGGAGCTATATCCCAGCGGCTTCAGCCAATCCTGTTCAAATCAACCTACCCGGAAATGTGCCATTGGCACTGCCTGAACGCTTCTCTGGTGACCCTAAATGTTTGCGGTGTTTATAAATCAATGCCGATTGCACTTTCTTTGTAGACCTGCAGCCTTTCCGACTGACCAGACTAAGGTAGCCTTTGTGCTTTCGTATCTTAGCGGCAGTGCTGCTGATTGGTCGATCCCTCTGGTTACACAGGATGACCCGATCCTTCGTGATTTCCCGACCTTCCAGGCAAATATGGAAAGACTTTTTGCAAGGCATTCCCAGGGGCAGGCACTGGACAACGAACTCCTTTCCCTACGACAGGGCAATCAAGATCTTTTGGCCTACATTGCATCATTCAATAGGCTAATCGTGGAAACCAGATGGCCTGAGGACAAAAGAATCACACTTTTTCACAGGGGTTTGCGTGGCGAATTCAAAGACGTCCTTGCCCAGGTAGTGAATCCTCCTCAGGATTGTTCAGAGTACATTGATTTGGTGGTCCAATTGGATCACAGACTACAAAACAGAAAGGCGGATCGATCCAGGTTTGAAACACGAGTGTTCCCTAAGCCTCAAAGTCACACCAAAGGAGTTGAAGCCATCGAACCTATGCAAATTGGGGTTGTAAAGGGTCCCCTAACCCAGAAAGAACGCGACAAGGGACGACAAATGCAACTATGTCTCTATTGTGGAAATTCAGGACATTTTCTTCGAGATTGCCCGGTGAAACCACCTAAGAAGACAGTGGGAGCTTCTGATAAGAGTTCTGAAAAGCCTGAGCCGGGAAACAACCTCGCCCGACAAGTGTAGAGGTCCGCTTGACGAGCGTAAAAACCAGTTCTTTGACCTCGCACTTCATAATGCCAATGGTCCGGATCGTTTGCATGCAATTAAGGCATACATTGATAGCGGAGCAGTTGGAAATTATGTGGACCGCGAATTGGCTTCCAGGATGAGCTTACCTCTTTGTGCAAAGGTGGTTAAAGATGTCATTACCACAGTGGATGGGACGGAAATCGCCTCCGGACCAGTGACCCATACCACTACTGAAGTGACGATACTAGGCCAAGACGGGCATCAGGAGGTAATTGTGTTCGACGTGATCAAGGCTCCTCAATTCCAAGTAATTCTAGGGATTCCTTGGTTGGAGAAACACAATCCTCAGATTGATTGGCGAGCAAAGACGATAAAGTTCCCAGAGTGCACACCAACTTGTTATCCACGACCCAACATTGGCCTAGCGTCAGTAACGGCTGACGGTCCACAATTACCTCTAGAGTATCCAGAGTTCCAAGATGTTTTTCAAAAGGAACAGGCTAACACCTTGCCACCCCACAGATCATACGATTGTCAGATAGATTTGCTACCCGGTGCAACTCCCCCTTGCAGTAGGATTTACACCCTTACCGAGCCTGAGAACCTTCATCTGCGACAGAATTTAGACCAGTACCTGGCCAATGGCTTTATCCGTCCGTCGAAGTCCCCTGCATCCTCGGCTCTGTTCTTCGTACCAAAAAAAGAAGGTGACCTCAGAACCTGTATAGATTATCGTGCTCTGAACCAGATAACAGTAAAAAACCGGTACCCCTTACCTCTGATCCCGGAACTCCTTGACCAGGTAAAAAACGCCCGTATTTATACTAAGCTTGATCTCCGGGGAGCTTATCACTTGGTACGGGTCAAGGAAGGAGATGAATGGAAGACGGCCTTTCGCACTAAGTATGAGCTATTTGAATACCAAGTGATGCCCTTTGGACTATGCAATGCACCGGCCGCCTTCCAATATTTTATGAATGATGTCCTCAGAGAGCTCATTGATGTCTGCGTTGTCGTCTACATAGATGACATTCTTGTGTATTCATCTTCAGAAGCTGACCATCGAAATCATGTTAGGGCGGTCCTTGAAAAACTTCGCCAACATAATCTTTTTGCCAAGCTCGAAAAATGTGTTTTTCATGTCACTGAGGTCGAATTTTTGGGATTTATTCTGACACCCAAAGGAGTCCACATGGACTCGAGAAAAGTAGACGCTATCCTCAAATGGCCGTCTCCTACTTCCGTGAAAGGCGTTCAAAGCATGCTAGGCTTTGCCAATTTTTACCGTAGATTTATTCCAGAGTTTTCACGAGTGGTACAACCCATCACCGCCCTCTTAAGAAAAAATAAACGCTTTGAATGGTCCTCAGAAGCAGAACAAGTCTTCCAAGAGCTAAAGGCTAAATTCACCTCGGCGCCAATACTGAAACACCCACGCCCGGACCTCCTTTACATCGTTGAAACCGATGCCTCCAGCTTAGCAATGGGAGCAGTCCTATCACAAAGAGATCCAGAGACTAACCAACTGCATCCTGTGGCATTTTGGTCTCGGAAGTTCTCGGCGCCTGAGATCAACTACACCATCACAGACAAAGAGCTTCTAGCGATTAAATCAGCCTTTAAGGCATGGCGGCATTATCTCCTCGGGGCCAGACACACCGTCCCAGTGATCACCGATCATCGAAATTTGCAGTATCTGAAAACCGCCAAGGCTCAATCCTCCAGACAGCTTCGCTGGGCTCTATTCTTTGCTGAATTTGACTTCGTGATCACTTATCGCCCCGGCAACAAGAACGGCAAAGCGGATGCTCTTTCCCGGATTGGAATGGGAGATAACGTTGCCAATCCAGAACCTGTACCAATAATTCCTGAACAAAGGATCGTGGGTCTGATTTTTTCACAATCCATTGAGGATATTGAAGAAAAAACTAAACAACTTGTAACCTCACCAGACTTACTGAACTGGTTACAAAAAGGAAAAGATTTCACCGTAAGCAATGACTTGCCTTATTTCCAAGGACGATTGTTCCTACCACACGCCGATTTACAAAGACAGGTAATCTCCTGCTATCATGATTCATTAATTGAGGGTCACCCTGGCATTGCCAAAAACACAGAAAAGGTGAAGAGACACTTCTGGTGGCCTTCGTGGAGAAAAGACATAAAGGAATTCGTGATTGTTGCCAGGCACTCGAGAGTTAACGAGTGCAGCCCCCGCCGTTGGGGAGGCGGAGTTATTGTATTGGGGAGCGGGAAGGAAGAACGGGGAGTTCTGGGTAAGGCGCGAAGGCGCCAGTTCCGATTAGAGAGTAGATGAATAAAGAAGTTGTTACATCCACTCCGTGTGCGCGTCCTCCTTACTGGCCCTTCTAAGAGGGTAACACTGGCGACGAGGTCTTCCAGTGCGCACCGCGGAGTCCTCCTCCTCCTTGGCAATCCGCCACACTCGTGCTCGGCAGGCCTACAGGCTCCTCCGCCGCAGGCACCTCCTCCTGCTCCTTCGGTGGCCGCACACGTGCCGCCACCTTCCTCTTTCCGCTACATCGGGGACTTTACCACGTGCCCTCCGGCAACTGAAGTACGCCACGGCCTGACTAATCTCCTCCCGACGAGCTACCATCGCACATCGCCATGAGCAGAAGGGGCTCCACCTCGGGGTCCGGGCCCAGTTCACCTCAACTGCCCCGTGCGACGCAACCGATTCAACTATGCCTACCCCCACCTTTCACCATGACCCCGCAGTCCACGAAGGGGCCGCGATGGACTGACTGGATGGAGGATTTTCAACATTACGTACGGGGGTCCGGCGATGGCGAATCGCCCAACATCAGGGACATCTTCCTCAATCTGGTGGGGGGAGAGATTAAAACCGTTGTGAAAACGATTCCCGCTGCAGAACAAAACACTTTCAAGAACTTGATTAAGGCGCTAGACAAGCTCCTCATAATTGAAGTGAACCGTGACTATGAACGCTACCTATTCAACAAGTGCACCCAAATGCCGCAAGAGACGGTTGATGAGTTCATCACCCGCCTTCGGGTAAAAGGAGCGAACTGTCAATTTGACGCGTATTCACTGGAAGAAGCCATAAGACTGAGGGTCATCGAAGGGTGCCTGTCTCAGGCCCTCAAGAAACAGCTCCTGAAGAAACCTCTCACCATCCAAGAGGTGAGTGAACTAGCCCGCATTCACGAGAGGGTGGATGCCCAGGCCACGTCCATGTGCAATCCGGCCCACCCCAAATTGGACACTGCTGAAACCGTTGCGGCGTTGCAGCCATCCCGCCCGGGAGATAGAGGCTCACACCCATACAGGACGCAGCCCACGCAACCTCCTCGTCTACAGCGGCAGTGCTATCGATGTGGGATGTCGTTCCCCCATGCGGAGCGTGTCCAGCGCTGTCACAACGATGCTCGAATTGCGGGAGGGAGGGCCATTTCCAGTCCGTATGCCGTGAGGGCATACCATTCCCGCCGGTGAGATCCCTCACACAGGCCAGGATGCCTTTCCGTCCGCCGTTCCCACAATACCACCAGCCCAGATTCGGCCAACCAGGAGGAGGACAAAGGAGTTACATCAGAGCCATCGACGAGTATCAAACCCAAGGTTACCCGATGCAGCCTGAACTACCGGATCAGCCACAGGCTCTCACCGACGAATATGACCACCCCCCGATAGACTTCAGATATGGGACTGCCTACCATGACGTGCAAGAGGCGGCATACGATCCGCCATACGACATGTATGACCAAGACGAATTCGTCAACCTGATACAGGACACTGAAGAGGCCAGAGAGGCCCCCAAAATCCCTGTCAAGATGGGCAATCAACAGTTCCTTTTCATGATCGACTCAGGCGCCACCGTCAACATCATGGGTGAACAGGACTACGCCAAAATTCTGAACCCACCAGCACTGGAGGCCCCCCGTTCCAGAATTTTCCAGTGGGGTGCCGCAACGCCCCTACAGGCTGTGGGATGTTTTACACAACGCTTCCTCCTGAATGGCCGGCGAATCGACACGACTATCCACGTCATCCGGTCGCTCACCAAAAGTCGATGCCTCCTCAGTTACCACACGGCATCTCGCCTGGGACTAATCGAAATCCATGTGAGAGCGGGAGACGTCATTGCCGCAACCTCGGACAGCCTAAACCCGAGAGACTCAGTCGGCACTGTCACGTGCCATCAACCGCAAAATGTGATCACACAGGCCGACGTTGCGAGTGGTTTCCCGAAGCTGTGCAAAGGCCTGGGCAAGCTCAAGGCCCCCCCCATCCGGCTACACATCGACCCTTCGGTGACCCCCGTCCCGCAACACCCTCGGAGAGTTGGATTTCACCTACAGACGGCAGTGTCGGAGGCACTTCACCAACTGCTCTCCGACGGCATCATCGAACCAGCCACTGGGCCGACGCCGTGGGTGTCACCACTTGTGATCGTGCCCAAGGAAGGGGGCAAGATACGTCTGTGCGTTGACATGAGGGTGGCAAACACCGCCATCCAACGGGAGAGACATCCAGGACCGTGCATTGAGGACATGATCGTCCAACTAAACAACGCCCAGATGTTCTCCAAGCTCGACCTCAATCAAGGTTACCATCAGCTGGAGCTGCATCCGGAGTCCAGACCCATCACCACATTCGCCACCCACGATGGCCTTTACAGATACCGGCGACTGAACTTTGGGATCTCGTCCGCCGCGGAAATTTTTCAGGAGGCCATCCGGCAGGTAATCAGACCCATCAAAGGAACCCTAAACTACAGCGACGATATCCTCGTGTTCGGATCGACGAAAGAGGCCCCTGACCGAGCCCTCCTTGCCACGTGCACGGCACTCCAAGACGCGGGTCTCACCCTCAACATCTCCAAATGCAGATTCAGTAGATCAAAGCTGAAATTCTTCGGCCACATCTTCTCCCGCGAAGGGATGCTCCCGGACCCTGACAAGGTCGACACCATTACCAACCTGAGCGAGCCGCGGCAAGTAGCCGAAGTCCGGTCGTTCCTCGGCATGGCGGGGTATTGTGCCAGATACATACCCCACTACGCGTCCCTCACGGACCCACTACGCAAACTCCTGCAAAAGGAAGCAGCCTTCGAGTGGACCCCCGCGTGTCGTGCGGCATTCTCTGACATCAAGCGTGCCCTGGCGGAGGCACACCGATTGGCGTACTTCAACCCGTCATGGCACACCGAAATTGTCGTGGATGCTAGCCCGGTGGGCCTCGGCGCCATCCTGGCCCAGACCAGCGGGGAGGACATTCACCCACGACACGTGATCGCCTATGCGAGCAGGGCGCTGTCCGCCCCGGAACTTGCCTACTCCCAGGCGGAAAAGGAGAGTTTGGCAGCTGTCTGGGCCTGCGAACATTTCCACAATTTTGTCATTGGCAAAAAGTTTACGCTCATCACTGATCATCAGGCCCTGTTGTCCCTGTTTGGAAACCCTCACACCAAGATGCCCCCCAGGATCGAGAGGTGGGGCATCCGCCTGCAAGAATACAACTATGACATAGTACACCGCCCCGGGGGCGACCTCAACCCCGCTGACTACTTATCACGACACCCTGTCGGGGCGCCAGTGACCCGGGAGGGTGATGTCGCCTACGTACAGTTCATCTCCACCAACTCACTGCCACCCGCGATGTCCCTCGAGAGAGTTGCAGCCGCATCGGCGGCCGACCCGACCATGGCCCTCGCCATCAGCCTCACCTCCGCCAACAAGTGGCACGACCACCGCAGAGCGATGCTGGCGCACCCGGGGGTGTGCAAACAGGAAATTGAGCGGCTGGCCAGGATACACAGGGAGCTGGCTGTGAAGGACAACGACATCCTCCTCAGAGGGTGCAAGATCGTCATCCCCGCCACGCTACGGAACGAGGTCGTGCACATAGCACACGAGGGCCACAGGGGCGCGGACAACACAAAGAAACAGCTGAGGTGCCATGTCTGGTTCCCCTTCCTGGACACGGCAGTAGAAGAATGGGTGAGAAACTGCCATGCATGTCAGTGCACTGCCCCTCCAGAACACCCTCCCCCGCTACAATATACACAGATTCCAGAACGCCCGTGGGAGCGCGTGGCAATGGATTTTTACGGGCCGACGGAAGTTGGCGATTACCTCCTGCTTCTCATAGACGAGCACTCAAGGTTCCCGATAGTCAAATGCGTCACCACCACTGCATTCCCACAGGTAGCGGCGGTGATAGAAGAGGCATTCAGCGAGTGGGGGATCCCGAAGATGGTCAAATCTGACAATGGACCGCCATTCTGTGGCCACGAATTCAGGACACTAGCAGAACACCTAGGGTTTAAACACATGACGGTGACCCCTCGCCACCCACAAGCAAATGGCATGGCCGAACGCTTCATGGCATCCATCAAAAAAACACGACAAAGAGCCATGCTGGAGGCAGTCGATCCTCACCAGGCGTTGTGCCGACTCCTAAGGGATTATAGAAACACCCCACACGAAGCCACGAACAAGACACCTGCTGAACTAATGCTTCGATACAAGGTGAGAACCCGCATACCCCACAATTTGTCACCTGAAGAACCGCTTGACATGGAGGTGCTCCAAAAGGATGCAGAGGCAAAAGAAAAAGCGAGATGGGACACTGACGCACGCCGCCATGCGACGTTGCCAGACTTCCACATAGGGGACGAAGTGCTCGTACAACAACCAACCCTCAGGAAGACAGATCCGCGGTTTGCCCTAAGCCCCATGAGGGTAACCGCAGTCAATGGCACTATGGTGACAGCGGAGGACCAACATCGAGCTGTCACCAGGAACTGTCAACATTTCAAACACTACAACAGGCGAGAGGGATTAGGAGTGCCCCAAAGGTCTGTCTCTCCAGAACCTCGAGAGCCGCGGGATGATCCGTGGATTTCCCCGGGAAGAGACCCGGACGGGCTGAGTCAGGAAGAAGGTGCCCCGGAAACCCCGGGACCAAGCGCCCTTGACGAGAGGCCTCGGAGAGTCGCCAAGAAGCCGGTGAGACTAGTTGAAGAGTGTTGACTCTGATGTTTGGACATATTGTTCGGGGGTGGTGTTGCCAGGCACTCGAGAGTTAACGAGTGCAGCCCCCGCCGTTGGGGAGGCGGAGTTATTGTATTGGGGAGCGGGAAGGAAGAACGGGGAGTTCTGGGTAAGGCGCGAAGGCGCCAGTTCCGATTAGAGAGTAGATGAATAAAGAAGTTGTTACATCCACTCCGTGTGCGCGTCCTCCTTACTGGCCCTTCTAAGAGGGTAACAGTGATGTCCTGCGGTGTGTGCGCTCAAAACAAGGGTCAGAAGAAGAGGCCGGCTGGTCTTCTGCAACCATTAGACATCCCACCGTGTCCCTGGCATACCCTTTCCATGGACTTCATCACAGACTTACCCTCCTGTTCCGGGTACAACACCATTCTTGTTATTGTGGACCTGTTTTCTAAAATGGCCCACTTCATTCCGCTAAAAGGCTTACCTTCAGCATCAGTCCTAGCCAAAGTATTTCTTGAAAACATCGTCCGGCTACACGGCTTCCCGTCAGTACTAATCTCAGATAGGGGGAGCCAGTTTATTTCCCACTTTTGGCGTAGCTGTTGTCGATTAGCTGAAATCGATGTAAGGCTTTCGACCAGCCATCATCCCCAGACCGACGGGCAAACCGAGAGAACAAACCAGACTCTCGAGCAATATTTACGATGCATGCTACAACAGTCGGAGAGTAACTGGAAGGACATCCTTCGGATAGCTGAATATGCTTACAACAATTCAGTTCATTCGGGTACCGGGAAGAGTCCCTTCTACATCTTGTATGGGATTCATCCTCGAACCTCCAACCTTGATCCACCTCAAGATCTTGGAAGACCCGCCGTGGATCAATTGCACACCGTTATTACCCAAGCTTTTAAGGAAGCGACTGCACATCTACAACAAGCTAAAGAGAGGTACAAAAAAGGAGCAGATCAACACCGAAGCAATGCCCCTCAATACCAGGTTGGGGATCAAGTCTGGCTGTCCACCAAACATTTATCGCTTAAAGGGCCTCGCACCTTCAACCCCAAATACCTGGGACCATATCCAATCACGGCCATAATTAATCCAGTGGCCGTTAAATTAGAATTGCCAACCCATATGAGAATACATCCTGTATTTCACGTATCTCTTTTGAAACCCATGCAACCTGGAACCAGATTGACCAATCCTCCAGAGCCCATTCAAGTGAATGGGGAGCCCGAATTTGAAGTAAAAGACATTTTGGACTCTAAAATCATCAGATCGAAGCTATTCTACCTAATCGACTGGAAAGGCTACGGACCTCAGGAAAGGTCATGAGAACCCTATGACCACGTCCATGCTCCTCGTCTAGTCCAGAAATTTCACCGAACCTTTCCCGATAAACCAAAACCCCCGGGGAGGACAAGTTTGGGAGGGGCCTTGAGGGGGGGTGCTGTCATGGGCGCTACTCCCGAGGGGCCAGGACTGGCCCAGCGCCCTCGGAAGCAGACCCGTCTTCCACTACTCCGGACCCAGCACACCCCTACAGGGGCCCTTTGGACCGTGTCCTGGCGCCTTTGGCGCCAGGCTCATGAAGGATTTCAGTCCCGGCGCCATAGGCGCCGGGCTCATATTGATAAACAGTGTAATAATGCTTGGGAGGACTTACCTGAGGCAGACCATGCTGCATATTTACCCAGAACAATCCAGTCTGGTTGAAGTCCCCAGCCATCAGGGCTGGGAGGAACTATTCCCTCCATTCAGGAACTCTTTTCTTACCTTGGTGGAACCGGTGGAAGAACACACACTGGAAGCACTTCTCTGCTATTTAAACCACGCCCGATGGAAAACACGTGCTTCGCGTTATTCTGCAGCAGCAGCAGGACGCTCACCGAGTTGGCTCCTGCATTCCAGGTCCAGAGTCATCTTCAGCTTCCGCGCAGCAACCTGTGGATGAAGAAAGACAAAGAACAATACTTACCAGATCCCGGAATCCAGTCACCGGCAAAACCTGCAAAGAATAAACATAAGGTTAGAAAAGTGCAACTCGCTCGCAGCCGCGCCTGCTTACCTGATCCATCCGTGATTGCAAAGGAGCTAACCGCGGCCTTCTCTTTGGCAGCTTCTCTGCACCTGAAAGGCAAAGGACATAATTAAAAAGGGGTTCGGGTGAAGGCAGTCGCATTCATCTTAACTTACCAGTTTTTGCACGCGCAGAAGCGGCCGCATCAACCACAGCATCCCGGCACCTGAAAACTAGAAAAAGGACATTATTAGAGGTGCCATTAAAAGCGGCCAACGAGCATTATACTTACGTGCATCGGCACGTGCAGTGGCAACGGATATAAAGCCCGCAGCATCCCGGCACCTGAAAACTAGAAAAAGGACATTATTAGAGGTGCCATTAAAAGCGGCCAACGAACATTATACTTACGTGCATCGGCACGTGCAGCGGCAACGGAAAACTACGCCCACAGCATCCCAAGGCCTGAAACAAAGGAAAAGGGACATTATTGAGGTGCCCATCTTTTAAAGCCTAAAGACTACAGTATACTTACAGGCATCCGCTCGTGCAGTAACGGCGGCATCGCTCTTCGGCATCCCAGCACCAGTGCCACAACTAAGGCCGCAAAAGACTTGAGCCTCAACACTGAACTCATCCAGTGACATAACTGGAATCCACGCACCCCTGCACCAGACGCAGGATTGAGAGCTCAGCATTTATACGCCTAAGGTGAGAGCTCGCCGAGACAAGTAGAAAGCTAGGCTGTGGGAGAAACTGGCAATTGGTGGGAGAAGGAATCCCATCAAACGGTGATTAACCCTTTTTCTTCCACCTGCAGAAAACCTACCCTGCAAGTCAGACATTCGATAAGAGGAAGCCCAGTCCTGAGAGTCGTCCGAGCTCTACGCTTCTCAATTGAAGAAACAATAGCAGCCCAGCCGGGATCAGCGCCTCCGAGGGAATCAGGTGAGCGTTACAGTTCCCTAACCCTTCTGCATCATCTACTGTCCTAATCTGTTTCCACAAATCAATGGGTAGGAGCACTGGAAATAGCAGATCTATATCACTCAGAGTAAATACTGACGACTGCAGGACAGATTCTATTTCTTTATAGAACCCTGTCAGATTCTTTCTAATATCTGGGGTGGATTGTCTGATGGTGTTCACTTCCTATCTTGAGAACGAGACGTGAACAAACTGTGATACATAATGTGCAGGAATGTCATGAGCAGCAGTACCTGTTGCGACATTTGCTGGAATCTCAGCTTTTGGGACAAATGTCGGAAGAACCTCTCTCATAGGCAACTGAGAGATAGGAACTCCAAACTCTTACTGAGCAACAGAGCCAAATGGAGCGCTAAAGCAGCTGAAGGAGTGCCAGACGAAAAAACAATCTTCTAGATATTCAATATTTCTGCGGGACAACAAATCTTTCTTTTTATACATTCATCCTGCAGGTATTCTACCATAACCTGTATCACTTTCCTCTGCCTTTCTGGCGTGTAGTGACTATACGTGTCATATACTTCTACGAGATATCGACATTTCTGAAATCCATCTAATCGTATCTCTTGTGCAAATTCGTGTTTCCTCACTCATCGACTTACAAAGAGGAAGGAACCGTTTCTGTACAAAAATAGCATTCAAACTATCACCATCAATTTCTTCATTCCGTAACCTTTCCAACTCCCTTCTATACTCAAAAACCCTCTTGACGTGCTCATATACTTTCTCTCCAGTATCTCTTGAATATGCTAAAACATTCAGATCCCTGAACCCCTTTGTGAGATTTACATCATTCAGTCTGTTCCACATTACAGATAAATGAATTCCCAGTCCTTCGATAAAAACATTTTTTCTCAGGAAAACTTTCTAGATTAGAGATTGTGGCAAAAACATCCGATTGTTCACCCTTCTTCATGCACTGTCTAGCCCATGCAGTCAAATCACGCTTTCTCTCTTTAGACACAGTGTTGCGAGTTACAATCTTTGATTCCGCTCCCTTATCAACTACAAGCGGACAGAACCACTTGGAAGAGAAAGAGTAGAAGAATCTTGTACAATCGGTAACAAAGGTGTTATCACTGGTGCAGAAGACAAATCTACCAGACCCATAACAGTAGGCAAAGGAGGAGGTGCAGGCGGAGGAGCAGCAATAGGAGGAGGAACAATAAGAGGAGCAATAGGAGGAACGATAGGAGGAGCAGGAATTACTACAGGAGGAGGAACGGCAGCAGGAAGAGGTAAAGCAACAGGAATAGGTACATACGGAGGTGGTGCAGTGGCACCAGGCCATCGTTCATTTAGAAGTTTGTCAATTAATTCATCAGACACATGAAAATCTTTAGATGGATACATTTTCTGAATACCAAGTTGAAAAGCCCTTTCCATATTTCTAACTGACTCTGACTGTTTACTTTGATAATACAATAACGCTTTTTCAGCGTTGGACATGCGTTGGCGCGAATGTTTCTCTCTACTTTTAAGTTGCTGCATAGCTTCTTTCTTCCAATTTTGTAATACATCAAATGCTGCAGGTCTAGCTTTTTTCTTTAATAATATAGACTCTAAATATTCTATAGGAGGAATCTCAAAGCTACCATTGGTTGGCCACTGAAGTTCAGAAGCTTATCTAGTTTGTCTGTGCCAAATATCATTAAACACTACACTACCAATGCCATGCTTACAGTACATAGTACAAGCCGGCGACCCCTCCTGTGGCGCCGGACGGCTAAATTCCAAAGAGTGTCTGTCTCTGCAGAATAATGACCTGAAGCAGGCAGACAATTTCTCAGGCATATCAGATTCCTGGTGTTACCTGGTCAATAATTGTGCTCGCGAGTACAATATGCCAAATCAAATTATCAGGATACTTAAGAATCGGGTCACAACTCACCTGATCAAAGAACTGAAGGAGGTCTGATCGGATTACTGAGGACAACTAAGGACCCTCGTGGTTGGTGATTTTGGCAAAACTGCCCGCCTCGATATAGACCCTCGTCAAGATGCCGTCTCGGACCGTGGGCTCTCCGTCCTGGGATCGGGTCATGCAGTACTGTTGAGGTATCATGTCTCATCCAAGATGGGGCCCCCTTTCTCACCGCCCGATCCCGGTCTGATAGCCGCGTCAACACTTCAACGAGATGGCATCAATCTTGAGGGTCCCTATTTGGGTGCAATCTGTAAAAGCAAGGAAATATCGAGGCTGAGTAACACAAAAGGAAATACACCAAACACGGGCTATAAAGATTCACAGATCTTTTGAGAGGTGCTGGACATCTAAACATTCACATTATTCATACATATCCTGTAATATTGTCCAGCCCCTCTGCAGGTTAATAATCTGCGTTCTAGAGTTCGTGCCGAGTTCACACATAGCTCATAAAATAATATGCACATGGATTACATAGGTTTGTGTTACCAACACGTTACAGTGCAAAGTGTATTCCTGGATTTAGCAGTGAGCCTTAGTACATATCCCTTCACAATGTAGTTCTGGCAGTGTCCACGCTCAACATTTACTTAGTATTGTTCTCGATGTGTATTCGTGGATGAGGCTTGTTAGTGCAGCCAATCCTTAGACCACAAGTCATGCTTGGGCAAAGGTCTCATTACCTAGTCTAAACATTCGGCCCTCGGACAGTCTAACCATTAACAGGACTCAAAGGTCAGGAAGGCTTGGTTGCAAGTTGGAAACACAGTCCACCATTTTAGAACAGAGAATCACATACGAACAGAAATCAAAATGGCGGATGATCCTAAAATGGCAGATAAGTCGATCTAAAATCAGAACTTTGCAACGTGGTTTTCTTCGCAGAGCGACTAGGCTTAGGCCAATATACATTAGAAGGGGGTACAATATGATTTCCCATTTTAACAGTGAGTGAAACACTCAAATCTCAGAGAGTACTTAAAAATATCCTGCTTCGTAGCTCCTTAGAGGTATTTGCACCGTGTGGTTCCATATTGCTAAATATGTCTAGACAGGGCTGTTGTTATGATGTGTCTAGTGTCCTCGTGCGTGAGAGCTTGTGGAATGTGGGGTGCAGTGACATCATTGTGTCCGGGAGAGTGGCGGTTAACATCTGTACTGGCCGGATGGGATGCTGGTGCCCTCGCACAAGGCTTACACTGTTCTCTAATAAATACACATGAACCTACTGAAAGCTGGTGTGTGGCTATCATCCTTCATTTCTAACACTGGGGCACAAAGATGGGATTGCCGATGTGGAGGGGATGGCAGAAACTGTGAGGACATCACCCTCCCTGGCACTCATCCCATCCGGCAGCGCTGGGATTTTGAGCTAACGTCCGTAGCAGAGTTTGGTGTCGTGAAGTTGGCGGTGCCGCAGGCTTGGCTGCTGTGGGAATGTGAGTTTGCCGGAATGTCAACGCTTGAGCAACTACAGTGCCACGTATAGGACTGCCCCCACATCATGCCCTAAGGGGTGGCCGTCGAAGTGGATGACGATTCGACAGCAGTGCCAGGCTGTTTCGCAGGTAAATCCTGGCAGAGAGGGTGTTCGGGCAAGTGTTGTGCCCGAGCATTACTGAGGACACTGTAGAAAGTGTTTTCTTTCAAGTGACTCAAATTGTTGATGACATTGTTCTATTGTCATGTGATGGCATTTTCCCTTTTAGGTGGGATGGATTTCTTGCGCAATGTTTTGTAATTTCCAAGTCCCTGGGGTGGGACAGACTTGAGGGTGGGTTATGCCTCAACAGCCTTCTCGTTTTGGGAAGGAAGGGCTGTGATGTTCCCCTACGGGGTGGACTTGAGGCTGGGTTTTCCTCAAGGTTGAGACTGTTACATCCTCCTCTGGGTTTCGGAGAGGGTAGCGAATATTAGCTATGTATTGCTGTGTGTGTTCAATACTTTATGGTTCTCAGTTTTATTGTAAAGCAAACTGCCAAGTTCTGTTGTATGGTCACGGAGAATGAGTGTGGGTTACGGTTACGTGCTGCTGTGCACAATGGTATGTGGTGAGGTGCGCTACTCTGATGCACGTGGCGAGGTGTAAGGTGTATGATGGTGTGTGTTATTGTGGTAGGGGTGGGCTGGCTCAATGTGTTGGGTTATGAGCGACTCGTTTGTCTTGGAGTGTGACAGGGTTTCTGGCCGGGTCCTGTTGCATTTGACTGGGGTCACGTGATGTTGGAGGCTGTGACTTGGGGTCACGTTGTGTATAGGCTGTAACCAGGGGTCACGTGGTGTTGGAGGCTGTGACTGGAGTTCACGTATTAGTCCCTGTGACCTGATGTCTCATTGGTGTTAGAAATGCGACTAGGGGTCATTCTGGTTTGGAGAC
The DNA here is from genome assembly GCF_040938575.1 of Ambystoma mexicanum. Classification (NCBI taxonomy): domain Eukaryota; kingdom Metazoa; phylum Chordata; class Amphibia; order Caudata; family Ambystomatidae; genus Ambystoma; species Ambystoma mexicanum. Next base: position 400,314,386 of record NC_090925.1, on the reverse strand, counting down.
TTAGTTCTGATGAAGTTGGTAGGGTTGTTGTGTTTCTTTTTGGTAGCGTTGTTTTTGGTGAAGCATTGTTGGCCGGTTAGTATTTCCGGGTGTTGTTGTGCTTGGGGCGTTTGTGCTTGTTGTTGCCCTGGGTAGGGCTGGTTCGTGCTCGAGTGTGACAGGCTTGAGGTCCTGGGGGGCAGCTCGGGCGGAAGGATGTCTGTGCAATGATGGATTGGCGTGTTAGTTATGTTGTCGTTTGAAGGGAGAAAAGGTGTTGCAGGCCTAGTTCTGAGGGGCAGCACAGAGCCGGTGGATGTTTGTTTTGTTGTTTTTCGGTGTCAGGGGTTTTGGTGTCCTGTTTGGCTGTTTTGGTGAGGATACAGGTTAGGTGTTAGGGGTTTGGTCGTTGCTGGTTAGACTTTTGGTGGTTGGACTTTCATTGGTGTAACTTTTCATGTGGGCTCTGTGCGGTAACGCCGTTCTGGAGGGCTCTGTGCTGTAATGCTGTTCTGGAGGGTTTTGTGCTGTGATGCCATTTTGGAGGTTCTGTGCCACAACGCCATTTTTGGTTGGAGTTGGTGTCGTGGTTGAGACATAGGTTTTTGCTTGTTTTGTGGGTGTACTTGCTGGTTACGTGGTGGTCACGCATTGGGGGAAGTACAGTGTTGGTGTTTTTTTTTTTTTTCTGTGTGGTACTTGGTGAATGTATTCTGTGAGATTTTTCATTGGTTGTGGTTGTCGTACAGGGAACAAGTGTTGTGAGGTGTTTCATTGATTGGGGTCTTCTTACGGGGGGAGAAGTGTTATGATGTGTCTAGTGTCCTCGTGCTTGAGAGCTCGTGGAATGTGGAGTGCGGTGACATCATTGGGCCTCATTACGACCCTGGCGGAAATGGAAAAATGATGGCGGAAATGCAATACCGCCATCGAACACCGCTCGTTGCGATTATGACCCGTCACCGTAAAGTACGATGCCATTAGCGACACCGCAGTGAACGGCAACGCTAACTGCACCAAGTACGCGCACGCGCGCCTTGCAAAACCGGAATCACCGCCATGGCGCAACGGTACGCGAATTCTGACCCTAGCGGACATGTACTGAACGCCATCAAGCACGTCGTAAAGTACCATTCCGCCATGGCGAGAAATACGGCATCGTGAACCAACCGTAAATGGCCCACTGAGTGCCTGTACTCCACTCCCTGGCCACATTGCACAACTCCTGGCAGGCGCAATGTACTCACACTATGCAACCAGTGAAATCTACAATTCACCCATGCATGCCAACGTAGAAAAGCATGCAGGGGCTCAAAGCGCCCCGTGAGTGGGCATCCATGTACGGCATGTCACCATAGCCGTACTGATGCAGCACAGGCATGTGAAGGTACAATACATCAAAATGAAAATCAAGAACACATGACACAAAACAACAGTAGTCCCCCATCGCTTGCCACCAGCGCAAGGCAACATCCAAAACAGCATCCTGAGGGGGATTGCACCAGCCCTGTACTCTTGCCAGTAAACAAACCAACCATCAGCAGAAGCATGTACCACACAAGTTGGCAGAGTGACTGAGCAGCCAGGCTCATCCCAAGAGGGGCCGATGGGAGCTGCAGGGCACAGATGGCATCAATACAGAAGCTATTCCAATGGACATGACCCCAGTCCCCCTCCAACAAACGCACGCAAACACAGTCACCTGTGACCAGCCACATTCTGAACATCCCATCATTCCACCAATCGACCTGGCTGACAGGCACCAGTCGGCCAAAAGCCAATCCCCCGCCCCTGAACAGCACATCATGTAAACAGTCACAATGGCAGCCCCTATCCGTGACCATACTGTGCTACGTAGGCAAACGCGGCCAGTACTGTACCACACAACTCAACTCAGAAGGCGGAACACAATGCAGATCATCTCGCAATACATACCGCCACAAATCGAAAATCGCCACATCACCTGCAAAGAACAACGCAACACGACAAATATCGGAATACAATTTAAATGCACATCCAAATGACAAAGGCCCCACAGCAATTTGCAAAATAACACCAAAACAACCATCATCACCGAGGGCTGCATCTGCAATAATTGACCAGCTTCCACTTGTGTGACGCCCTGTACCATCATGGCACACAGGGCCTACATCAACGTTCCAAAAGGCAACATGGAAGCGGCAAGAACCGCAGGTCCGTCCCATGAGGCAGGCACTAGTCGAGCTGAAAGGCCGAAATGTTGCACCTAGCCACCAGTACAGCGTAAGGGCATGTGGCCCATTGGCGATCGTCCCATAAGATCGAAATGGTGCTCCACTGATTCACCCGAAGCTGCAGGAGTCGAGAGTAAAAACCATCTGGAGGAGTGGCGTAGAGATGGCATCTGCAATAGGGCAGGAGATACCTGTCACCCAAAAGAAACACAAATTAACCGATTGCATTACGGGACTCATGATGCATTACAATCTTCATTCAACACACCAATTCCACACCCATATGCATGCTAGCCCACTCCAAAGGAATAAACAGACCCCTAAATCAGTATCGAATCATAACGAAATCAATCGAGGTAAATACACCATTGGCAACGTCGGTTACTGTGCATGCGTCCGTCAAGATAGAACCCATGACATGGGATTAGTAACGTGCCTAGACACAAGTGTATGAAGGCGCGTCGAGACAGGGAGGATCCGACAAGGGCAGATAGACGTAAGTCCCACTATGGCAGCCTTGCATCACATAGCGCAGGGGAAGGGGAGTGATTCAAAAAACCCATGTACATGGCAGACCCTAAACGGAATCATCTGTCCATGCATCCATTCATCATTCCCTCATCCCGCAATGAAAACGCATGAATATTCACTCACATAATATGTGAAACTTCCATCGCGTCTGTGCGTAATGCAGTCTGCAAAAACCACTGTGCTCCTGGCCGGATCTGTAGTGTTGTGAAGCAAGATGGATTTGGGAACGTCCTGCCTTATCGTCCACTACGCTATTGCGCATCCCATTCAATTCATATCATTCATTGCCTGCTCGTTATGGGCCATGTCCCAAGGACATTCTACAATAGAACGTTACATTTCCAGCCAGACCTGTGGGCGTATCCTCGCCGCTACTTCAAAACCAAAAATGCTGGCCTTCGAATTCCTCACTTGCAACATTACGTCGAAAAGGCTTCTGTGAACGCTTGCATTCACAATTACATCAATGTAGTGCGGCTGTGTGTCATAATGCTAACTGGCTGCAATCACAAATGGGACGCCACGCCCGTCGGTGAAGTACGTTACTGTGCTGCATGAGGGTCGGCCATCGATCGAGCCCTACATACCACTGACTCTTCACAGGTATGTAAGCGGCTGCAATCATAGCATGTGTAACAATGGGAGCATAGCATGAAAATCAGTCAAAGTACATCACACTGCCATCGGGATTTGATACATGATTCCAATCCCAAGATGCCATGCGGCCAAATGCAGCCTTACGTGCGGGACGTGCTCGGCCAGAAGGGATTGCATCTGCCACAGATTCATTCAATCAGCACAGGTGGAGGCCATACAGGCCGACAGCACATATATAGCAGACCCAAACCCCTCCCACAACCACTCCCACTCCAAAATGCTACCGGCAGGACTAGCGATGTTGGGCCTGGGGGACCAGATAGCACTGCAAGTGCTACAACTACAAGAAGACGACGAACAACAACAGGTACAACAACCGGGCGCACAGGGGAGACGGAGGAGAAGGAGGAGGAGGAGGGCAAGGCAGGGTCAGCAAGGCCCACAAGCACTGCCACTACCACCACGCAGGCGGCCCGCAATCCCACGCCTCCGAGCCGATCCGTTCAACCTCACTGCTGAGCAGATCCACACCCTCTACCGTTTGGACCGGGACACCATAATCGCCATTGTGGACATGACACATGCTGACCTCGTGAGCATGATAGATAGCCCAACCGCCATCCCACCCCTACTGAAGGTGGTGTCTGCACTCCACTTCCTGGCCACAGGCACCTACCAGCACACAGTGGGACAGTTGCATGGCATTTCACAGCCACTGTTCTCACGGACACTCTTCCAAGTGCACGATGCCCTCCTGAAGCACGCCGACGACCACATCACACTACCACGCACGTACCAGGAGATTACCAACGCAAAAGTGGGATTCCATGCACTTGGCGGCATCCCGGGTTGCATTGGTGCCATCGACTGCACCCATGTTGAATTGGTTGTCCCACATGCCATGGAGGTCCAGTACCGCAACCGGAAACAGTTTCATTCAATCAATGTGCAAATGGTGTGTGACTCCAACAAGATATTTACGCATTGTTGTGCCAGATTTCCAGGATCTACCCATGATTCTATGGTCCTGAGGAACACAAGAATACCACGCTACATGGAGCGACACGCAGGGCACAGATCCTGGCTACTCGGTGAGTCTCATTCCATGCATGACATCGTGGCCCATTTGATGCGTCAATGACCTTGCAGGAGGGGGGGGGGGCTACTTAGCACTATCATTCCACTGACACCCTTTATTCGTCTCATACAGGTGATGCCGGGTATCCACTGAAGAGATGGCTCCTTACACCAATCCGGAACCCACAGAACGAGCATGAGGAGGACTACAACCATGCCCACTCACGTACCCGTGTGGTCATTGAACAGGCATTCGGCCTACTGAAGGCTCGTTTCCGCAGCCTCAGCAGGTCTGGCGGGGCACTCATGTACAGCCATGAGAAGGTTTCTAAGATGGTCATGGCATGTGTCATGCTGCACAACATGTGCATACGTAGGAATGTGCCCATGCCCCCTGACGCTGTACTGCATGCACCTGAAGATGATGATGATGATGAGGGTGGGGATGTGGAGGCACCTCAAGGAGTCCATGAGGCACAGGATGCACGTGCAATCCGACAGAGCATCATAGATGCATGCTTCTAGCAACCACGCATGGTGCCTATTACACGGAAAGGGGACCTGTGGCACTGTGTGTGTGTAGTACAGGCACATTGTGGACTGTACGCCTATGAAGGCCTCGTACGCAAATATCAATGTCCACACATGTCATTGGATGATAATGAGATGCTGTATTGTTAATGTGATTTGATTTATACACCCTATGGACCCGCCACCCAGTGAAGCCCAACACACCCCCTCCACCCTACTACCTCCCCCCCAACACCAGTGTCCAAATATGCATGCTGTCCGTGGTTGGACGCTATTGCAAGCCCCCTCTACGGGTATCAGGGGCACCCCTGCCCGTGGAGCGCAGGTTCCTGCCAGATCTGCGTTGGGGGCTGCCCTGGACGGAACTTGCCACGGATGATGTCTCTGCCTGCTCGCGTCCATGCATGTCTCTGAGGGTTTGTGAGAGCTCCGAGAGCACACGGCGCACAGCAGCGAGTTCAGCACAAACGTCTTTGGACGTCGCATGCAGTTCCCCCCTCAGGCTCTCGGTGCTTTTCTCCATTTGTGCTCTCAGGCTCTCGGTGCTTTTCTCCATTTGTGCTCTCAGGCTCTCACTACTTTTCTCTATTTGTGCCCTGAGTGTCTCGGTGGATGTTTCCATGGCTGCCCTGGAACCCCCGCATTCATTTGCATGGTCCTTGAGTAGCGTGGACACTTCCTGCTGTTGCTCGATCAGCAGGTCGAGGGACTGTTGCCTCTGCTGGGCCATGGACATTTGCGGTGGTGTGACAGGGGGGCTGCTCAACACATGTTGCCTTGGCACAGGACTTGTGGGGGTTGGCCAGTCGTCGTCTTCAGGGTGCCCCTGCGTGGTTTCGTCATGGTGTAGGGGATGGAACATGCAGGGGAATTGGGAAAGGTCATGGATGGTACCTACGTCGCCAGCACTGTTTTCCGTGTCGGAGCATGCTGGCATGACAGCTGTGTCACCTATGGTGCTGCTACCACCAGAGGCAGTGCCATCAGATACGTTCTTTGGGGGGACCTGTGGTGCTGGGGTTGTGGACTTGCTGGCTGCTGGGGTGCCTGTTGCAGTCCCCTCCAGTGTGCTGCCACTTGATTCCTGCTGCTGCCGTGTCTTGATCCTTGCACCTGAGGTGGAGGCTCTTGGGACGTTGGTCCTGGCCCTCTTTGCAGGCGTGCTGGTAGGGGTGTCCTGCAGCTCGTCGTTGGTATCGGACCCTGTGGTGGAGTAAAGAGGGGCGAGCGTTAGTTATGGGTCTGTCGGATTTGGAATGGCAACGTATCAAATGCATTGTGGTGGTACATGAGGCTGATTTGGGACTGGGCCTTGGAGGTGGTCTCATTTTCGTGTGGATTGAGGATGCATTCATTTGGCTGCCTGCAGTTAGGGGGTGCATGCTGCACATGTAGGGGTTGTTTATGGCATCTTGATTGATTTGTTTATTCATTCTGACTTTTAGAGGGCGCTGTCAGGGCAAAGTATGTATTGCACTATGGGGTCACATGGTACTGCACATGTTCGTGGTTTGTGGATTTCGCATTGTTTCTCTTGGCCAACCTACCTGATTCTCCGGATGTCGGCACTCCTTTCTCCATCCCTCCGACTCCCTCTATGCTCTCCATTCCTATGGTGGAGGCGCAGATATCCTCCCAGGGGGTCAACTTGATGGGCGACTCTGAACCCCCCCCGGTAGCTGTGGCGATGTTCCTGTTCGCAGAAAGTATGCTGCGTACGCGGATCCGCAGGTCGTCCCACCGCTTGCGACATTGCTGTGGCGTGCGGGGTGTTGTCCCCACCGCACTTACGCGCTGTGCCACCAGGGCCCATATGGCCTTCTTGTTGGCAAGGGCCGTCCTGGTCATTTGACTGGAGAAGACGACGGCGGCATTTTCCTGGAGGGTCTCGGTGAGCACGGTCAGTTCCTCTCGGGAGAAGTGTACCTGCCGCTTGCGGTCACACGCTTTCTTGGCTACCTTTCCCATATTTATTTTTTTAACTGGGGTTGCTGACGGGTTGGGATGTGTGTCAGGGTCGGATTTTTAATGGTTGTGTTGGGATTCGGATTTTATAGTTGTGCGGCGTGCTGTTTCCCGTTCCGGCCACATGCTTTTACTTCCGTTTCCGTATATTTACGGTGCCCGTAATTTGCGGTGCCCGCTCGTTACGGTGACCGCTCATTACGGTGACCGCTAAGATGGGTGGCGGTATTGCACCTGGTGCAGCGTACGGCGGCGGTAAGGGCCGTTTTGGGGTCATTTCCGCCATCGCAGCCTTTCGGATTCCGCCATGGCGTAATGCTCGTGCCCGATGGGTCGTAATTAGCCGCACTTTGCTCCTTCGTGCAATGGCGGAAACGCTATTTACGCTGTTGCGGTCCGGTCAGTCACTTTCCGCCAGGGTCGTAATGAGGCCCATTGTGTTCGGGAGAGTGGCGGTTGACATCTGTACTGGCCGGATGGGACGCCGGTGCCCTCACACAAGGCTTACACTGTTATCTAATAAAAAATACACATGAACCTACTGAAGGCTGGTGTGCGGCTATCATCCTTAATTTCTAATAGCTGTCTTTTAAATTCCTTTAGCCAAAGTCACCAAGCGTAAACAGCGTTCAAGTGTTTCATGTGCGAGCGATATCCTCAGGTTCGATGGCTACTCGGAAAACATAGCATAGTTCTTTGGGATACTCCACCCCTCATACGGAGGATTCATCATTCCTGAAATGCACAGTACTGAACTGTGTACTCAAACCTAAAGAGCTGTGGGGAGCAACAGCACTATGTATGGACAGGTTGGACACAGGAATCAGTCTGTCTGCCATTCATGTGTATTCACCCAGTTGCTTCCTTTCACAGTGTCAGGATTCTTAAGTCTCTCTTAAAATATCCCACAAAAATGTGTAGGAAATGTATATAGAGTGGCAAAAAAAACCTCCAATGAGAGTGCTTTGAGATGCACCCCTCCAATGACAAGCTATGATCCATCAGGTGTTACCTCAGATTTAAGAGAGATGTGCTTAGGGTACCTTCCTCTAGCAACCAGGGGTGTTCTCTCACCCGGTTACAATGGACCTATGCTTCATGAGAGAAACACATTGGTCAGCGGTGACGGCTCATTCTGGGTGGTCCTGCTTCCGCCACGTTGCTCGCTCCATGCAAGTGTGCAACTCTCCCGACTTGAGAGACATTTCATCATGCTGCAGCCAGGCCGTTGTGGGGATGCACACACACACACACACACCCGACAACAGGATGGCTCTCGTACGTTTATTCAGGAATGCTTTCAAGCTGAACAGATAAAATGCCCCTGCATAAATAGTACGTCCTTGACACCCCCAAGCCTTCACTAACGGACTTTTCTGGAACCCCGCCACCATACCACATGATGTTACACTGGGATGATGCTCTAGTGGTCTACTGGCCCTAACATGCTACTGGACCAGCACTGTAATACATCTCAACATGCCTCCTCTCCTTTATTGCTGCACATATGAAGGAGGCCTTGTTTTGACTACCCTATTCAGATTCCATACCTGCCCGCCTCCTCAGTTCACAGAGCCTTTCACCATTGTATCGACTCGCACAGGTTCACCCAACAACAGCTCTTCCTTCCAGTGGAGTAACTTTGCTGAAAATGTTGGCGGGCACATGGCATCTAAATGAAGGGGGCCTCTGCCAAATGAGTGGAACAAAATGGCGGGCCACAATGGTTGGGGGGACAAACTCCCTAAAATTACGCCCATGCTTCCTTTCTCCTTGCCATGGCCTTTTATTATTCTGACACAATCACCCCCTTTCACAAACAGATGGTTGGCACCCATCCTATGATCTTGTTCCATCTTCCCTTTCATCTTATCCATCGTTTCCTTCACTCCTTCATCATCCACAGACATGCCCTTCGCATATCCTAACCATGGTGTGCACAATCTGGTGTGCCCCTTCTGCCCTCACATCGACTCAAATGGTACAGCTCCAGCCTTAGCATGTAGAGACCACTGCAACATAGCGCCCACTCTAAAACTGCCTCCTTTTCCCCTTCCTGCTCATTACATCAATACGTACATGCCTGACCCCATGCAGCTCCCAGTGACGTTCCATCACCTTTCCTGCAAATTGTGTACCATTATACATGGACACACTTTCTGGTTATCCTTCCCTTGCAAACACCTCCTCCACGACCTCGATCACGAATAATCTTCAACTCAGTCACCTCAATCCACCAGGAAAATAGATGAACCAATATTATTTATTTTATTTATGTATTGGGTATCTATAAAGAGCCGATACAGCAAATGGTGTTTCACAGTGCCACAAGACAAAAAAAGGGTTGGCGGGGGGCAGGGAAGAAAACAACAATAACGGTCCATCTACACCTTGTGTCATTCAGATTGTGCAAGTGCAACAACAAGACGTGCGGGAGGAAGGGGAGTGGCGAGGGGAATACGGCAGGTCAGGTTGGAAGGCATAACACTAGAGTGGGAGGGAAATGCAGGCAGGGCGGAGCATAAAGCGTATGGGGGGACGCAAGGGGAAGAATAGGGCCCCAGGGGCTAGGTAAGTGCTAAGGGGAGGGCAGGTGGGCAAGTACCAAGGAGATGCAGGGAGTGGGGACCACATGTTAACTGCGAGGAGGGGGTGGACCAGCCGCGGTAGGGATGCACACCCCATCAGGTTAGTCGGGGGCAGGGGCCCAGAAGGGCAAGTGCAGGTTAGTGGGTGCTGGGATAGACTGGGCGAGGAGGGCCTGGTGCCCTGTAGGACTCAGAATGGAATCAAGCCGCCAGTCGATGTGGCAGAGGGGGGCATTAGCATGGGAGGGGGAGAGGGAAGGAAGAAGAGAAAAGGCGGATCTTGAGCGGGAGCCAGTGGAGAGAATTTAGGGCTGGAGAGATGTGGTCCCTGGTCCTATTCTGGATTAGTTGAAGGAGTGAAGGAGGATAAAGGCAGATTGGGGAAGAAGCTGTTGCAGTAGTCCAGTAGTCCAGCCTAGAGAGACCACAGCTCTGGAGACATTGAGTTTCTGGGGGAAGGTGAGGAAAGGGAGAATGCCCTGAGGAGGTGCAGCAGAAAATGGGTCTTCTTGGCAAGGTCTGCGATGTGAGGAGAAAAGGAGAGAGAGAGTCGAAGATGACACCAAGGTTTTTAGCCTCACAGTAGGGTGAGGGGAGGGGACCCATGCAGGGTGCCCAGAGAGTAGGAGCTAAGGATGGAGCAGGGGTCCCAATGAGAAGGATTTCAGTCTTACTGGCATTAAGGAAGAGATCATTAGCAGTGCACCATGCCTGAATAGCAGTCAGACAGTCAGAAATGAGAGAAGAAGAAGAGGAGGCAGTATGGGGAAGGATAGATGCATGTCGTCCACATAACACCGCAAATGGGATCAAGTGGGCCAGAGGGGCAAGGTAGATGTTGAAGAGCCACGGCAAGAGGATAGAGCCCTGAGGCACACCACAGGTGGAGAGTGTGGTGGAGGAGAGGAAAGTACCTAGTTGAACTTGGAAGGTTGGTCAGTTAGGAAAGAAGTCAACCAGTCCAGTGCCAAGTCCAAGGGTAACACAGAGCCGATTTATAAGGGTGTCATGATTAACCGTATCAAAGGCAGAGGAAAGATCGAGAAGGATGAGAATGGAAGGTGAGGTTGAATCGAGATTTGAGAGCAAGTGTTCATGGATGTTCGGGAGAGCAGTTTCCGTGCCTCTGGCCAATCTGAAGCTAGACTGGTGGTCATAGAGACTGCCTACAGATTCAGTGTGTTGGATCAGTTGGGAGAAGACCAACTTCTCCAAGAGTTTGCCAAGGAAAGGTGTAATGGAGATAGGGCAGTAGTTACCTAGGCAAGAAGGGTCAGCAGAAGAATTAATAAGGTGAGGGTGCACAAGGGAGTGCTTGAGGGATAGTGCGAAGGAGTCAGTGACAAAGTAGTGATTGCAGAAATCAGCCAGAGAGGGGAGTAGAGGAGAGTGAGGACATGATGTCCTCAGTTTAGGTTGTGAAGTGGGAGGACAGTGCAGTTCAGAGGGCCTGGGATAGAAAAGGGGAACTGGGGGCTGCAGTAGGATTGGGGAGTTATTTGCAGATTTTGAATAGTTCCGCCATGTTATTGGTGACTCCAGAGATGCAGCTGGAGATTCTGTATTGCCTTTGGAGCAGGCAGCAGGCCAATATGTCAGAGGATGTGCTTGAAGCCTGCCACTTCCGTTCAGCAACTTTGCACTTGCATTTCAGAGAGTCTGTGTCTGAGTCCTACCAGGTGTTCAGCTTAGAGGCAAGCAGCATGCAGATCCTCATGACAGAGGCAAGGATATCCAGGGTGTTGAAGATTGAGAGGTGAAAGTTATCAAGGGCTGTATCAGTGTTAGAGTCAGTGGCTGGAGTGGCAAAAGCAGCAACTGACACTCGCCTTATTGGTCAAATGACGCAGAAGGAGACTGGCAGTGACGGCAGAGGCTTAACCAGGGGACCCAAGAGATCCAGATGAGAGGGCAGGAGAGCATGATCAGACCAGGAGAGAGGTGTAGTGAGGCAGTTGAAGATGGGGATGTCTGTTGAAATGAGCACATCCAAGGTGTGTCTGGCTGAGTGGGTCAGACAGAAGGGAAGAACGGTTAGAGAAAGAGAGCCACAGAAGCTGCAGGAGAGACCAGTGGCTGCATCAGTAGAGTCAATGTGAATATTGAAGTCTCTGAGGAGGAGAATCTTGGAGGTAGAAGCCAGGAGAGAAAAGGTGAGGTTGGCCCACTGTGAGAGGAAGAGGGAGACTGGGCCAGGGGCCCTGTAGATGATGGTGAGAGTGAGCAAGAGGATACGAGAGACAAGAAGTCGGCAGACGATGCATTCAAAGGAAGAATAGAACTGAGTGCGGATGGTAGTAGTAGGGACCCATTCAGGGAAGATCACAGCCACCCCACCTCCAGACCGGTTAGGCCTGAGCTTAGAGGGGATCTTGTAAGCCTCAGGGAGTAGTGTATCAAAAGCAGTGACAGAGCTGGCAGTGAACCACGTCTCAATGAGAGCGAGGAAGTGAAGGTCAAAGTCTTCGAGGAGGTGACAGATGTCAGAGGAGTGTTTAAAGGAAGAGCGAGAGTTGAGGGTAGCTAAGTGAAGCTCGTTGCCACCTTTCAAGATCTGCCAAGGAGGGGTACAGGGATGTGGTACACCTGTCGGTGGTGGCAAAGGGTCCAGGGGGGTGGCAGAAGGAGGAGTGGCAGGAGAAGGGAGGAAGTTGATGAGAGACGAAAGACGCCTATGAAGAAGGTGGAGGTTGGGATGAGAGCTATTGGCCATGACAGTGTCATTCTGGTAGACATTAATGATGCACCTAGAGCATGGGAAGTGTGCCAAGAGTACTCCCCTTCTGGTTCCACCATTAATGGGCGAAGAAGAGAAAGGGGAGAGGGCTATGACCATATGGGGAGTCCATAGGTCTGGAGAGGGAGCGACAAAGTGGATGTCAGTGGCCGTCTGCCTGGAAGAAGCAGTGACAAAGGTGTCAGCAATGGGCAAGCCTGGGTTGGAGGTAGGAAATCTTTCTTAAACGTTTTTCTTCCAGGCTTCGAAGGAGTGGTAGGATAGGTGAAAGAGTAGCAGTTAGAGTAAATAGGGGAGATGAAGAGTACCATGGAGGGATAGGGAAGAGAGATGGAAGGGGGAGAGAGATCAAATAATAAACCTGCCTCTACACCACTCCCCCCATTTCCACTGGACACCCCACGGCATCAATTGCCACGTCCTCCCACACCCCTTTGGACATGCTTCATAACACCAAAGGCCAGCTATGATTCACTTGGCCCCAAACATTTGCTTGACTCCTCAAGGTGTCCTCATTCACGGTTTTGTACATTTTTACCGACTATAAAAGTTTGCATGGGCAAAAAGTCTGAAAAATGCTACCACCAAAGGTTTGAACACCAACAGTTTGTCACACCTTTGGTGGTAGCATCTTTTGCCCATGCAAAAAGAATGCTGGGGCTGCGGGGGTGTCCTATACTGTCCTATACTGTGTGGTATAGTGAGCAGGGTGTTGCGAGGGACACCCCAGCAGCATTCCCGAAGAAAAAAAAAGAGAAAAAAATGGGGGCTGAAGGGGTGTCCCCGCAACACCCCGCTCACTATAATTTACAGTATAGTGAGCAGGGGTTGCAGGGGTTGCAGGAGAAACCCCTGTAAAAGAAAAAAAAAGAAAAGAAAAGGGCCTTGTGCCGCCGGTTCCCGATCACGGAAGTGAAAGGGAACTGGCGCTGCAGGGAACCAGCGTGAAGACAAGGTAAGTGGGGATTGTTTATGTTGGGGTGTGGGTGGGGGTATGTTGGGGGTGTGGGTGGGGGTATGTTGCCGCGGCAAATTCCGCCACGGTCAGATCACGTGGATTCCTCATCCACCATGTTTTTTTTGGTATGGAATTGTTGTTGTGAAGACACCTGGGATGTATCTGGATGGGGAACTTGAGCAGTGAAGCTCAGGTGGGTGCCAAGGTCCAGTCTGTGTTCTATACTCAGCATCTTTGGAGACAAGCACTTCAGTTTGTTCCTGCTGCTGCAGTGGTAGCAGGAGGCTTGGTGAACTCCCAACTTGACTACTGCAATGATCTTCTGGCAGGCATTCCATCTAAGCAATGTCAGTGGCTCCAAAAAGCGCAAAATGCTGCAGTAAGACTGATATACAGAGTGAGGAAGTCCTCGCCTATTCCAGGATTACGACGATCCCTTCAATGGCTTACTGTAAAAGACAGTTGTCTTTAAATTCCTCGTTTAATCTTTAAGTGTTTAAATACCCTCACTCCTTCATACTTGTTGAATAAAATCTGCAGGTATCTACCCACACGTCATCTCGGGATGAGTTACTGTTATTAGTCCCACCTTCGGCTTGTATTATCAGAGGTAATCGAAGGTTTGGAGTGTATCCTCGTAAAATATGGAACAGGCTGCTGATAGAAATGTATGCCCTGAAATCCCTTTTGCTCTTCCGCAAAGCCTTACACACCCATCTTTTCAAGTGATGGATAGATGGCCATACTATTCTGATTTGGCCTTTAGGATACCCTTTTTGCTGAGTTTGTTTCCTGATTGTTCTTGATGATACATTGGTTCCCATTTGCCACTGTTTATTCAGCGAATGGTTCCTCACATAAATCAAACTGTCACTCATTCTATATCATTCTGCACTGTATTCATCCCTTCACTTTGAGTAACCCATCATGAGTTGCAATATTTTGCTCTGCTGATGACTCCAATTCACCTCCTATCTCACAGGTAAGTGTGACAGGTAATACAAAAAGCCATTCTTATGGCCCAACAATACCTCAACGTAGAAGTTGTGACACTGCATCCATGCCACACAACTGACCATCAAAACTGTTACTTTATCCAGACCTTTAGATTCAAAGATAGATTTCAGCCTGTGGTCTGTTCTCAAAATTTAATCAGACCCCCTAAACTAACGTGCAGTACTTCTCTACGACCCAATGGCACCCAAATGCCTCCTTTTCAATCAGAGTACCTCCCCTCTGGCCCCTTCAGGATCCTTGACACATGCACTAATATCACATGCTCACCTGAATCTTCTTTTTGAGAAACACCACCCCTAACCCCACTTCTCTCGCATGCATCTGAGCTAATGATTGTCTTCTGCCTAGTATAAAACTGCCCCACAGGGATTGATAAATCAACCTTATCTATTATGTTGTTAAACAATTGTGCACACCTCTCCCCCTACTCAAATTCAACTGTTTTCCCAGAATGCACCTCATTCTGTACACCTATTCTGTGAATTGTTGATAACATTTTATCATACCTTAGAACAACCTTAACTCAGCCGTAGTCTTTGCTGGCTCGACAAACCATATGGCTTCTGCCAAGCGCTTTTTTTGCAAGAACCCCTTTTCTGATATTTCATGTCCATGATACTCTACAACATTTTTCCAAAATGAAATTTTCTCTCCTCCCTCCATAAGCCATTTCACCCCCAGTATCTTTCAGTGCACTTTCTTTACACCTTCAAATAATCTAAACACCATGTTATGCAAAACAAATGAGACTGTTACTGAGCAAAAAGGCATCCTCCCAAACTGAGCGACCCCTTTGTCATGAATAAATTCTGTGAGGGCTGAAACTCAGGATGCACATCTCTCATATGAGAGGCAGAGGTTAAGTCTAACTTAGTAAATATCCTGCACTTCCTAGTGGAGCAACACATTTCATTCATATTGGGTATTGCGTAATGTTCCACCACCACAGCTTTAAGTTGCTTTAAATCAATGCACACACATATGTCTCCACTCTGCTTGCACACAACAACCAAAGGTGACACCCAATCCATTGCACCGGCTCTTTCAATTATTCCCCCTTGCAGAAACATTGTAGTTTGTCTTTCACATCTTCCTTCAAAACCATTGGTACCGGCTTAGGCTTTGGTGCAACCAGTGTACTCCCCACTTTTAGGACTCCTCAGTGAACAAATCTCTTCAGTTTTCCAACTGATTTCAAGAACACCATGCTGAAGTATTCAAACTCTTTAACACTGCTCTCATGATATACATTCAAAATGTGTTCCTCAGATTTGGGGTCTAACCTTATGTGAATTCCAATTGTGTCATAATGTATCCTAAAAGCTCTATCCTGTCCATATTATATCTGCCAGGATTGAAGTCAGATGGCACTAAGTCCTTTACATCTTTGACATTTGCCCGCTCAAGCATGCCCTCCGATAGAAAAGTTACCTTTGACTCTTAGTCTACTAACATTTGCACTTCAACCCCATTCACGGACACCCACACCCCCATGGGGCTGTCATGCTCATCTTCTCCTTCATCCTCAATCACATTTATCACCAATACATCCAAAGCATCCTCATCTGAGGACAACATCATAGCTCCCCCATCAAAGAATGTGACTCTTTTTTTGTGGCAACGGCCCACCCTGGATATTCCCACAATAGTTGGTAAAGTGTCTCCCCCCTTACACCTGTTACACATTATCACCAGAAATACATTGGATTCCAGATGAT